>NC_070604.1:117215600-117516225 GCF_027172205.1 Podarcis raffonei | reverse complement strand
CCCAGTCGCCTTCTCAATCCGACCCACAAACAGTCTGGGAATCAGCGTGTTTTTACATAAGTAGAATGTGTCCTTTTATTTAAAATGAATCTCTGTGTGATTTGTGGGGCCTGCCTGGTGTTTTGACATGAGCAGAATGTGTGCTTTTATTTAAAATGCAGCTCTGGGTTATTTGTTGGGCATAGAAATTCATTCGTGTGGGTTTCCCCCCCAAAAAAATATAGTCCGGCCCCCACAAAGTCTGAGGGGCAGTGGACCAGCCCCCTGCTGAAAAAGTTTGCTGACCCCTGTTTTATAGATTTCTTTGACAACAAATTCTGACATTTGTGTTCAATTGGATCATCCTTGGACTCATGGTTGTGTTGTTTTTGGAACACAGCAGTTTTGTTATCTCACTCTGCATTCCTGAAGGGAGATCCACAGGGCTGAGAAGGTCCAGCAGATCTCTGGTTTTGTTGGGGGTTCCCAACTAGTCCCCATCCACAGATCTGCCAAAGACACATTGCAGTATCTTCCGTAACCCTGCAGTGTCTCAGCCAACAGAGCTGAGCTTGTTGGATCTTATGTCAGTGTAAACCCTGAAAATGGGCATTCCAAGGGCATGGTGGGTTTGAGAAAGGAGGGAAAGGGGGCTTATTCTGGCTCCTAAACCATGTGCCCTGGCATGGCCCAATACTTAGCAACTGGGCACAGTCTCACCTGGTGGCCCCATCAGAATGAGATTTGACGTGTTCTTTCTTCCTGAAATGGGAAACAGTTGATTGCCTTTTAGCCAACCAGGCCGAACACATACACAAATTCATACATGCCGAATACATTATCACAAAACCCTGTTTATAAACATTCCCCCATGAAAGCAGCCAATGAATTCATTTTCACCTGCAGAATCTTCAGGTGCAGTCAATAGCTTTCACTTCTCCGTAACCTTTTTAACAAATATGGCAATTCTGTGTGATGCATTATAAACTGTACCCACCAACAGAAAGAGTTTTACTTAAAGGGGAGTGTGGTGGTTAAGGGTTAAACCTCCTGAATGTCCTACATCTGGGGAGGAGCTTCCCAGGAAGTGGAAGCTGTGTTGTTCTTTGTCTGTGTCTGTGTAAAAAGCACTTTCGATTTTGGTGGGGAGAGAGAGAAACACACAGCATGTGTCCGAGTTCCGATGGAACTGTTTGTTGTTTTGCTTGCTGTAAATAAACGCTGTTAAGAAAGAACAGTGAGTGGACCCTTTTTTTCCTTCTTCTCATACGGAAGCAACCGCTGCTCAGCTCTGCAGCTGCCTGGAAGCAGATTTATTGCACTGCGGAAGTGTGCCGGACAGGCAGTAAAGTTCACAGGTTATGGGCCGTTCATTTTGCTGCTAAGTGTGAGAAAGGAATGTTACGTCCAAGTACAGCTTTGAAGTCCTGCCAGACGCTGAGGCAGTCTAGATTTCGCTGGTGGCCAGCAGAAGCGTGAGTAAGCTATAGCCCCGGGAAAGATGGCTCAGGCTCCAGAGGCTTTCACCTTGCCTTTTGTTTTTGTTTTTTTAAAGATATTTATTGAGTTTTTCCACCTTTATACATTAAAAAATCAAAAAGAAAAAACAAAAAAGTTAAAAACACATAAAGTTTTTAACACAATCCTTATTTTCAATAACATATTTCCCTGACTTCCCCACACCTCCCCTTCTTATATTCCAATTCAAATTGTTAATTCAACAAGTTCTTGTCCCCAATTTTTGACCTTTTTATATTTAATTCATTTTTAAAAAAACCAATTTTAACTTATAAACATCAGTATTTAAACATCAGTGCTCATTCTTAAAACTTTTTTCTAAAGTCGACCCAAATTCCCTTCCACGAATTCCCCAATTTTCATACTAATAACAAAAAAACAAACAAAAAAATCAGATTATTATTCTGCACCCTTTGGATTCCCAAACCCCACCCCCCCTTTCCTGGTTTCAATCCCCAACAAATGTCCATCAGTCTTAGTCTACTATCAGCCTGGAGACCTCACGTCCGAGGCTCTTAATTCTCTAATTCCTCTCTGCCGGTTTTTTTGGTAGTCCTTAATATTAAACACCAGATCTCGGAGAAGCTCTGTCCCGATAGGGTCCATATTTCTTCCAGCCAGACCTCCATACTTAAAAGTGGAGCCTGAATCTTGTTTCTTACTCCTTTTAAGTCCAAATGTCCCAAAAGCTCCAACTTTCACCTTAATCAAATTTGTAATCCATAGGTCTTCAGATCTCCACATAAGGAGATCTCTCCATTCTTCAATCTTCAATTCAAAACAGATTTTCATCATCCAGTACTTATTTTCCTTTGTAGCCATCATGTCAGGCCTCTGGCTCTCCATCATCTGCAACATTACATCTCCTCCTTCCTTTTCCTCAGAAACAACATATATCTCTTTCTCCACACTCTCAAATCTTTCAAGTTTCTCTTCTTGTCCAGCTGCATGGACTTCATGAGTCAAGTCCTTATCAAATTCAATGGATTTGTTTACTGTTAAGTCCAGAGTTGCAACATTTGTAGCCAAAACATCAATTTGGCCTTGTAACTTTCCCAAGAGAAGAAACACTCTGTCCAATTTAGCTTGAATTTTTCTTCCTTCAGCCATTCTTGTAATGTCCCAAAATCCCCTCTAAGGCTCCTTCGTGGGTCGGGGGGGCGCAAATGGTGCCCGCCGAGTCAGCAAGTTCACAGGCTTCAGTGCCTGTGATTTCTGAGGGTCCCCGCGTCGCCGCAGCGGCAAGACCCGGATCCTGCGGAGCCGATTCCCTCCGGAGCTCGGAGGGAATCCGCCATTAGCCGATGGCGCTAACCCGGAAGCTCACCTTGCCTTTTGAAAGGCTGACTGGTCCCAATTGGGAGGAGTGGTCCGTAAGGATGAAGTACTGGCTGTTGGGAGAACAGCTCTGGAATTGCATGCAAACCCCACCACCTCAGGCTAGTGAGACAGTTTCTGAGGCAGAAGTGGCTGCAGCTCTGGAAAGGGATCAGAGTGTCCTGAACCTGCTGAGAGCAAGCGTGGATGCTTGGCTGTTGCCGAACCTTGAGGAGATCAAGGAGGCCCGGGTCACTTGGCAGGCACTGCAGAAGGCATGTGTAGCCACAGGGGGAGCCAAAGACCGAGAGGGGGCCGTGAGCCCAGTGGGGGCTGAAAGCCATGTTTCTGGAAGCTGTTTTTATGCTTCAACACATCTTTGTGATGGACAGGAACAGAGGTAGAGAGCTGAGAGGAAAGCAGTCGCAGGCTGTTCCTCTGGAAACTGTGCACCCAGGACTGAGGGTGCAGGGAGAAGCTGTGAGAGCTCTGTAAAAGCCTTTGTCTCCAAAAGATGTTTTCAGTGTGGAAGTACTGGCCATCTCGTGAAAGACTGTCCTGCAGAGGCGCAGCAGGAAGGGCCCAAGGCCGTCTCCCGGAGCAACCAGATTAAGACCTGTGCAAAGCATGGGAAGAATGCCAAAAGTTCCAACTGGGTTGAGCGCAAGGAGTCAACAACATTGTTTCATCTAGCAGCTTTTATGGCTGTTGTGAAACCCAAACAGGAAGCCAGTCTCTGCTTTGTTGTTGACACTAGAGCCACGCACACTTTAGTGCCCTCAGCTGGACTTCTTTGGAACTGCAAGACTGTGAAAAGTGGAATATATGTGTCACTGGCAGATGGAAGCATAAGGCCACTGACTCAGTCTGGGACCCTTTATTGTTTGTTCCTAGATCATGAAGTTCAGGCTTTTGTGGTTCCAGAAATAGCCAACTGCCTTTTATCCATGTCTGCTCTAGTAGCTGGTGGTTTCTGTGTTCAGTTTGCAAATAACATGTGTTCTTCTTCCAGGAATGGGAAGCAGCTTTTCAGTGTTGAGTGCAAGAATAGGCTGTTTGTGGTTGAGATGCCTATTGCTGGTGATGACCCCCCTGAGGTAACACAGGTGCAGTGCGCAAACATCCCACCACATGATGGCTGTTCCCATCTATGGCACCGCAGACTCGTTCATTCGAGTTGGTCCTATGTCAAGAAGGCCCCAGAGTGTGCAGAGGGGTGGGATGTGATAAGTTTCTGGATTGCAGAGCCTGTAAGCAATTCAAAGTGAAAACATGCTCATATCCCAGGTCGAGCAGAGAGACAAGCAAGCCTTTTGAGCTGGTCCATGCAGATTTGTGTGGGCCTATGGCGATAGCATCTCTGGGTGGGTCTAAATACATTTTGCTTCTCTTGGATGATTTTTCGAGGAACTCTTGGGTTTTTCCGATAAAACACAAAGGGGAAGCCACTGCATTGATTAAGGATTGGATCACAGTGGTAGAGTTGCAATTTTCTGCCAAATCGGTTAGCTTTCAGAGCAATAGAGGGGCGGAGTTTACTGGATCTGCACTGCAGAGTTTCTTCCGCCAGAAGGGAATCAGTCACAGGCTGACAGCACCATACAGTCCTCAACAGAATGGTGTTGCTGAACGCAAGAACAGAACACTACAAGAGGCCGTGGCTGCCATGTTGTTTGACGCAGGACTCCCACCACACTTTTGGGCTGAATGCTGGAAATCTGTGGCTTTTGTGAAGAATCACGTGTTTAATTCAGCTGTAGGGGACACGCCCTATTTTCTGCTGCATGGTAAGAAGCCCAAAGTGCATTTCTTACGTGTTTTTGGCTGTGAGGCTTGGGTCCTCATCCCAAAGGCCAAACGCAGAAAGGGTGGACCAAGGTCCAGGAAGATGATCTTTGTGGGATATGAACCTGGGTCCAAAGCATGGTGGTTCACATATCCTGATGGCAATCAGTCCCAGCTGCTAGTGAGCAGCAGTGCTGAATTTTGTGAGCAAAGTGGGTGGACACGCATACATGGTAACCCAGATGTTCTTTCAGAACAGTTTCTTGACTCAGATGAGGAGGAAGAGGAGGGAACTGAACCTGTTGCTGAGGAACAGAGTCCAGAGCAACAGAGTCCAGAGCAGTAGCGGCCCAAAACCCCTCCAAGGGGGTGGCCTAGAACCCCTCCACTGTCAAGTCTGAGCCAAAGAGTGAGCCATCCTCGCCCGCAGGTCCAGCTGTGAGGTTCAAAAGATGCAGCAGGTCAGAGGGGGAGTTCTCTAACACTGGGGATGGTCTGGCTGGCCCTAGTGGGTCAGAGGGGGTACCAGAGTTTACGCTGAGATCAGCCAGCACCACTATGGGTAAGCCACCTGACAAGTTTGAAGCCACAAGTGTGTGGGTTGGTGTGGCTAGGTGTGAACCTGAAACTTTGAGGATGTACAGAAGCTGCCTCAGGAAGAAGCCAGCAAATGGCATGAGGCAATGCAGAAGGAGATGAGCTCAATGGAGTCTCTAGGTGTGTTCTCCCTCACAACGTTGCCAGCTAGCAAACAGGCTATGAGTAGCAGGTGGGTTTATCGCCTTAAACCCACAGAATCTGGAGAACCACAGTACAAGGCTAGGTTAGTTGCCAGAGAGTTCACGCAGTGGAAGAAGCTGCATTACACAGAGGTGTATGCTCCCACCTCTGCGCATGCTCTTAGCTGTTGCTGCACAAAGAGGTTGGGAGATGAGCCACTTTGATGTGGGGTTGAGAAAGGAAGGAAAGGGGGCTTATTCTGGCTCCTAAACCATGTGCCTTGTGAACCTGGCATAAACTGAACAGGCAAAGAGGGTGGTCTAATGCAAAAGTCACAATAGAAATCAGTCGGCATGGCCCAATACTTAGTAACTGGGCACAGTCTCACCTGGTGGTCCCATCAGAATGAGATTTGACGTGTTCTTCCTTCCTGAAATGGGAAAATAGTTGATTGCCTTTTAGCCAACCAGGCCCAACATATACACAAATTCATGCGTGCAAAATACATTATCACAAAAACCCTGTTTATAAACATTCCCCCATGAAAGCAGCCAATGAATTCATTTTCACCTGCGGAATCTTCAGGTGCAGTCAATAGCTTTCACTTCTCCGTAACCTTTTTAACAAATATGGCAATTCTGTGTGATGCATTATAAACTGTACCCACCAACAGAAAGAGTTTTACTTAAAGGGGAGTCATTACTATGTCCTAACGCCAGGGGATCCAGATAACGTGTCCTTGGGTGTGATTATAGGTGACACTCTGCTAAGAAAAGTACCATGTCCTGCTCCTTAAGGAAGCTGCTTGGGTAATATCTACCCAGCCTGTTCTAATCCCTCTAGTACCTCTTCACCTCAACCAGCTGAAGAGGGAGGCTTAGCATTGGTGGGGCATAGGACCACCTCATGAGAAGAGAAGACTCCCTGGAAAAGACCCTGATGTTGGGAAAGATGGAGGGCACAAGGAGAAGGGGATGACAGAGGACGAGATGGTTGGACAGTGTTCTCGAAGCTACCAGCATGAGTTTGACCAAACTGCAGGAGGCCGTGGAAGACAGGAGTGCCTGGCCTGCTCTGCTCCATGGGGTCACGAAGAGTCGGACATGACTAAACGACTAAACAACAACAGCAACAGGGCTACATTCCATGTTCTGTCCACCTCCACTCCCTTTCTTCTCCCTTTCTGCAGCTCCTCTCCAGTAGACCCCGTATTGAGAGCAGCAGTGGTGGCCAGCTGAGAAGAGAATGCCAACCATCAAGCAGAAGGCAGCCCCATCAGAAGCAGCCAGGGCTGTGCCAGCCAGGAAACATGCATAGCCATTGTCCTCTGCCCTTGTAGAACAACTCTCACCACCCCAAACCCTCCAATCTCTGGTGCCAGTTGCAGCAGAGGGATGTGGGACGTCACTATCCTGTGAGAAGTGGCAGGGCTGGGTGGTCAGGCACAGTTGCTGTTCCTATTGGGGATACCCATCCTCCCTGCCAGGGCCTGATGGCAATGGGGAGAGCAAGGGTGCCTCCACTGGCATGCCCAAGACCTCTGCCCTGTTCAGCACCTCCCTCAGATGCTGGCAGGATTGTCAGCTCATGTAGCCAACAGAAACCACAAAGTCAAGTGCTTCAGGCAGGACATAACCATCACCTAACTGCTGGTTCTGTGATAGTGTTGGGGAGCTGGCAGGGTGGCTGCAGGTGATAGTGATGTCAATGTGAATTTCAGGGCGCAGCGGATGGGGGTGCTGCTGTTACTTTCAGCTGGTTGAATGCCCTCCACCTGAGCATTCTGCAGATCTGCTAGGACATGGCTGCTGCAGCAGCTGCAGGGACTGGAAGTTGCCCCCCTCCTCCACCATCTAATTCAGGTGGTAGTGTGGGATGAGAGCTGGCTGCAGCTACATTGGCCAGTCCTGAGGGTGGGGCATAGGACACTCAGGATCTTATGGAGCCATAGAATTGTAGATGACCCTGAGGCATCCTATCTCACCTTTTACAGCATATCTTCAAACTGTCACATTTTCCAAGCATGTCATAAAAGGGTAAGCACTTGTCCCATCGAAAACATTTACCCTTATTAATGCTTATGCAGTCATGGGAACCATAAACTTTAGAGACCACTGCAAAATGAGAAGAAGAAGGGGAAGAGTCAACCTTTATGGCTAGCATACAATAGATTGAGAACTAACTTCCTCATGAGCAACTGACCCTATTATTCAGGCATTGGATTAAATGTGTGTGTGTGTGTGTTTGCGTGTAGTGAAAGATGAGTGACGCTACAATCTGTGGTGGCTGATAAAAACTCAGACCTTCATGTGATGGGTGCAAGGTCTGAAGTGGGGCTATCTGTGTGTTCTGCTGGGTGCACTAGGAGACCTCCCTTTGGATGTGAATCTCAATTGCGCAGTTTCAAATTGCAGGAAGGTTTCTGAGTGGCTTCAGCTTAACACATGCAGACCCCCTCTTCAGACATTCCTGCTCAAGACAGGAGGGTCAGAGGTGGAGCTATGCAGGTTCATTGGATGGGGATAGGGCAATCCAGCCAGGTGGACAGGGTATAAAATCAGCAGCAGCAGCCGCCATTGAGAATCGGGGGAGAAAATTGTGAAACTACCTAAGCTGCAGTTTCTGAAACAATGCAGAAACAAAAAAAAAGCCATCCTTCAAGAGTCATACTTCTCTTAAATATGTGGTGTGGTTTCAACCAGCCTTGGTAATGGATGCCAATGAACTGAAAAGCTCAATCCAGATCAGACTGAGGAACTGTTAGTGGGAGATTGCTTGCTCTTGATTGGGTTACACTTCCTTTGAAGGAGCTGGTAGGCAGCTTGGGGATACTTCTAGATCCACTGCTATTACTTGGGGGTCGGATTGCAGAGTGCCTTCTATTAGCTTCAGTTGGTGGCTTAGCTGTGCCCCATCTGGGCAGGGATAGCCTAACTACTATTGTCTATGCTCTGGTAACCTCTTTACTGCAACACGTTACACATGGAACTGCCTCTGGAGATGGTTCTGGAGCATCATCTGGTGCAGAATTCATTGGCCAGGTTGCACACTGGGACAAAATGGTTTGAGCATGTTACTCCAAATCTGACCCAACAGCACTGCCTGCAAATTGATTTCCAGGCCCAATTCAAAGTGCTTAAATGGCTCAGGACCACAATACCTCAAGGACTGTCTCTCTCATATGAACCTACCCAGACCCTCTGATAACCCTCTTAGGCCCTTCTTCATGAGCTTCCTCCACGAGAAGTCTGGAGCGTGGTAACACAAGAATGGCATTTTCTGTGGTGGCTTCCCATTCATGGAATGCTCTCCCCAGGGAGGCTTGGCTGGTGCCATCATTATATATCTTTACATGCCAGACAAAAACTTTCCTCTGTTAACCAGGTCTATGGCATTTAACTACCTGTGGCCTTTTAGAAGTGGGTGTGATGTTTCTAAGGTGTTTCTCTACCCCCTCCCCCCATTTTTAATCCTTCTTTGTGGGTTTGTTTGTATGTTTGGCTGGTTGGTTGGTTTTGATTTACCCTGGGTTGACTTGGGTAAAATAAAATGACTAATAAATTCAATTATTATTATTAATAATAGCATGGTAATGTATGCATACATTGGTAAAATTGCACACTAAAATACATTATATTACAGGGAAGTTCATGGAATTCAGAACTATGGAGAAATGAATTTAAGATTATGCAAGAATGAGAAACCAAAATGAAATGGAAAGGTTTGTACATCCTTACCCAACACACTTTACATGCTTTGACCCCCTACCCCTCATGTTTTTTGAATGTTTGAATAGGCTATTGACTTCTATTTCCCTTGTTGCATAACTCCTTTATTATTTTAAATGTTATTTGTTAATCAATGAAATGGTAAAAGATAGAATCACAAGGAAATAAAGAAATGCTCAGTGTTACAGCAGGTTGAAAACAGCACAATAGCATCATCATTGAACTTACTGTTCCAAAATGTTACCCAAATAAATCCATTTTCCCCACAAATCTGTTAAGTTATATTATTTTGTAAAAAGTTAGCTTAATCATAGTTACCGTGAAACAAATTTTATCGTACTTCTGTGTGATGAAGTTGGTGATGATAGCCCACCCTTCACCAGTAGGTTTCAAGGTGAGTTAAAGCAATTTGAAATCCAGTTACAAACACATCACAGTCATAGGAACAGAATGGGTCCTGAAAACACACATCTCAGGTGTCAAGAGGTGTAAAGGGTTGCATCCTCCTCATTTGCCAAAAGTGGTATAGTGAAGATGCCAGATGCACTTCGGTTGGACGGGAATTCCACAATTTAGGGGCTACAACAGAGAAGGGTCTCACTTGGGCAACTATCAGATGTTGCCTTTAACTCTCAAAGTCCTAACTAGCTTGGGACCCAGAGCTTCATTTTGTTTAGAACAGCTTGAAACCCATAATATCTTACCTGGAGAAGCCCAAGATATCAATAAAAGAACAGCAAACAAAAGCCCAAAGAACTTCATGGCTGTTTTCCTTTGAGTTCTCTGTTTTTCTGTTGCAACCAAGTCAGGTGAATTGGTGATGGAAGCTCTGAGGGGGAGGCAGGAATGGATCAGATGAGGATGAAACAACTGAAACTCAATAAAAACAAGAAAGAGATTTTAATACATGTGTAGTAACATGCAGAACTGATTGAGACAAGTTGGTCCATCAGCTCCAGCCATGTTGGCTGATGTTGATGGGATTTGGAATTCAACAACATTTTGGAGGGTGGGAACAGATTCCCCATCACTGTTGAAACACACTAAGCACCTTTGAATCTTACCTGCCAACTTCAGATAGTCCTTGCACATCTGCCTGTCTGTGAACAGCAAGAACAGAATTCCTAGAAGGGGTTTGAATGCAATGCTATAAGGAACCAGACGACAATATGGTCTCTATGGAAGCTGCTTCCGAAAGTGAGCCTCTGTTTTCAGACACAGTAGTCCTCTGAAGCTTGGTTGCTTGGGGAAGGGTTCAAGCAATGAAGACATTGAAACCATGTCTTGCTTATGGACTTCCCAGAAAATTTTGAATGACTAGCTCTGGAAATAGAATGCTGAAGCAAATAGACTCTTGACCATATTCAGCATTGTTCTGCTTATGTTCTTAGAACATAAAAAGAGCCTGTTGGACCAGGCCAAGTGCAGCACTCTGTTCATGGGCAGCCAGATGCTTGTGGGAAACTCACAAGCAGGATTTGAGCATGAGACCTATCCTGCAGTTTCTAGCAATTGATACTTCAGAAGTATTACTGCCTCTTAACTGTGGGGGCAGGGACTCGGGTGGCACTGTGGGTTAAACCACAGAGCCTAGGACTTGCCGATCAAAAGGTCAGCGGTTCGAATCCCCACAACGGGGTGAGCTCACGTTGCTCGGTCCCTGCTCCTGCCAACCTAGCAGTTCGAAAGCACATCAAAGTGCAAGTGGATAAATAGGTACCGCTCTGGTGGGAAGGTAAACGGTCTTTCCGTGCCCTGCTCTGGTTCACCAGAAGTGACTTAGTCATGCTGGCGCATGACCCGGAAGCTGTACGCCGGCTCCCTCGGCCAGTAAAGCGAGATGAGCGCCGCAACCCCAGTGTAGGTCACGACTGGACCTAATGGTCAGGGATCTCTTTACCTTTACCTAACTGTGGAGGCAGAGCATAGCCATTATGGCAAGTAGCCTTCAATAGTCCTCTCCACCATGGGTTTCTCTAATCATCTTTTAAAGTCATCCAAGTTGGTGGCCATCACTCCTGTAGGAGCAGGCTCCTACATGATAAGCCGTGCATGATAAAGTACTGCTTTTAATCTGTCCAGAATTGTCCAACATTTGGCTTCATTGTACATCCACGAGCTGTAGTGTTATGAGAGAAGGAGAAAGACTTTTCTCTATTCATTGTTCCATGCCATCTTTATTCAAAAAACTTCTATCATGTCAAGTCTTACTTGCTTTTTCTCTAAACTAAAAAGTCCCATAATACTGTAAACTTTGCTCATGTGGGAATATGGTTTCTGGGACCTCACAACCACATGCCCCATGTCATTTGTGCCAACATGTACCATGACCACTGCTGCCACTCCATAGGCAATATCCACTATGCTTGCTCCAAGCGGTCAATTCACCCTGCCGTCTGTATTGATGTTCTGAATTACCCACAGCCAGGATCCCTCCACCCACATAGAGTATCATTGGCACAAAAGGATAGCTGTTTGTCCCACAAAGAATGAGTCCCTTCTCAGGAAATGTGCTGCTTCCTTATACCCTTACTCTTCCTGAATACAAGGGAGCTATGGTTGTTGGAGTGGGACACAGCTATAACTTCTCTGACTCTTATTTTTTCCAGGCCTCAAGGGAACAAACCTGTTCCTGTAGAGCCCTGAGCTCATTGTACCTTAGACACACTCAGGAACAATATATTTCGGAACCTGGGGCAAACCACAAAATGGCACCTTTCACCCCACTAGACAGGGAAGAAGAGAGGAGTGAAGATCTATATCAGGAACAAGGGGAGTGGGTGAAATTAAATCAACCCAAACCAATGGCTGAAATTGGAATTGTGGCAGGGGGAAAGGGGTCTGATGTGAATCATGCAAGGGCAGCTACATGATACTTCCTGCAGAGTATAATTGGCATGATGTTTACTGACTTTTGAAAGAATGAGTTTAATGGATGTGGCTTTATGTAAGCACATTATTCTAGAAGTAATGAGGAAGAGGAAATATGGGAAGTATAGGAACAGGAAGAGAAGAAATTAAACATTAAGGTGAAGTGGTGCAGATATAATTTTAAGGTGAATTTGTCGCATTGATATTCACTTTTCCTCCAGTGTGCTTAAGACTGTACATGTCCTACGGTGCCCAGACAAACCCCTATCAAAGAAATGACAAGTCCTAAAAGTGCATACCCGCACAAAGGCTGCTATATCCCTAAACTCCAGATCAAGTTAAAAACGCGCCTGTCCTAATACCAAGCGTTGGGACACCAAACTTCTTACTTGTACAACTATCTACTATAGGTAAAAAGGTAAAGGTGAAGGGCCCATGACAGATAAGTCCAGTCCACAGATGACTCTGGGATTGCAGCACTCATCTGGCTTTACTGACCGAGGGAGCTGGCGTTTGTCCACAGACAGTTTTTCTGGGTCATGTGGCCAGCATGACTAAGCTGCTTATGGCGAAACCAGAGCAGCACACAGAAACACCATTTACCTTCCCGCCGGAGTGGTACCTATTTATCTACTCGCACTTTTTTGGCGTGCTTTCAAACTGCTAGGTTGGCAGGAGCTGGGACTGAGCAACGGGAGCACACCCCGTCATGGGGATTCAAACCACCAACCTTCTGATCGGCAAGCCCAAAAGGCTCAGTGGTTTAGACCATAGCGCCACCCGCGTCCCTATCTACTATGGGTATTACCCATTTATTCCTATTCCATGCTTTCTTTCTTTCCAGTTTCCAATTCAGGGGCTAGCCCTTCCATTAAGCAAACTGAGGGAACTGCCGCAGGCAGGATGCATGTGGGGGCAGCAAAATGGCACCCCCCATGGACCACTGTTTGCCTATTCACCCCCTCCACTGGAAACCACAGGAAGGGGGAGTACAGTTGTACCAAGGTCCTGTTTGGGGGTTTCACACATGCATCTTGTTGTCAACTATGAGAACAGAATGCTAGACCATTGACCTGATCCAGCCGGCTTCTTTTCTCATCAGTAAGTAGATCTGCAATGCTCCTGTTGCCATCTGCACTGGAATCCATGTAGCAAGAAATGATGGTATGTAGGGCTGGATGATATATCAACATATCATACAAAACCAGTTTGAAGTTTATGTTGTGATAATGGTTTCATAATTTTTGACCTGGCAATATATCACGAATCATGTGCATTGTGCAAAAATCACAATGCAGGGGAAACCATGAAGCCAGGCAATGCCTCTACATAGCTCCATCCTTGTTTCATACAGCCTGATATATCGTGATATTTTGTGATTTATGATGATATATCAGACAGTGTGATAAATTGTTGTTTAGGTGGTGATATATCACACTGTTGAAAACCAGATATTGCCCAGCCCTAGATGTTTGCCTCTACATAATTTAATCCTTATTTCAGACATCATGATATATAGATATACCACAATGTTTAGCTGATGATATATTGTGATGCTGAAAATCAGATATCGCCCAGCCTTAATGGGGAGAGAGGAGTGCGAGTGAAGGCCCTATTCTTTTCTCAGGCAACATCAAAGAAAAGAACACTATGTTTCTCTGTATGCATACCTATCTAAGCTTCTGAGATTGTGTTCAGTTCGTCCTGCACCACCCACTTCTCCACATCTCAGGTGGTTACTATGTGTCTTTCAGAATTACCCAATGCACAAAAAAATCAACAGTTTAAGATGTCTGGTTTTCACACAACTGTCATTCCAGAATATGAGGATGAGCAACATGAAAACTCATCTCTCTGAAAATCTTTCAATATGGATGTTTGCTGCAGCTAGGATTTAAACAGCCCCAGAAATGGGAAACCTTGAAAATCTACATTTGTTTTTGTGACATAAGAACATATGGACCTTTGGCCTATTGTGGGAGAAAATATGTGTCATGCATATGTGTGTTTCCAAGGTGATGAAGGATCCACAATTCTATTATGTCATCTGGCGGGATTTTATTTCCCATGCTTCAGAAATCAATGCACAATATCACCACATCAGCTCAGGAAATATGGATGCCTTGATTTATATTGGTATGTCAACTTTTATTTCTCCTATTATTTATTTTGTGTTTGGTGTGATGCAATGCTCTGCTTCCACAGTCTGAGGTTGATAATAATGGCAATTTAAATGGGGGGGGGGATGATATTGTGTGGCCCTGGACACCCCCCCCCCATTGCAATGGCAAAGCAGTTTGTGTGACCACTAACATCTTCTTTATTAACGGCAGTAAAAATGGGGACGGGGTCAAATCAGTGTATATAATTTTTGCTCCATAAGGAACACAGCAAGTAGTTCTGATTCATATTCGAAACCATTAAAAAGCAACGGTCTGTGGATTACTATTTTGGAAAGCCATATAAATATTGTGTTCCTGTGATTAAAAGCACCATAGCAATCCCAGTCATTGCAGTGGTTGAATTCTCAGTAAAAGTAACAATGAAAGTCTATTGGCTTCTCTTTTCTGTCCTCTCATGGATGGTTTTAGCTCTCCCAAGTAAGATCTCTTTTGATTAACAGGCTATGCCTGGTGTAAAGGATTTCCATGACATATTATATAAATGAGTGGTGCAGAAATATCCTTTGAATCATCATTTCCACAAATAGCAAACTCAAGTAGTTGTAGAAATAAGTCCCTGAAGAAACAAGTTAGTGGTTTATTGTACGTACCTGAACGACCCCATTTGTCATTGGGTTGGCATGTCCAGGAAAAACCTGGACATCTCCTTTTGGAGGAGGGGCAACATGCCCATCCACATGGATTTGTACATCTTAGAGGAAATGTTTTTGGGGTGGGTGGCTTGGGCACAGGCTGCTCTGCACATCTCAGCTGCTGCCAGCCTGAGCCATAGCTGTCAATCATCCCTTATTTGGCGGGAAAGTCCCTTATCCCAGCGCCGTGTCCCGCTGCTGTCCCTTATTGATGATGTCAATTGATGATGCGCTTCCCAGCGGAGAGGTGACGGTGGTTTTCCTTGCTGCATCTCCTTTGCCGGGTTGCTGCGCTGTGGGAACCACCACTTGAGGCCTTGTTTGGCTGCTGGCTGGGCTTTCTGCCTTTGGCTCAGAGGGGCTCAGAAGTTGATCATACCTGTGCCTGGAAAATCCCTTATTTTGGCTGCTGATCCCTTATTTTTGAGGCTGCTGGCCCCTTATTTTCAAATCTGTAAGTTGACAGCGATGGCTTGAGCCGAGGAAAGAAGTGCACAAGCAAGATGGCAGTGGCCCCACACACCTGCATGCCTCTTTCACTAGCTCAGGCTGGCAGCAACTTCGGCTGTCCTCCTTTTTGCTCTTCGAGATATGGCAACCCTAATTTATCAGTCAAAATATGGGCAGTACTTTTGAAAATAATAATAAAAAATAAATACTCTTTATTAATTTTGCACATAACTTCTGAAAACAACAAAACAAACACAACAGGGGAGAAATGGTTAATTACATTTTGTAGGACAGTACAGTGGTACCTCAGGTTACATACGCTTCAGGTTACATACGTTTCAGGTTACAGACTCAGCAAACCAAGAAATAGTACCTCGGGTTAAGAACTTTGCTTCAGGATGAGAACAGAAATCGTGCTCCGGTGGTGTGGCAGCAGCAGGAGGCCCCATTAGCTAAAGTGGTGCTTCAGGTTAAGAACAGTTTCAGGTTAAGAACTGACCTCTGGAACGAATTAAGTACTTAACCCGAGGTACCACTGTAAATATAAATGATATAAACGACTAGTGCATCTTATACTCCACAAAAAGAAAGCAAACCTTGGAAATAAGCTGAAAATGAGGGGAAACGGGCATGCGTTAAAAATAATAATACAAAACTCTACAATTCATATCATTTTCACTTACACCATACTTATTCCAGGAGAAGTAATAGAAGTACTTTTAAACACTCGCCCCCCTCACTGCCTGACAAGAACTGGAGAGGGGAGAAGTTAAGGCTGCACACCAGATTCAACCAAATCACAAATTCAGAGGAATCCATTTTCTCACCAAGCTAGGCCACACTCAGTCCGCATGACAAATGATGCAGGTAGCCAAGAAACAGGATTCTACTTTGTGACATCAGAGCAGCATGAAAGACAGAATGGTCTTCACATAAGACATTCCATCTTCATCACCCCCACCCCATTTAATTCCTGAGCTACTGGAACAGAGTCAAATGTTTGTTTGTTTGTTTGATTTTTATTTTTATTAAAGGCACCTCTACAAATACAATATAGGTACAAATTTTTATTCAGATATTTTTTTCATCTTAGAACTTGAACTGGAGGAGGTGAGCTGCGATGCTGCTGAGATTTCCTAGCTCAGAAATACAAGTTTTGGGGGTGGGGAGACCAGAAATTCTTTACTCAAATCACCAGAAGAAGACGGTGACACCTAAATTCTTATCTGGGTTGAATTTTAAGCCAGACAAGTAAGGAATGCAACTCCCCACCTGCCTCTCAAAGTAGACCTCAATTATTTGTACACACACACACAAACACACAAGACCGGATCTAGGTTTGATGAGCTAAGCTACTGAAGATAATGGGGCCCTTTATGTGTCCAGCTGTCCTTTGTCAACAACGAATTGTCACTGTTTTTGTGTGTGTTGAATATATGCTATACGGTAATTTATGGACCTAATAGGTATCTAAAGCCATTTGCACATGTTGCCATGCAATCAGTCCATGCAGAATGTAGGCACCCTATACAGTGGTACCTCGGGTTAAGAACTAAATTCGTTCTGGAGGTCTGTTCTTAACCTGAAACTGTTCTTAACATGAGGTACCACTTTAGCTAATGGGGCCTCCCGCTGTTGCCGCACTATTTCTGTTTGTTGTTTAGTCGTTTAGTCGTGTCCGACTCTTCGTGACCCCATGGACCAGAGAACACCAGGCACCTCTGTCCTCCACTGCCTCCCGCAGTTTGGTCAAAACCACTATATATAGAAAGGAGCAAACCAGTGATATTTCCGGGAGCAGGCTAGCAGGCAAGGCCCATTACTTACATCATAGGAGCCTACACAACACAAAACACTGTTGCTGTATGTAGGTTTTATTTCATTTGTTTTTTATCTTATATTTTGGAAATGTACATCCAGTTTTTTTCCTTTAATTTTTTTGGGGGGCCCCAAGAGCGTAGGGCCCTAAACTATAGCTTGTTTAGCTTATATGTAAATACAGCACTGCACACACACACACACACGCACACACACACACACACTCCGTTCCATGCTGCCTACCTAAGCTGGGCTTTCTGACAGTGGCCAGTGGAACTAATGAAGGAAAGAAGGTCGTAGACGCACAACCTAAGAGTATGCAAGATAGCAAGGGGGCAAAGAAACACCCTTTCCATCTTCACAGGTGACATCAGGCAGGAAGCAGAATCACCCAGGAAAGGAGGGATGTGGTGGTGCTGGGTGGATGAACTTTGGTACCTGGGAATATTAATGGTGATCAGAGAGAACACATATGGGAAGGACCACAGATCAATGGCAGAGAGTCTGCTTGGCTTACAGAAAGTCCCTGGTTTAGTCTGAAATGGTCTCCATCTGAAATCCTGGCATGTCACTCCCAGTTAGTGTAGACAACACGGAGTTAGCAGGACCAATGGTCTGAGTTGGTATAAGGCAGCTTTCTGTGTCCCCCCCTTTGGGCAGGATGCAGTTTGACTTACATTCCTTTGTATAAAACAAGCCTGAAGGAGACCCCCAACTCACTCACACGTCCTTGTATGATCAGTGGAAACAGTTGGTCCTGGCAAGTATTAATCACTCTCAGTTCCAACCTGATAATTGCCACCTGCCCAGATTTTAACTTGTCTGAATTAATTTTAAGATGTACAGTGGTACCTCAGCTTAAGTACTTAATTCGTTCTGGAGGTCTGTTCTTAACCTGAAACTGTTCTTAACCTGAAGCACCACTTAAGCTAATGGGGCCTCCTGCTGCTGCCGTGCCACGGTTGCATGGTTTCTGTTCTCATCCTGAAGCAAAGTTCTTAACCTGAGGTAATATTTCTGGGTTAGCAGAGTATGTAACCTGAAGCGTATGTAACATGAAGCGTATGTAACCCGAAGTACCACTGTATTTTAATTAATTGATGTCTGCTTTTATGAATATTGTGTTGTTTTTATGATGTTAGCCGCTCTGAGCCTGGCCTCGGTCGGGGAGGGTGGGATACAAATAATAATAATAATAATAATAATAATAATAATAATAATAATAATAATAATTATTATTATTATTATTAGGTCCCAAATTAAAGAAGGGGGAGAAAATTTATTTGGTTTGCATTTAAAGGTGAACTTCTCTCCAGTTCACAATTTCCAGTTTCTTATTGACATACTATTGCTTTTTGCAGGGCCATTGGTGGCCACGGTGCCCTGTGAGTGTTGGGCCCATGGGAGTCTTTCGACTTCTCATATTTGCTCTTTCATGGATGAATCTGGCTGCTGAAGGTAAGGTGTGTGCTTCTGTTTCTCTTTGTAGTTATTATATGGCTGAAATAAGTAAAAGAGGGAGGCAGCAGTTACAAGTTACCGGTCTCTGCAGCCACAGCAGGCGCTGTGATTCTCCAGTGGTTTGACTTCACCCCTCAGAGGTGTATTTCATTGCCTCTTGAGACAGACAAGTGCCAACAGCAATAAAGTATTAAGGCCAATTAATCCAGTTGTCTCGCGCGACTGGTGTGGCAGGTTGCCATTTGCCTCCACACCTGCAAAGTAACAGTTGAAAGGCCATATTTATGAATATCTGCATGCCAAATTTGGAAAGCGTTTTGTCTTATTCTGATATGGAAACGATGTTTCATTCCCTTGGGCATGTTAACAGATGCTGTTTTAGGATTTAACTTTTTGCCCTGCACGTTCCAGGCACAAATCCATGCATTAAAGTTCTGTGTCCGAGTGCTCCCTCTTTTTGCTCTGGAGATTTCCCCACGAAAACTCGCTCTTTAAAGTCGAAGCACAACAAATGGCAATTCAGGTTTTCTGTGGATTGCTGTTTGCTCTGATTCAGGGGTAAAGAGAGAGCTTTCATGGGGAAAGTTCTGGACTGGGGAAACGAAAAAAAGAAAGGGTGCTTGGACATAGAGCCTTAAAGCACAAATTATGCATGGAAAGTGCACAGGTAAGGTAAGTCCATAGTCTCCCCAGCCAAGGTTTAGGAACCACAGAGCCTAGGTCTTGCTGATCAGAAGGTTGACGGTTCGAATCCCCGCGACAGGGTGAACTCCCGTTGTTCGGTCCCTGCTCCTGCCAACCTAGCAGTTCGAAAGGACGTCAAAGTGCAAGTAGATAAATAGGTACCGCTCCAGCGGGAAGGTAAACGGCGTTTCCATGCGCTGCTCTGGTTCAACAGAAGCAGCTTAGTCATGGAGGGACCACTAGGGGCGCATCAGAAGATGGCTGACAATAACATCTCTCCGACCCACACAAGGTAAATTGGACACTGTGATGGGAGTAAATAGCCGCCCTACCCCCCCCCCCCAGAATTGTGGTGGGGGACTGCCCTTGCCTGCTGTGCCCTATACCACCCCCGAATTTGTGGGGATGGGGGCACTAGGCACAATGCCCTCCTGTGGGATTTTGGCGCTCCTGGACGCCGTCTCTGATCCACGCCACTAGCTGCAAGAACTTCAAAAGAAACAATTTGGATGAAGCGAATGCACATATCTCAAGGAAGAAGGGGGAGTAAAGACTGCTAACAGAAGAGATCTCTGATAAAACAAGACGAGTCGGAGGAACAAGTATAAATCATGAGAAGATACGCCAAGACTCGGTATGGCAAAGGGACTGATGGGGGAGGGGAAAAAAACTTTCCTTTCTTTCCCTTATGTGATTAAACAAGAATCCCCCCCTCACAAGTCAGAAATGTCATTTTAAGGACTTAAGCTGTGGATTTAAGGCTGTGTGGAGATAAACTTTCGAACCAAAGCATGTTTTAAGAAGAGCGTGGAATGTATAAGGGCTTTGGAATGACGCAGTTAAAAATTCCGTCGCCATATTGGGAAGTTCTGTCGGAGGACTTAAGTCTGAGAGGAGAAATAGAGAAATAGAGCTGTTTTTATATTGTGAGTGAAACTCCTCAGAGGGACTTAAGAACGACAGTTCTGTAATTAATGATGGAAAGAGCGCTGTTATCTATGAAGGCGATGATATATGCAAACCATCTCGATTTGAGGACTGGAAGAACAGAAAAATCCACACAGGATTATTATTGGTGTTTATCGGCTTAAGGAGACTATCAGAAGAGATCATAAAGAAAAAAGAGAAAATATATGAACAAGATGTGATGTGGAAACAGCAAGATAAGACTGGATAGAATTATGAACTTTGTTTGGACTGATTTGGACATTAATGCAGTGGCAGTAAGATGATCAGAATCCCCCTTCGGACCTTGAAATATGGGTTCCCTCAACAAAATTTAAAATTCGGCTTTGGAATTTGGAATTTATGTGATGTGATTTGATTTGATTTGATTGGCTGGTTAATAAAAAATATTTTTTTTAAAAAAAGAAGCAGCTTAGTCATGCTGGCCACATGACCTCCCTCAGCCAATAAAGTGAGATGAGCACCGCAACCCCAGAGTCAGTCACGACTGGACCTAATGGTCAGGGGTCCCTTTACCTTTTACCTTTAAGTGAGCTTTGGGTACATGAACTCAGCATGTGAACCCTGGCACTGCTATCCAGCAGTCACAAGAACCCCAACCCACTGTGCATAAGGCTGTGACAGATGGCTTTTAATGCAATAATGCCTCAATGCTCTGTTAGGATATTTCCGTTCCACCTTAAAAGGGAGCAGGATGTTTGTGTCACAGCCTGCGTATTGTCCTGTTTCACAGGATGTTTCTGTTGTGTCTTAGCTTTCGTTTCTGCTGTTGCCTGAGCATACCGAAGCAGGCAGTCATGTTTTTCTTTGTTCTGATCAACGCTGAATAAACTTGGAAAAATGCTCTCCTGCTGTGCATCTTTCGCTGTGTGAATTCTGCTGATAGAGTGTGCACCAGCCTAAGAATGTGGCAATACCATTTCTGAGGCTTCGTGTCGCTAATTGCTGATACTGCCTGTCTACGGGAGGTCGATGGATCGTCCGGCAGCCGGCTTGGGGGCTATGATGGACTTTGCCTCCCTGGCAGTATCCCAACATGCTCCTCAATAATGCCTCAATGCACCTAGCACTTATGCACTTCCTCTCATAGGTATACTAAATGTCAAACCAAAAATATGACCCATGCCACTCCCAGCAAGCCAATAAGAATTGGCCAGAAGTATATAGAAGTTTGTGGGACATGGGTGGCGCTGTGGGTTAAACCACAGAGTCTAGGACTTGCTGATCAGAAGGTCGGCGGTTTGAATCCCCGCGATGGGGTGAGCTCCTGTTGCTCGGTCCCTGCTCCTGCCAACCTAGCAGTTTGAAAGCATGTCAAAGTGCAAGTAGATAAATAGGAACCGCTCCGGCGGGAAGGTAAACGGCGTTTCTGTGCGCTGCTCTGGCTCGCCAGAAGTGGTTTAGTCATGCTGGCCACATGACCCGGAAGCTGTACGCTGGCTTCCTCGGCCAATAAAGCGAGATGAGCACCACAACCCCAGAGTCGGCCACGACTGGACCTAATGGTCAGGGGTCACTTTACCTTTACCTTTATATAGAAGTTTTTTTGGGGGTACTTCCTTCTTAACCTCCTACGTTGCAAAACCCTGGTGTGTGCTGCATGCATACATTGCATATTCCCGCTTAAAATATGATATTGCATGTCAGCAGGGGCTCAGGGGAATAAGAGGAGCCCATGCAGCCCCTGAAATCTCTGGCTGCTTGAATTGAGGTTGCCGCTGGGCTGAGTTACCATGGAGCCCTGAATGAAACTGAATATTGCTGGTCGTCTTTGATGTGTGAAACATTGATTAATGTAGCGCTGTTTTGTAAAGACGAAATCCCAAATGATGAAATCCCAAATTACCACCACCACATCATTTTTTAAAAAAACATGGTCATTAACAACTTCAACTTCTTCTTTCCTCTCTCCCTCTCTCTTTCTGCATTGGCAACTTGCATAGACAACCCATTTGATCCAAACCTCTCACGTGACCTACTCATGTGTTGGCTCGACAAAGGATTGTGCTCCAAGCATACCTGCCCTTTTCTTTCTAGGACTACTGCACCATGTGGCAAACGTGCAGTTTGCTGCACAAGGTAGACAACTCTTCAATATTATTCTTGCAGGTTTGGAAATGCTTGCCACTATTCTTTTTAGTGGTCATATATTCCCAGCTATGTCCATGTAGTGCTTCCCTGTGATGAGTGCCTCTTTGAACATAGCTGAACTCTTTAACTTTCCCCTGTAGGGAAAAAAATCGGCTCTCTGATTTGGAGAGGGATTGGTGTTTGTGGGTCTATATAACATTTGAAATACAGGTAGGCCATTGTCGGTCCAATCTCACCTGCCCCCAAGTTTTAAAACACTCCCCTTTTATAGGGATCTGTCCTAGATTTGGCCTGGAGAGAATCGGGCAGATTTGGGTTTCAGCCAAATTGAGTGAAGTAGTGGCATAGCTAGCCGCTTGGGTGCCCAGGGCAGCACACAAGCCCTGCAGCCAGGGGTGGAACGAGCCACTCATGGGGGCGCGGCAAGCTGCCCATGGGGGCAGTGTGAGCCAAGGCAGGGCACGCTGCATGGAGCCTCACCACCGCCTCCCCCTCAGCTGTAGGCTGAGGCGGTGGGCAGACGCTGTCGGGATTCACAGAATGCTGTGTGAGATAGTGAGTCTGCAGGCTTGAGTTTTTGCTAGCTGATGCAACTGGCTGATGCAATCAGCCTGCAATACTTTCTAGGCCGAATCGCCTCCCCACACAATGTCCGCATGTGTCTAAACCTGCAGAGTGTTGCTTTGCAAGGGGATTCCAATCTTCCTGGGATCTGCTTCCCTAGCACATCCCCTGAAGGGAACAGGCTGGTGAAACAGACTCCTGCAGCCTTCCTTCCTGATTCCCTGACCGTTAGAATTCCTGCTCTGTGATTGCAGTCATGGGGTTGTTGTCTTTCACATGATGGTGCATGTTTTGACTCCACAGAATGGGAAGTGACAGAGACAGGGTGTTTGTGTTACTGTGTTCCATGAAGTGGGACTATTGTCCTTTGTTCTTTCTCTTTGCTGTCTGATGCTAGAGAGAGAGGGAGCCATGTTGCAGTGCTCCGTGTGTAGATTAGCCAAAATGCTGAGTTGTTGAGGTCTGTTACGCAAGCTGCGCAAACTCTGCGGATCCCTAAGTGTGCCGGTGTCTGTTGGCATCAGTCGCTGTGATGTCCGGGCTGAAGAAAGCTAATGAAGCTCCTGAATGATTGACCAGGAGGGAGAGAACATGCCAGTCAGGCATGTGTCTCTGCCAGGGTCTTACTCAAGTGTAGGACGAGCTCCTGACACTAACTGCCCCAGACCATACTGGGCTGCCTGACACAGTGATCTGGGAGTGTCTTCACCCCAGTGGCATAGGAAGGGGGGTGCGGTGGGTGCAGGCCGCCCCGGGTGTCATCACTGAGGGGGTGACAAAATGGCCAGAATATGTGTTTTTTTTAAAAAAATAACTCCCTCAACCAACCTTCCTATGCTGCTGCAGGAGCACTCTCCCCTCGAGTGATTTCCAGAAACCAGAAGCATTGCTTCCTCCAACTTTGCAGGCAGAGCACAGCCTTTATGGCTAGTAGCCTTTGACAGCCCTCTCCTCCATGAATCTGCATAATCCAGCAGCTTTTATAAGCCCTAATTAAGCATTAACCTGACTCCCAATTTGATTCAGGACTGGAACCAAGGAAGCGGGGCTAAGCAGAGCCCTACACTTTTGTACTTGGAATGTTCAAGGGCAGCGTTACAGTCATGCCTCTGGCCTCCACTCCTGAATGATTGTCAGGCTTGAAGCTTGTAATTCTCAGGTGTTTTTGCTTGGAGTATTTGCCACCCCCTTCATCTGGCCAGTTATCATACACATTCTGCTCAACGTAGTGAGTCAATAGATGTTTTATTGTGTTTTGAATATCTTGTTGGAACCCACCCAGAGTGGCTGGGGAGACCCGGCCAGATGGGTGGGGTATAAATAATAAATTATTATTATTATTATTATTATTACTATCATCATCATCATCATCATCAAGAGTTTAATGCCCAAGAATATTTTCAACAGCCTATTTCCCCCTTGATATGTTCATGGATAATATAACTCACACAGGCCATCATTCTGACTTTCTCTTTCTTTCTTTCTTTCTTTCTTTCTTTCTTTCTTTCTTTCTTTCTTTTTCAGCATTGTAACAAATATGTGGCTGTGTGGATTTGGTAAAGGTTTTTGCTCAATGTGGTACTGCCCTCTCAAGCACTTTCAGTTTGGAATATGTGGCAGAGGAAGCCCATGCTGTGTGAAGTCCATTCCAGGAAAGTAGGCCAATCTCTCCAGGGTAAGTCCAGAGAAATGTTCATAACTATCCTTTCCAACTCCCATCTAAGTGCATTGCCAGGAGAGGTAGTGGTGGCCACCAACACAGATGGCATAGAAAAATTCATGGAGGGTAAGGTTATCAAATGTGTACTCATCCAGCAGGGCTCTTTCTAGATTGTTGTTGTTTAGTCATTTAGTCGTGTCTGACTCTTCATGACCCCATGGACCAGAGCATGCCAGGCACTCCTGTCTTCCACTGCCTCCCACAGTTTGGTCAGCTTCGAGAACACTGTCCAACCATCTCGTCCTCTGTCATCCCCTTTTCCTTGTGCCCTCAAGCCTTCCCAAACCAGGGTCTTTTCCAAGGAGTCTTCTCTTCTCATGAGGTGGCCAAAGTATTGGAGCCTCAGCTTCAGGATCTGTCCTTCCAGTGAGCACTCAGGGCTGATTTCCTTAAGAATGAATAGGTTTGATCTTCTTGCAGTCCATGGGACTCTCAAGAGTCTCCTCCAGCACCATAATTCAAAAGCATCCATTCTTCGACGATCAGCCTTCTTTATGGTCCATCTATCACTTCCATACATCTCTACTGGGGAAACCATGGATTTAACTATACTGACCTTTGTCGGCAAGGTGATGTCTCTGCTTTTTAAGATGCAGCCAAGTGAGAGCTGGACCATAAAGGAGGCTGATCTCCGGAGAATTGATGCTTTTGAATTATGGTGCTGGAGGAGACTCTTGAGAGTCCCATAGACTGCATGAAGATCAAACCTATCCATTCCTAAGGAAATCAGCCCTGAGTGCTGAGTCCTAGGTTGTACTGTTTCCTAATTCTGATTACTATGGCACAGAATAATTTCATTCATTTTGCATTTTTTAAGTGAAAAGCTTTAATTTGCTTCTCACAGATTCGAATGCAATTATAGTGATATTTTTCTCTTCAGATTTTCCACTCCTCTGAATTTTATTATGAATCTATTGACTCAAAAAATGCATCAAAGTGCATTCAACAATGTGTATTTTAGCATAAAATGTACTTTATTTAGATATTTTATGGTGGTGAACCTAGTTCTAGTCAAAGGGCTGCTTTCCTTTCTGGACAAACTTCCAGGGGTTACTAGCCAATGGAGTCCAGAAGCAAACATGGATATGATCAGAGGCAAAGGATGATGGAACAGATTATTATCCTTAGAGGGCTGCATTTCGATCCTGGGCCTGAGGGTTCCCCATCTCTGGTGTATTTTGTGACAAAGTATTTGCTTCAATATACATTTTCAACCATTTTCTAGCCCAATTCCCTGCAATACAGGAATCTCAACTAAAGCATCCATGAAACATGGATTTCCTACATTGCAGTAGGAAAAATTGCTCACAAAAATATGTATATCAGACAAATGAACATACCAAAATAAAAATAAGAACATAAGTCAGAGGAATTGGCCACCCTCCAGGTGCCCGGCTTGCATTCCTTGTTGACCTCCCTGTCAGCGACTCCCGGCAAAATCAGGCGAGATCTCTATCGGCGATCCTCCTCTCCGTGAGAAGAACACACCACTCCTCCCCTCCATCCCAGGGAGGGGAGAGAGACAGACAGAAATGTATTTACATGCTTTTATTCCTGTCTTTCCAGCAGTACAGAGAAAACGTGTCTCCACTCTCTCATCACCAACAGCAGAGAGAGAATAACTCAACCCATGTACTTCCAGTACAGATCATGTGACACTCTGAGCTAACATCCGGTGCTCAGTACACTGAATAGACTGTCCTTTGTTCCCACGGTACAGTCCCAAAACATCAACATCCTGTTTGGCTATCCAGCCACCTGGAGCACGCTGCTGCATTGCTCATTTTTCGTAACAATATTGAGAGGGGGAGACATTACAAATGGATGTAGGAATGAGGTGACCTGAATTTAAGATGGGGAAAACCAGAAACGAAGAGATGCCGTTATAGAGAGATTCTTCAACATTTTAGTGCAAATCTTTTCTAGTAAACACGTTTTATATGCATCTTTGCCTAAAGCATACATTTTTGCAAGCAGTTTCTCCTAATATGCATGCTATTTTCACTAAAATATGCATATTCATGCACACTTTTCTCCAGTGCATACATTTTTGTAAACCATATTTGGCTGAAAAACTGCATCAGAAAATTCAGAAAATTTCAAGCAAAGGTGGTGTTTCATTTCTTACGTCACTTCAGAAAGTGTGGGTTGGATCATTATACCTTTAAATGGAAAATGAGTCAAATTTCCCCTCCTGGCCAGCCTCACCTAACCCATTATATTCTTTATAATGAGAGCCAGTGTGGTGTAGTGGTTAAGAGCGGTAGTCTCGTAATCTGGGGAACCGGGTTCGCGTCTCCGCTCCTCCACATGCAGCTGCTGGGTGACCTTGGGCCAGTCACACTTCTTTGAAGTCTCTCAGCCCCACTCACCTCACAGAGTGTTTGTTGTGGGGGAGGAAGGGAAAGGAGAATGTTAGCCGCTTTGAGACTCCTTAAAGGGAGTGAAAGGCGGGATATCAAATCCAAACTCTTCTTCTTCTCTTCTTAATAGGGTGACCAGAATGCTGCGGGTGTAACCAGTCGACAGCAGAGTTTATTAGGACTCCAGTGCTGAAGTTGGAAAAGTCTCAATAAAGAGAATTATGGGTGACATCAGCAGGTTTTGATGAAGAATAAAAGAGACAGCAAACCACCTGGGATCAAAATAGTGTAAAAGAAACAGCAAAGATGAGACTCACCCATGCTATGGCTTAGAAGAATTTGTCCCATTTGGTCAAACCATATTTTGAAGCAAATAGAGATCTGAATATCTCAAGAGGTGTGTGTGTGTGTGTGTGTGTGTGTGTGTGTGTGTAGAGCCTTCTCTGATTCATGTAATCTACATCAATTTGCTTGGACTCCCAAGGAATCTTGCCACCAGGAATTCATATCTTCAGTTATCCATTTCATTACTGACACAATCAATCAACCAATAAACGATTTTGATGTGAAATTGCTTTACTGAAATGTTTGTGCATCTACTTCATTGGGTGGTTATCTAAAGTGACATTATTTAGATGTTTGGAGATACAGAACACATATCACCACTTGATTTTGCAGGTCAACAGTGTTGAATGCACCCATGCATAATACTATCTAGAAATTACCATTGCAAGGAAGAAGAAAGCTTGCAAGAAAAGAATAGTCCACCCTATGTGTGGTGTAGTCGTTAAGAGCGGTAGATTCGTAATCTGGGGAACCAGGTTCGCGTCTCCGCTCCTCCACATGCAGCTGCTGGGTGACCTTGGGCTAGTCACACTTCTCTGAAGTCTCTCAGCCCCACTCACCTCACAGAGTGTTTGTTGTGGTGGAGGAAGGGAAAGGAGAATGTTAGCCGCTTTGAGACTCCTCCGAGTAGTGATAAAGTGGGATATCAAATCCAAACTCTTCCTCTTTTTCCTATGTATGGGATGAGTATATTTTATTGTGTCCCAATAAAGTCCTGGAACTTGTTTTGTGAGTGCAGCTGCAAAGCTTTAAAACGATAAAGGACAATGATCAAAATAAAAATGGGACCCCCCCCCCTTGAGATGGTACTAACAACGGATCAGGCTATGGCTATGGCTAAACATCTTCCTCCAGCATCAAACACCAGCAGCTAAACTACCCCTACAACATTTCCCTGTATCCCTGCTTTTGAGCAGTGGTATAGCATGGGTTGCAAGTGTCCAGGGCCACAGGGAGTAGGAATGAGAGAGAGAGAAATGGACAGAGTATGCATACATATTCAACTGCCTAACGGCACCCACTTCACCCAAGAAATCACAGCTACAGAAATGAATTGTTCCATTTTCTGGAAAGGCCACTTCCTGGTTTGCATAGAGAAGCCATTTTCAACAGAGCCCAGCAAAAGAAGCACACGGCTGTATTGAGGCAGTATCGGGTGTTGGAATTTTGTGCCCCTCACAATTTTGCGCTCAAGGCTACTGCTCCTGTGCCCACTCCCCATTCTATGCCACTGCTTGTGAGCTTCCCATAGACACCTGGTTAGCCACAGTAAGAACAGGATACCTGACTAGATGGCCCACCAGCCTGATCCAGCAGAGCCATTCTTATGTTCACATGTGCTATAGGCATTCGGGAGAGGGAGAGCTATTTGCCGAGATAAAACACAAGTTTCAAATGCTCTATGTTCCAATAATGTGGCTGTGTTCCATGTGTTTACATGTGCCTTTGAGATGAAAAGCACTCAGTAGCGATTGGCCCCCTCTCCTGAATTCACAGAAACCTATTTTTGGGATAACTTGTTTGCAGCTGTCCTGACGGAGCATACATTTTCTATTTTTGAACGTTCTGTAGGCAACAAAGATGTTCATGAAGTCCAACATCAGGCACTACCCACCTCATTCCGTCTCACTGTTGAACGTCCTGTGACAAAAGTTGTCCAAGCGAATAATCTGTACTCAATATTATCCTTGCTGTGTGTCCGTCATTGCTTTCCACTGTGTGCCATTAAAAACTCTGTGTGAAGTCCCACAAAGACAGTTTCTGCACAATTCTCTCTACCCTAACCAAACACACACACACACACACACACACACACACACACACACACTGCATTTATTTGTGTCTAGGCATTCCCCCTCCCCCAGAAGAAACCAAGAAGGAAGATAGCAAGTATTTTATTTAATTTTTGATTAGATTCAGCAAATAACCCTGTTTGCCACAGTGGTTAAATTCTCAGTAAAACAACCATGAAAGTCTTTTGGGTTATTCCTCTTTTTCTTTTACGGACACTGTTGACTTCTCCAGGTATGTTTTATATATATATGTATTCACCTTATTAATTATCAGGGCAAGGCATCTTTCTAGAATGTTTGCATAGCAAGCTAGCTGAAGCCGGATACCCAACAGAAAACACTGGTTTTCTAGACAACCTGCCAGCCAACCACTCCCTTTGCCATTTATCACAACTATTTTAGAGATGCTAAGAAAAATCATTTCTTGAAGATTCTGACATGAATTGACCTGATCTATACCTCCTGAACTAATTCTATCCTTTAGATTTTGCATTTCTCTGAACATTGCAATGCAGTTCTTAGCTAAAAAAAGAGAGTACCAAAATGCATATAAATGCATATTTTTACCTTAGGCATCAACTATATTGCAATCTGTGTTTCCTTTTTCCATAACTCTCTAAAGTGGATATTTTTATCCCAGTCTACATTTGTACTGGATTTAAGATTATTTTTGTATGTGCTTTTAATCTTAAATCACCTGGAGATGTTTTAAGGGAAACAATTTATAAAGGAGATGTAAGGGAAACAATTTATAAAGGAGATGGTATAATAGTGGTGATGGTGAGGATTGGTAGTAATGCTAGCACATATTCAACCCTTTGCAATCTCATCCAGAGGGTGCATTTGGTGTGAAGATTTTGTCTATATCGGAATGTGGGTGGAAAATTTTACATAGTCCAGGGGAAAGGGAAGGCGTTGAAGCCTTCTGTTGTGGTATGCTAAAGTCGCTCTTTCCCATTCACTGCCGCTGCACCACCACCACTCCACCGGCCAACCACCTTCCTAGGCTGTTGAGATTGGGAAACAGCATACATAAATTGATTTGTACTGAAATGTGTATTAAGCACATTTCTCTTCCATTCCTAACCTCACCTTCTGTCAGCCAAGTGCGTGTTTATACACTGGTGGAGATTCTACAGTAAGAGGTGGCCTTTTCCTCTTCTTTTTAAATAATATTTATTATTAATTTTAACATATAAATTATAGTACATACCACAAAATTTCACCACTTATACAATCTTTTTTTCTTCTTTTTTTGGACTTCCATCAGCACCTCTGATCATCCACCGTTTTAGCCATTTCTTATGCATTTCTTAAGTTCATATTGCCTTTAATTATCATAACTAACCATCCTCCCCTTTATCCATTTTTGCAATAGTTCCAATAATTCTCCTCATAAAACTTCTTGCAAGCCTACAAACGTAGTCTGATCATCACAATTACTTTTCAAATAGTCTGTAAATTTACGCCAGTCTTCTGTGAATTTCTGGTCCCGCAGATTTTGAAACCTTCCTGTTAGTTTATCTAGTTCTGCATAGTCCATTAATTTCATCCTCCATTCTTCTTTCATCGGTAATTCTTCTTGCTTCCATTTTTGTGCCAATAATATTCTTGCTGCTTTTGTTGCATATAAAAACAACTTACATTCTTTTCTATAGAGGTGGCCTTTTCCAACACTGAATCTATATGGAAAAGACCAGGTATTAAATGATGGTGTCGGTGACGATAACGATGATTGGTAAAATGATGCAGAAAGCTTACAGCTGATAAAACTGCTGTCTGCTGCTGTCTGCTGTGCCGTTTTTCAAGCTCTATCTGGCATCAAATGAGGAACCAGGTAATGTGTTGCATATGGATTATGATGCTAAGAAGAGTTGGAAACTTTTGAGAAATACTGAAATCTCAGCTCTCATATTCATCTCTTTCTTTCTTTCTTTCTTTCTTTCTTTCTTTCTTTCTTTAGGGCTTTCTGCTCTAAGGGACCTTGATGACATCTCATGTTTATATATTAAGAATACTGACTGTCAAAAACACTGTCCATTGTATGCGCTGAACCTTGGATCATGTTCTGAAGGGAAGAAGTGTTGTAAAAGGTAAGCAGAATTTGCCACAATGATCCTTGCAGGGCCATCAAGCATGTTCATGTTCCAAGGAGTTGTGGTTGATGGCTCTGCATTTGAGAGTGGTGTGAGTTCATGCAGAGCTCCTGTACTTTGTGAAGGGAAATGCTTGTCCCTTCAGATGGCAAATACAACATATGTGAAAGTAAAGCAGGTATGTCTGGCAGGTCAACTGTGCTGGATGCATAAATTCACATGTAAAGTACCAAAAAGGGGTAGCACATCAGGTTTTGCTGCTTAAGGCAAAACAGGAAGTGCTGCTTTGCCCTGCCACTGCTGTTGCCACTACCGCCACATGCCCTGCCACACCCACCACTGACAAAGAAATGACAACACACGTGAAATTTGGCCTATAATGGATGTGATCTTGCCCAAAATTGGTGCCAATGTCAGCCACACTTCTCCACTACTGAAGCCAGAGGTGGGGCAGGCTGGGCACCCATTGGCATGCGACCTTTTATTGATAATCTTAATGCAAAGCTTTTTTTTCTAAACTGCTTCGAGGTTATTACAATTAAGTAATATATATCATATATTTTGTCATATATCAGCAGTTGAGCTGAACAGAAGACAGCTAGGCAGTTAGCAAGGCTAGCATTTCCTGACTTGAGCCTGTTTTGATCATGATTTTTCCTTTCTTTCTTTTAGCTTGATAAATCACATGTTTTCATGTAAGTCAAATGGGGGCCATTGCCTGGTGTGGCATTGTCATGAAAATTACAAGAAAATTGGGGTGTGTGGCAGAGGAAGTCCATGCTGCTTAAGGTAGGGAAAATTCCCTTAAGCCAACCTTAAATGTGGCTGCCATTATTTGCCCCAAACACAGAGAAAGAAAGCAGGGCAAGACACAGCCATATATGGGTCAATGACCACGTTGACAACCTGGAACAGGGAAATAACTGGCTGCCTTTTCCTCTCTCTGCTTGATAGGCTACTTGCTCTGACTGAGCTCAGGGAATTGCTTGACCAGGCGCGACAGCCCCAGCCCCCAGGGATCATAAGAAAAGATTCTGACAACATTATGGAATTAAAAATTGGGCCACAACTTTATTAGACTTCCGAATGTAGGCAGACCTTGGCTTAGGCCTTGGGCGTGTATCCCCCCAAGTGGGGGAACTGGGGAACATCAGGATAAATGGGACATGGGGGTGCTCCATGAGACGTAAATGTAGCAGGCAGCCAAGCCCATAGCCCTGCACGCAGGGTAGTTCACTGACAACCTTTCAGTGTATGGCCAGTGACACCCATTATATAACCCCTTTAAGAGAGGACCCTTTCTTAAAGGGACGCGGTTGGCGCTGTGGGTAAAAGCCTCAGCGCCTAGGGCTTGCCGATCGAAAGGTCGGCAGTTCGAATCCCCGCGGCGGGGTGCGCTCCTGTTGCTCGGTCCCAGCGCCTGCCAACCTAGCAGTTCGAAAGCACCCCCAGGTGCAAGTAGATAAATAGGGACCGCTTACTGGCGGGAAGGTAAACGGCGTTTCCGTGTGCTGCACTGGCTCGCCAGATGCAGCTTTGTCACGCTGGCCATGTGACCCGGAAGTGTCTCCGGACAGCGCTGGCCCCTGGCCTCTTAAGTGAGATGGGCGCACAACCCCAGAGTCTGTCAAGACTGGCCCATACGGGCAGGGGTACCTTTACCTTTAAGAGAGGACCCTAGCATGAGTGAAGGAAGGATAACACTTAACAAATGTTTCCTTATCTATTACCCTAAACATCCCCACAAAATGCTTCAACAGAATTCTCTGAATGTTTGACGTAAGGCGCAAATGCTGAATATACAACAGCTGCTACCCCATGTCCTTTCATCTTGTTTCTTTTTAAAGAAAAGACTCCTCATCTTTGAGCAAGTAGCAGAAGATGAACAGTTCTGAGAAAGGGTATCTGAAGAAGTGTTCGTGCACATGAAAGCTTATACCAAGAACAAACTTAGTTGGTCTCTAAGGTGCTACTGGACATTATATATATGAGTCCCTCAGTCTGATGGCAAGTGATATGTGTCAGGAGGTCGCCCTACACTCGAGTAGGACCCTGGTAGAGACACATGCCCGACTTGCATGCTCCCTCCCTCCTGGTCAATTGTTCAGGAGCTTCAAAAGCCTTCTTCAGCCCAAACATCACAGCGACCGATGCCAACAGACATCAGCACACTTAGGGATCCACAGAGTTTGTGCAGCTTGCGTAACAGACCTGAGCAACTCAGCATTTTTGCTAATCTACTTTATTTACATATAAACACACAGAGAGCACTGCAACATGGCTCCCTCTCTCTCTAGCATCAGACAGCAAAGAGAATGAACAAAGGACAATAATCCCACTTCACGGAACACAGTAACACAAACACCCTGTCTCTGTCACTTCCCATTCTGTGGAGTCAAAACATACACTGTCATGTGAAAGACAACAACCCCATGACTGCAATCATGGAGCAGGAATTCTAACAATATAATCACGATCTTCTTACCAGGCTGGAATCCTGGGCAAGAGACGACAACCATTTCGCCATTCTCTCCTGGAGATCATTTGCCACAGGGCAGGACTTTGTATGGTTGCAAACATGAGTTCACCAGATGTCTTTGAAGACATCTTGTTGCCTCCCTCTGCCTTCAGGGTTCTCTTTCTAACTTATGGTGGGGACAAGCATGCAATTTCTTCAGCACCTTTAGCTTTTGATTACTTTTTTTGTTATTTGATCTCCAAAAGCAGTATTGCATCAATGAGAAAAATTCTAAAGGTGGGCATCAACAGTGCTATGAATTTGTTGTTAAATTACACATTGTTGCACGAGCGATTCAGTGACTCATTTCTTTCTTTCTTTTGCAGGCAGTACTAAGTTTGGGGTTCGTCTTCTGCTTAATATACAATCTCTTTATCAAAGGGGAACATCAATAGAAATACATACCCTGAATCTCCCATTATATAGAGCTTGGTGCTGCTGACCACAGAAATAAATACACGGTGATTTGAAACTGCATTGTAAAAATGTGTGTGAATTGATTTTTTTGGGGGGTGGAGAATACTTATTTAAAGTCCACTCACTGAGTTGATTAGTTATGTCTCTGCAGTGCCTCTGCACTATCCATTGGCTCCCTTCTGTGCCTGTAAAAGTTGTGAAGCAGGCAAGGGCAAATACAAGATGGAGCACCAAAGGTGTTCCCAAAATTGGAAAGGTTTTCTTTCTCTGGCAGGGCTGCCAGCAGATCACTTCATAGTCCAGTAGCTCACTGAACTGAAAGTAAAACCACTTTCCTTATAGACATTTAACAGAATGCACACACAGGAATTTTTAGCGGTACATCATCTCCTTTATTTGACACATTATGCACTGGTTTTTCAAAGATGTGTAACAAATCCTGCAATCAACAATGTAGGATCTCAGTCCCATGGTAACATATTCTGAAGGCTAAAGAGTAGTGGATCATCATGTACATGAGAACATAATAGTTGATGAGGTGCCAACTTCAGTTTCCGTAGTTCCTACAGGAAGATAGCAGATTTTTATTTTCAGGGACATCCCTCGCACGGCATTTGCAAGAAACAGAAAGCACAGTCTACCAGAGAATATTCATGCAGATTTTCAAGGACAAAAATAGTACTTCTGCATGAAAGAACTTACAGATATCACCATAACACAAGCTGGTGAATGTCATTATCTCCTTCAGCCTCCTCTCTTCCCCAAAACAATAACCCAGGAAGTGAAGAAGAGGCTGGGAAGGCAGTATGGATGCCTCTCAAACTTTTCCTTGAACCATCTTTTGGCTGTAATGTGCACTGATTAATTTTCATGGGTCTGGGGGATTTCCTCATTGTTCCAGAGCTGAGCCTTGAGAAAACTCATTCTTACCTGCAGGCAGTAAAAGACCTTGACATATCAAATTTCAGTGGCACTCTGTGTGAAACCCCAACTAAGCAAAATCCCCCTTCAGATTTTCTGTCAGCACTCTGCCCCAATTAAACATGTATTTGCATTTTCAAATCGCCATTTTTCAGTGTCTGTGTATGATAAAGCACTCCCCCCCAAAAGTTACTCTCCTGCTTCACATTGGTGTACAGTGGTATCTCGGGTCACAGACGCTTCATGTTACAGACGCTTCAGGTTACAGACTCTGCTAACCCAGAAATAGTACCTGGGGTTAAGAACTTTGCTTCAGGATGAGAACAGAAATCGCACAGCGGTGGCAGCGGGAGGCTCCATTAGCTAAAATGGTACCTCAGGTTAAGAACAGTTCAGGTTAAGAACGGACCTCCAGAATGAATTAAGTTCTTAACCCGAGATACCACTGTACTCAGGTTTCAGAGCCATTCTCTAGTTTTCACCAACGAACAGGTACCAGCTCCTTATGAAGAAAACAAACTTTGTACAGTCATACCTCGGGTTGAATGTGATTCAGGTTGAGCGTTTTCAAGTTACGCTCCGTGGCAACCCGGAAGTAAAGGAGCGCGTTACTTCCGTCTTTTGCCACTCGCGCATGCGCAGACACTCAAAATTACATCACGCTCATGCGCAGAAGTGGCAAAATGTGACCCGCACATGCGCAGACACGCAGTCGCATCTTACATTCTATTCAGGATGCAAACGGGGCTCCAGAACAGATCCCGTTCACATCCAGAGGTACTACTGTATTCCAGAAGCAAAACTACTGGGGCCTGTGATGTTCCAGTGTACTGTATATGTAAATTTGAAAATTTGAAAATGCAAACACATGTTTAATTGGGGCAGAGTGGATTTAAAAAACAAACAAACTGGGAAACTTTACCCTGAACAGCAGAAGATCCATGTGTCACACTTTCCAATTTCCATGGGTCCAATACTGCATGGGCCTTCCTGGCACCAACCTTCAGCAGCTTCGCACGCTTCACGACTTTCTATAAAACCGGTTTGACCTGCAAACAGAAAGAGAAAAGACATTGTAAGCCACTCATTCATGGGTGCACCTTTTTAATATCTTCAGAAGTGAGAGCTGGACCATAAAGAAAGCTGATCACCGAAGAATCAATGTTTTTGAATTATGGTGCTGGAGGAGACTCTTAAGAGTCCCATGAACTACAAGAAGATCAAACCTATCCATTCTGAAGGAAATCAGCCATGAGTGCTCACTGGTAGGGCAGATCCTGAAGCTGAGGATCCAATACTTTGGCCACCTCATGAGAAGAGAAGACTCCCTGGAAAAGACCCTGATGTTGGGAAAGATGGAGGGCACAAGGAGAAGGGGACGAAAGAGGATGAGATGGTTGGGCAGTGTTCTTGAAGCTACAAACATGAGTTTGACCAAACTGCAGGAGGCAGTGGAAGACAGGAGTGCCTGGTGTGCTCTGGTCCATGGGGTCACGAAGAGTCGGACACAACTAAACAACTAAACAACAATATTCATTTCTAGGAAAAACACCCCCTCCCATGCAAGACCTTTGTAAAAGAGAAGACTCAAGGTACACACAAATTCACCTTTGCACACACAAAATAACTTCCATATATGAATTAAGCTGCAAACACAATCTCCAACTCCTCAAAAGATTCCGTCTCTGAAATTTTTTACATGTCACTTGGGATGACAGACAAACTAACACCAGTGTACTGGAAGAAGCAAATATCACTAGTGTCGAAGCAATGATTCTTCAACATCAACTTTGTTGGACTGGTCATGTGGTTCAGATGCCTGATTATCGTCTTCCAAAGCAACTACTCTATTCCCAACTTAAGAATGGTAAGTGTAATTCTGGTGGACAACAAAAGAGGTTTAAAGACACTCTCAGGGCAAATCTAAAAAAAAAGGAAAAAGTAATATAAACACTGACACTGGGAATCACTGGCCTATGAGCACTTCAATTGGAGACTGGCTTCTACCAAAGGCATCGTGGACTTTAATGAAGCACAAACTCAGGACGAAAGGAGAAACAAGCTAAGAGGAAGGCATGTTTGGCAAACTCTCACTGTGATCAATTCCCACCTGGAAACCTATGTCACCACAGTAGAAGGATGTGTGGATCCAGAATAGGCCTCCACAGTCACTTACGGAGAGAATTTACAACCATACTTTAAAACATACAGACGTTAAAATACTAAAACACCTCAACTTTCTAAGCATCCAGGTAGATTTGTCCAAACAAGAATGTTTTCAGCAGGCTCCAAATAAAGTGAAGGTTTCTCCTTGAACCACTACAATACACTCTCCCATATTCCCGTTCCTCAGACCTGGTCCAGGAAGGTTCCATGGTCGTCCGTATCAAATGCCAATGAGAGATCAAGAAGGAAGAGCATGGTGTCTCTCCCCCTTTCCCTCCCCCTCTCCCTCTTCCATACACATACACACAAAAAGCAGCAGCAGCAACAGCAACAACAACAACAATGACAACCAACATCAATTTCATTCTGCAAAGAACAAACAGCCCACTCTCTATGCAAAATAGTAGTAGTAGTGTAGCACTCTGCTTGTGGTTAACGCTTAGCTGGAATGAAATATTCAACGCAGCAATAGAGAAATTAAAATAATAATTTATTTGTCAGACAAATAAATGAGAGACACAGTGGTATATGGTTACCAAAGCTCTGCCCTTCCAGCCCTGATGGCCAGCACTTATATTCCCTCAGCCCAGCCCCCTTGCTCCTCCTTTGGCTGCCTCTGTCCAATCAGCCTGGTTGAAATTCCTATTGGCTGTTTGCTAGACCCAATCATAAAAGATACACCCATTTCCTATTACCTTTTATGGGAGACAAAGAGCTATATTTCCTTCTATCCATAAATGGCAGACAAGTAGCCATATATGTTACATTTACCTCTACCAGGCACCTTAATTACCAGATAACCTTTGGCCCCTGTTGCCCTATTCACTGCAAAACAGATGGCTAAAACAGATGGCTTATCTTAAACAGAGATCTTGGGTTCACCTTCTCACACACCATCAATGAAATAAGAATCTAACATAAGAATCTAACATTTCTTACTTTCTAAATCCTTTGCATAATTACATTTAAGCCAATATATTTCATACATTAACATATATAGCTTTTTAGAAGGAAAGGAACTTAGTAAAAACAATTTAAAGCAACCCCTTAAATTTACACCTCCCCTTTCAAACCAGCTGCTGTTTCTAAAAGCAACTTCTTCAATTTACCCTTTAACCTTATGAAAATGTGGCTCAAGTCTCTAATGGGAGGCACAATAATTCTTACTATTTACCAACTCTTAATTGTGTTTTGCAGCTTGATTATTCTGTAATTTGTATGGTCAGTGAGACCTTTTGCTCCTAGCCTGTAATTTCCTTTTACAACCCTGAGGCACTCGTCTCCTGCTAATGCTAATACAAATCAGAGGGGCCCTGTTTAGGAAGATAAACATCTGCCAAAGTACTTTTAGACAGCTGGTCTTCTGCACACAAGGATCTGCAAATATATTTATTTTTTTAAGCTCATTTTAAAATACAAATCTTGATCAGATGCCTCAGTAGTAGTAGTAATAAATTTTATTTATACACCACCCTCCCCAGCCAAGACCAGGCTCAGGGCGGCTAACACCAGGTATAAAAACAATTGATTAAAATACAATTTAAAAACAAGATTAAAATACAACATTAAAATGCAGCCTCATTTCAGTAGAAACTCAAATCAAAAACTTTTGGGGGATGAAAACTTCAAATCTTCACCAAGGCCAACTATCCAGACTGGTCCTATGTGGGCCAGAAAAAAGCCAGGGAAGTCCCCAAATAGGAGTTCCATCACAGAAGGAGAAAGGAAAAAGGAAAAAGGAAAAAGGAAAAAGGAAAGAGAGGATGGGGATCAAGTTGATTCCAAGCCAAAGGGCAGGCGGAACAACTCTGTCTTACTGGCCTTGCAGATAACTGGACAGAACTCTCACATCCAAAATAGCAATATTAAAAGACCAATAGGGGAGGTGGCGTTTCAACCTGACCACCCTAAAGCAAAATAGCTTTCAAGGGAGGCTGTCACATGAAACAGCCGAATTGCAACAGATCATGGTATGCATACCTTGACATCCTATGCCCTTTAAAAATGTGGTGGGTTTTTTGGGGGGTAGGGGTTATTGGGCTGTTGTTTTTATTTTGATTAGGTATTTTGTGGTTTTATATTTTGATTTTATTCTGTGAACTTCCCTGAGACCTCTGGGTATAGGGCAGTAAATAAATTCAATAAATAATAAAAATAAAAATACCTTGAGAAACAAAGAACATCCCAGAAAGGACAGCAATGTAGTAGTAGATTTTCATGGTTGGGATCTCAAAGAGGACAGGGAGAGGTTTTATGCTACTAAGGTTTTATGTTATTGCAACGGCTGAATCTTTTACTATTTATAAGCCTCTGTGATAATGATAATAATAATTTTATTGTTTATAACCCACCCATCTTGCACTGATGCTCCTAATGTGCTGTGGCAGAAATTCTTGGCACTTTGCATCAAAGGAGAGCTATTTTTGCATCGCAGCACAAGAACACAAGGTGAACCAGAGAGAGGACACCAAGTACAGTGCAGTACCAATGAGCACTTTTAGTGTTCTTTGGGAGAGTCAATAAGCATACGGGGAGATGTGCTCCACTGCCTACTTTGACCATAGCTGTCAAAGTTTCCCTTTTTTAAAGGGAGATTCCCTTATTCCGAATAGGATTCCTCGCAAGAAAAGGGAAAAGTTGACAGCTATGGAACTTCCGGGTTGGCGCCATCGTCTAATGGCGGATTCCCTCCGAGCTCCGGAGGGAATCGGCTCAACAGGGGTCGGGTTCTGCCGCGGCGGCGACGCGGGGACCCTTAGAAACCACAGGCGCTGAAGCCTGTGGACCTGGTGACTCGGCGGGCACCATTTGCGCCCCCCCGACCCGTAAAGGAGCCTTTTTAAAGGCTCTGGAACGGGGGACGGAGAGCGGCGTGGTGCTGAGAGTTCGATTGCTTCCCCTGCTGAGTGAAGCCGCATGCCATGGACGGAGAGCGCTAACTTCTTCCTTTGAACATTTGGATCAAAAGTAACGACCCGTGAGTAACACGGTAATTGGACTTAAAAGGGAAATTTTATCTTTGGGAATTCGGCACGATCGGGCAAGGTGTTAAAAGGAAGTCTGCCTACCCGCCTTGTAAACATCGTAAAGCAAGGATTTTATTACTAAGGTTGTGAGAATACCTTTCTTTTTTGTGGAAAAAAGCAATTAACTTTACGTTGGGGCAATTTAAGTGATTGTGCTGGAGGATAAGAGCTAACATTGAGAATGGAATTCACTCCTCCCCCAAGACCCGGGAGCGATCGGTGAGAGAGCCTGCGGAAGAGGTATAAAGATTTTGACAGCTGTCAAATTAGCTGTCAAAGTTGGAAGAAAAGGGAACCTCTGTTTTTGCTGACTTTGTTGGTTATATTTGCTACAATTTGGCAATAAATTGTTAAAATAAAGAAGAAAAGGTTAATTTGGCTTTTGGGTGGGAATTGGAAGACACTAAGTAACTAGAATCCCTCTAGAGGGGGTTCAGGACATTACAAAAATGGCTGTAAGTGGAAAAATACTAGTTGAACTGGAAAAGACCTTCTCTCTCCTGGGAAAACTGCAGGAGCAGACAAATGTTTTGACTGTGAATGTCACAATAATGAAGGGAACAGTAAATAAAGTTGCTGAGCCTGGAAGGGATATGATTCAAGTTCCTGCAGATGAACAGGGAAGTGTTGTTGTTGATCCAAAAATCCTTACAGCCAAACAAGAGAAGGAATTTGAGTCATTTGAGGAGGTGTTTAAAGAGGAACATGAGGATCTGAAGGAAAAAGAAGGAGGTGCTGTGATGCTGCAGACGATTAAGGAGAGCCAGAGGCCTGTTAAGTTGGACATAAAGGAAAATAAGAACAGGATGATGAAAATTTGGTTGGAAGTGAAGAATGGAAATTGGAGAGATCTCCTCATATGGGGATCTGAAGACATATGGAATACAAATTTGGCTAATGTGGAATTTGGAGCCTTTGGGACATTTGGACTTATGAGAAGTAAGAAACAAGATCTTGGCTCCATTGTTAAATATGGAGGTCTGGCTGGAAGAAATATGGACCTTATTGGAACAGAGCTTCTTCGAGATTCGGAATTTAAAATAAAGGACTATCAAAAAAACCGGCAGAGAGAAATTGAGAGAGAGTTAAGTGCCTCGGATGTGAGGTCGCCAGGCTGATTTCAGATGGACTGATGGACTTTGGTTGGGGATCGAAACCGGGAAAGGGGGTGGTAGGGCTTCGGGAATCCAAAGGGTGTACAAATATATTTTGTTTTAATTAAGTTGGTTTTGCCACTAACATAAAAATGGGGATTTTGGGGAAGGGATTTGGGGCCGACCTTAGCAAAAGATTGTTAAGAATAAGTGTTGATGTATAAAGATTGAGGTTTTTAAGTTAAAATGGGTTAATTAAATTGATGGGGTGAATTTAGGAAAAGTATTTTAAGAATAAGTTTTGAAATATAAAGATTGAGGTTTATAAGTTAAAATTGATTAAGTAAAATGAATCAGAGGAAACAAGGTAAAGTGTGGGGACAAAAATTTGCTGAGCTAAAAATTGGAATTGGAATACAAGAAGGGCAGGTGTGGGGAAGTCAAGGAAATTGGGTATGGAAAGTAAGTAATGTAAATTTTTTTAATTGTTGCTTTTTCTTTTTCTTTCTTTTCTCTTTTTTCTTTTCTGTTTTTCTTTTATATTTTTTTTGAAAATTTCAATAAATATATTTTTTTTTAAAAAAGTTGACAGCTATGACTTTGACTTTCAATATCATGCATGCTCCTCGCACCTCACCCCTCCCCAAAAGAAAACTCGGGTAATTGATTTTCAGAAGGAGAGGGTTAAGGAGGCCACCACATCAGGGCCTGACGGCCAATGGGAAGATGTTCAAAGCATGGTATTATCAGCCTTCTGCTTCCCCTCAAGCTCCCCCATCTTGCTATGCCTTCCCTCCCTCCAATTTGCATTGTGGGGTTTTGCTAGTCACTTTTGTTTAGGGATGTTTTTAATATTGGACAAATCATTGTATTTTAATATTCTGCTGGAAGCCGTCCAGAGTGGCTGGGGAAACCCAGCCAGATGGGCGGGGTATAAATAATAAATTATTAGAATACTATTATTATTACCTGTTAGGAGGGGCTGAATAAGAATATTTGAAAGGCAATTCCTTGACAGGCCACAGGTTCCCTTCTCTTTTTTTGCCAACTTCAATCTGTTGGGATGAATTAGATTAGCATTTGGGAGTGGCGTGATTTGTTTGCTCTTTTGGTGCTGAGTCCAGTTAGGCGAAGATGTTGTGTGGTGGTGGCGGCGGCGGCTGGTCCCAGGGTGGATTACAACACCTTAAAGTTCAAAATGCAAAACAGCTTCAACAGAGTACAATAACAGGTGTAGGGTAGGCTCTGAAAACACACATCTCAGGTGTCAAAGGCTGGGGTAAAGAGGTGCAAATTCTGAAACGTTTTATTATTATTTTTATAAAGATATTTATTAAGTTTCCAATTTTATACATACAAAAAGCAAAAAGCAAAAGAAAAACACATACAGTTCTGAATACTTAATTTTCTGTGACATATTTCCCTGACCTCCTCATACCTCCCCTTCTTGTATTCCAATTCAAATTATTTACTCAGCAAATCCTTATCTCAAAACATTACAGCTGGAAACCCCTTAATTTCAATCCAACATCATTCAACATTCTTTAATTTTACAATATTTCTGTAAATAGTCCTTAAATTTCTTCCAATCTTCTTCCGCCGACTCTTCTCCCTGGTCACGGATTCTGCCAGTCATTTCTGCCAATCCCATACAGTCGATCATCTTCATCTGCCATTCTTCCAGAGTGGGTAAATCTTGCATCTTCCAATACTTTGCAATAAGTATTCTTGCTGCTGTTGTAGCATACATAAAAAACGTTCTGTCCTTCTTTTGCACCAATTGGCTGACCATGCCCAAGAGAAAGGCCTCTGGTTTCTTCAAGAAGGTATATTTAAATACCTTTTTTAATTCATTATAAATCATTTCCCAGAATGCCTTAATCTTAGGGCACATCCACCAAAGGTGAAAGAATGTGCCTTCGGTTTCCTTACATTTCCAACATTTATTATCGGGCAAATGATAGATTTTTGCAAGCTTGACTGGAGTCATGTACCACCTGTATATCATTTTCATAATATTCTCTCTTAAGGCATTACATGCCGTAAACTTCATACCTGTGGCAAATTCTGAAAAGTTTTATAGCGAAGAGGCCACCTCTATGTTGAGAGAATTCCACATCTTAGCGGCTGTCGCAAAGAAGGCCCTTTCCTGCCCTCCCCCGCAACTTGTTCAGGTTGCAGTACTCAAAACCCATCCAGTACAGATGGGACAGACAGTGCAATGGATGCCTCCAGTTGGGGACCTTGGAGAGAAAGATTAGATATTGTCAGCGCTGCCCAAGGTCCCAGCTCACACAAGACCAACGCTGCTTCTTCCTCAAGTAAAAAAGTCTTTATTGAAGTTCAGTTTCATTTCCAGACGCGCAGCGCGCAACGCTACGTCTATACCTTAGACCGTAGAAGTCCCATCTGAATCTCCTCCCCCCTGACACCAGCTTAAGATTCTAGCCTTACTCCACCTCTTCCTCTGTTCCTTCTTTCTCTGGGTCCTCCTGCTAGTCGGAGTCTCAGCCCTCCTCGATTCCTCTGACGCTGAGTCCCCTGACTCTTCTCCCCCCCTCCTTCGGGCTTTAGGACCTGGCTCCCAATCCGGGTTTTCTGCTGTCCCGCACTCCTCCACATTTGAACTTGGCGCGCGCGCGCAGCCTCCCACCTTCCTTCTGACCGTTACACTTGTGTCACTGCTCCCTCTTTCGGGGAGGCTAGCTGGACCTGGCCTTCCCTCCGTTTCCCCACTTCCCGATGGGGGCGTGGTCACCCCTGACTCATCTTCTCTCCCCGCTGGAGGAGAAGCTGGTCCTGACTCATGTGACTCTTCCCCCCCACTGTGCTCTGGTGGGGGAACTGGTCCTGATCCTCCGCTACTCCCTTGGGAGTCCCCTCTGGTCCCTTGTTTATGGAGCGTCCTCCCTGGGACTCCCCTTGCCCTTACCATAGGCGCCCCCTCCTGGGAATCTTCTGATTCGCTGGAGAAGCTCATGGAATCTCTCGGGTCACTGTCATATTCCCCTACGCTCCCCTCTGATTCCTCTCCTCCGCTCTCTATTTGCTCTCTCCCCTGCTCTTCTGCTCCTGAGCCTCTGACAGATATGCTGAGACATTATGGAGCTAAGGGCACCTTGTAGGGATCTGCTAGTGGAACTTGTATGATGGGGGGGGGGTTAAGCCTCAAGTATGTATTTTCACAGCATCTTAAAAAGCAGAGACATCGCCTTGCCAACAAGGCGTATAGTTAAAGCTATGGTTTTCCCAGTAGTGATGTATGGAAGTGAGAGCTGGACCATAAAGAAGGCTAATCGTCAAAGAATTGATGCTTTTGAATTATGGTGCTGGAGGAGATTCTTGAGAGTCCTATGGACTGCAAGAAGATCAAACCTCTCCATTCTGAAGGAAATCAGCCATGAGTGCTCTCTGGAAGGACAGATCCTGAAGCTGAGGCTCCAATACTTTGGCCACCTCATGAGAAGAGAAGACTCCCTGGAAAAGACCCTGATGTTGGGAAAGATGGAGGGCACAAGGAGAAGGGGACGACAGAGGACGAGATGGTTGGACAGTGTTCTCGAAGCTACCAGCATGAGTTTGACCAAACTGCGGGAGGCAGTGGAAGACAGGAGTGCCTGGCGTGCTCTGGTCCATGGGGTCACGAAGAGTCGGACACGACTAAACAACTAAACAACAACAATGTATTTTCAGTGAATGCTGGACAGCAGAGCCTGGGTGCACATTCCCAAGGAAGAGTAACTTCTTCCCTGTCCTTCGCTGGGGAAACCCAGTTTGTTGCTGTGTCAGAATCCAAGGAGGGGTGCTTCCCTACCAGAATTAGCTAAACTCCTCACCCTGTATTTTCTGATTTTGGTTAATTAGGTCTACAGTTCCTCCAAGCTGTTGTATTAATAAATATGACCATTATCCTAACATTTTGCCTCATGAGCCTTCTTTGTGGGTGCGTGTGTCAAAGGGCTTTTGATAAAGTACCTCACCAAGGACTTCTGAGTAAACTTGACACTAATGGGATGAGGGAAGAGGTCATCTTATGGATCACTAGTGTTTAATAAAGAGGAAGCTGAGAGGAGGAGAAAATGAAATGTTCTTCCAATTAAGCAATGTACAATTTTGCACAAAATCACAGCACACTAATGCACTAATCTATTATCATAACACACTAATCTATGTTTAGACCATGCTTGGAATGGTGTGTGCAGTTCTGATTACCTAACCTTTAAAAAAAAATGTTGTAGAATGAGAAAGGTTCATCTCAGCCATGTGGGACCATGCAGTCTCCAAAACCATTGCCTGAATAGAGTAACAGGACAGAGAAGGGATAATAAACTGAAGTAGAATTATGAGAAGATAGAAGTCTCATTAGTGGGTGGTTCCTTGCTCCAGGAATTGGGTAGGATGCTTCTTCTAGATGGGCACATGCTGCCAATCCCCTCCACCAAGGAGCAGACACAGAATTTGGGGGAGGGGAGACTATGGAAAAAGGGGGGTTTGTATTAGTTTCCCTACCCCCAACACCTTTGGAGCTCCAAAGTTGGTAGGGCCTAAAGGATGGCACCAGACGTCAGGCGGATCTCTGCATGATGTTGATGGGCCCCACACCATCCCACCTTTCATGGCTATACTTCGATGAATCAGTACATTTCATAGTTTTATGAGCTGTACAGCTGGCTAATGAAATCTGTGCATTGTATTTTATTAATGTCACTTAAAATAGGGATCAGGCACCATGGGTGGGAGCTAAGCTTGGCTTCCATTCAAAAGCTTGTGCATTTGCCAGCTTCTGACCAGCCACTCATTTTCACTCAGTTACTTGAGGACAGGGGTGTCAGAAGTGTAACTGCTGGGAGGGGCACTGGGTGGGGCTGCTGTGTGTTGCCTGTTGCTTGCTTGGAAGAGGAGGAGGAGGAGGAGGAGGAGGAGGAGGAGGAGGAGAAGAAGAAGAAGAAGAAGAAGAAGAAGAAGAAGAAGAAGAAGAAGAAGAAGAGGTAGTTTGGATTTGATATCCCACTTTATCACTACCCGAAGGAGTCTCAAAGCGGCTAACATTCTCCTTTCCCTTCCTCCCCCACAACAAGCACTCTGTGAGGTGAGTGAGGCTGAGAGACTTCAAAGAAGTGTGACTGGCCCAAGGTCACCCAGCAGCTGCATGTGGAGGAGTGGGGATGCGAACCCGGTTCACCAGATTATGAGTCTACTGCTCTTAACCACTACACCACACTGGCTCCATTATCATGGAGATAATGATGAGCACCATGGGTCATTGCAGTCATTGCAGGATGGCCAACTGACCCGACTTGCTTGAAGAGGAAAAGAAGGATGACTTAACAGCCTCCTTGACTCCATTCACTTTATGAGAGCTGACTCCGGATACTGACGGTGGTTTACGGGCCTCCTTGGCATGTTTACATGTATAAATAATGAAAAGCAAAACAAAAAATTTTTTCCCTTCCAGTAGCACCTTAAAGACCAACTAAGTTAGTTCTTGGTATGAGCTTTCGTGTATCTGAAGAAGTGTGCATGCACACGAAAGCTCATGACTGGCCCGTATGGGCAGGGGTACCTTTACCTTTACCTTTTTACCTTCATTAGAAAGTAGTTCTTAAATTTATTTTTCTTTGTATGTAGGTCCCTGCAGACGACAGCGACAAAGTCACCACGGTGATCTCAAGCCCAATAATCTGCCGCTTCCACACAATGCAATTGTTATCGTGAACATCTGACGCAGAAAACACCTTTGCTGCATTTGTGGGACCCATTGCCTCATATGCAGACATGAATGCATGGATGTTTGTAAGAAAGAACTCCCCTCCAGCCCTTTTAAATATGTGATGTTCCTGCTCACTAAAGGTGTTTGGGTGGCAGAAGCTGGTGAGTGTATTTACCCAATTCTGGGTTAGGCTGGAGATGAAGTTTAACAAGGCACCTAGCTGCACTCAGGTGGGAGGCAATATGCATTGTGGCTAAAGAAGGATGGACAAGAAAGGGCAAAGAGAACCAGCCTCGGCAACATTGTCAGTGACAATACTAGCGCACTAAACACATCCTGCTTCCATTAGAATGTGCTTATATATATATTCTCTGTGGCATGACCCCTGCAAAACACAATCTTGAAGTCATTGCCTATCATCTGAGAAGCATCAGTTCATTGGTCTTCTAGGCTCAAGATAAAATGAGCCATCTTATCATCATTGTTCTGTGAAGCATCAATCTTTTGTCATTGTATGTTCAATGAAGCATGGGTCTCTTGGAATAACCTGTTGAGGGAAGTGACAATCCCATTGGCTTTATACGCTCAGGGAAGGAACCGTAATTTGGCTTTGTCCATTAAGGAAAACGTAATCTGTTGAAATAAGATTTTGTTCCTTGGCTTTATATTCTCAGAATAAAATGGGTCCGCCAATCTCCACTGTTGAGTGAACCATCAATCACTAGGCAATGTATGTTCAGACACGTTCATTGTATGTTTCACCATCTCTCTTAAGGAAATAGTAATTTAATGATAATAATTTATTATTTATACCCCATCCATCTGGCTGGGTTTCCCCAGCCACTCTGAGGAGCTTCCAACAAAATATTTTTTAAAAAATAAAACATCAGACATTTAAAAAGTTGGATAGTTGCTTTGACCTCTTGAACTAATCTGTTGAGAGGACTTACTTAGCCTTGTATGGTCAAGATAAAAGGGGATCCCTTCTCCCCATCGTTGGGTGGAATATCAATCCCGTGGCGTTTCAAGGAAGCTTTGATATCTTGGATTAATTTGTTGAGAGTAGTATTTGTTTCTTGGTGTTTTGAACTCAGTGCAAGTTGGGCTGTCAGATTGTCTTGGCTGGGTGAACCAGTAGTCTCTGGGTCTTGTAACTCCAGGAAAGTACCAGTTATACGACCTTTTGTCTTGAGAAAAGCCTTGAGATCTTGGATGAAGTTGTTGAAAGACACATCTGTTCCTTGGCTTATTATGGTCATGGTAGAATCGACCCTTTTGGGTGAACTTTCATTACCATGGGGTGGTGCATCTAGGCTAGAATTAGCTGCTTGATCTCTTCTGTTAAGAGAAAGAATAAACAGTGATATTCTGTTATCATTTGCAAATCTAAATATATGCTTTAAAAAGTTATTTACAGCAAGGTGGGACCAGTGGCGTAGCGTGGGGGTGCAGGGGGGCCGGCCGCACCGGGCGCAACATCTGGGGGTTAGGGTTAGGGGGCGCAAATCCACGGGTTAGGGGGTGCAAATTACTTGCCTTGCCCCGGGTGCATAAACATTTTTTTAAAATAACAATATAGAAGGTGGAAATGTCATTTTAGATAGCTGTTCATTTGAAAAAGTGAGGAATCTTACAGTGTGCTGCAGCAAAGGAATCCAACACCACAATTTCCAATATTTTTGTCCATGGTGTCACATTGCTCCTTGCTACAAATTCCAGAGAGCTTAGAGCACTTCTCTGGAGAATCAACAGTATCGTCAACACCTGGAAGGAGAAAGTGGGGTTGTTTAGCAATATCCTGCCATTCCAATAAATAAGTAGGGATGGTTCGATTTGAATATTATCAAACAAACCTGATACACTGGGTTCCGCATTGAGTCTTTGGACTTTGAGGTTCAGGGAAGAACCAATGATTTCCTCGCCTCTTTTAAGTACAGTTTTGATTTCTTGGACTAATGTGTTGAGAGAGGCATCGGACCCCTGGACTTGTATCTTCAAGGTAAAGTTGGTTCTCTGATCCTCTTGGTTGGGTGCAATAGTTATCTCTGGGCCTTTTATGTTCAGGGAAGAATCGTTTTTTTGATCTTCTCTCTTAAGGAAAGCATTGATCTCTTGGACTAATGTGTTAAGAGAAGCAGCACTTGCTTTGCCTTGAATGACCAGGATAAAATAGGCCTTCTCCTCATTGTTGGTTGAAACTGCAACAATGTAGTGCTGCAGGGAAGTATTGAGGTCTTGGATGAATATTTTGAAATTTGGGCCTAACCTTTCACCTTCTATGTTCAATGAAATATCCTTTATTGGCCTGCCACTCTTAAGGATAAGGTAAGTCTCTCGGACTAATCTCTTAAGAGCAGCATCCTTTCCTTGGCCTTCTATACTCAGTAGAAATTGGGCCATCTTATCATCATGGTTAGGTGAAACAGTCGCTGGATCCTCTATGTCCAGGGAAGAAAGAGTTATTTGCTTTTCTCTCTCAAGGTAAGCCTTGATGTCCAGGACTAATCCTTTGAAATTGGTGGGAGTTGCTTGTCCTTTTATGGTCAATGTAAAATTGAATATCTCATTTTTACCTTCCGTCTCTTGGTTGTGAACATTTACACTAGAATTTGTTGTTTCTTTCCTGATGCTGAAAGAAAGGATAACTGGTGAGTATTTTTTGTTATAATATGTGCAATTCTAATTCCATGTCGGGGAACTGTTTCCAGTAGATGGAACATATATCACCATAAAGATGAATAGAACCACTCCACAAGTATTGCTGTTGGCATCCATCTTCCTCAAAAGACAATGGAGTGCCCTCCAGGTCTGAAGTCAGACCTCTGTGTTAGCAGCCCTGAAGTGACCTCCCCAAGGTGCAAGCCTGGGCTAGTGTGTATGGAGGTCCTGGGCTGCCCACATGACAAGACTCCCTTCTCGGGCCCACAGATGTGGTAGACCAATATGTTTGGCACCAGTTGGGCTGCAGATTTGCCAGAGCGAGGCATACAAGATGCCATCCGACCACCATAGGGACTACACTATGGATTTGTGTAGAGTTTGATCCTTTACCTTTTCTTCTTCCAAAGATATCCCACAAGGCACTGAAGGTTTTGGATCAGAGTTTTGCTTTGCCCAGGTTGACAAGCTCCACCTGCCCCTCTAGAGCACATGCAGAAAATGCCTTCTTGATTGGTAGACCCACTTTTGGGTCTCATCCACTCAGTCCACCAGAAGCTATCCTCTCATTCAAGGAAGTCCCTAACTCACAGAGTTTTTGAGACCCATTGACTACTGGGTTTAGCCAGCCAGACAAAGATGTTGCCCTGAGTGTGGCCGCTGTCACATGCTGGCAGTTTACAGGAGTCTCATGTGAGAGCTGAATGCAGGGTGGGGACCAAAGGTGGATAAACCTCCCCAGAAGGAGCATGACATGTCCCCCACCAGAAGTACCACCCCTCCCCTAACACCCCTTACATCCAACTCTATAAGCAGGTGATCTTGGCATAAATATGCGTAGGACCACCCTATTTGTGGGTGGCCCATATAAACCAACATTTTAAAAATGAGCAATCTAAAGTTAATATATCAAATGGCAGGTGCAAGTGTCATTTCCAATCTTACGATCTGCAGCAGTTGAGTCCTTTCCCACAATTTCCAAGATGCTGGTCCTTAGTTTTGCATGGGGCCTTTTTACAAGTTCCCACGAGTTTAAAGCACTTTTCTGGAGAATCAGCAGTGGTGTTATCACCTGGAACGATAAAATGGGGTTGTTTAGGAAAAGCCACCTTTGAAATTCCGACAAGCTGCCACCAGACATCTTGGCTATTCTTATTAAATTCTTAAACCTCTGGCACCAGTCATCTGGGCTGTTCATGATCTTTCTGCCAGTTACAGCATTTGAATACAAATGTCTATTGGAACCCATTTAATAATGACAATGTATACTTATATAGTAATTGTGATTGTCTAACAGCTACAGTTGATGCTAACCTATTCTACTAATCCACTAGGTTCAGTCAATGTTCTTCTTTCCCTAGTGGAGACAGGAGAAGAGCTACTTTAGGTTTTTTTTTATAAAATATTTATTAGGGTTTTACAAAAAGCAGAAATTTACAGAATAAAAAGAAAACAAGAAAAAAAGGAAAAATACAAAAAATACAAAAATACATAGAAAAAAAGAAAATGCAAAATACAAAAAAGAAATAAGTAATAAAAAGTTAAAAACAAATCCATTTTTTTCATATCTTTAAGCTCGTTTACTTGTTTCCTTGACCTCCTCACACCTCCCTTTTTTGTATTCCCGTTCACATAGTCAGTTCAGCAAATCCTTACCCTCTTTCATTTATCTTAACTCTATATCTTAACATATTATAACTATATATTTTCATCCATTATCAATCCATTTTTACATATTCTTATTGGCCTTGTTGCTAATGCCACTTAATTTCAATCCAACATCATTTTAACATTCATTAATTTTACAATATTTCTGCAGATAGTCTTTAAATTTCTTCCAATCTTCTTCCACCGACTCTTCTCCCTGGTCTCGGATTCTGCCAGTCATTTCCGCCATTCCATATAGTCCATCACCTTCATCTGCCACTCTTCCAGGGTGGGTAAATCTTGTGTCTTCCAATACTTTGCAATAAGTATTCTTGCTGCTGTTGTAGCATACATAAAGAAAGTTCTATCCTTCTTTGGCACCAATTGGCCGACTATGCCCAGGAGAAAGGCCTCTGGTTTCTTCAGGAAGGTATATTTAAATACCTTTTTCATTTCATTATAGATCATCTCCCAGAAAGCCTTAATCTTTGGGCACGTCCACCAAAGGTGAAAGAATGTACCTTCATTTTCTTTACATTTCCAACATTTATTATCGGGCAGATGCTCTGTCGCAAGAGACAAGGGCCCTGCAGGACTTGACATCTTTCCGCAGGGCCTGCAAGACAGAACTGTTCCACCAAGCCTTTGGTCAGGGCGCAGCCTGACTCCCTCCTTTGGCAATCTTTACAAAACTTTAGTTTATGGTTGCCATCAATTTTTATTTTAATTAATTTTTATAATGTTTTTATAATGTTGCACTGTTTTAGTGTTGTTAGCCGCCCTGAGCCCGGCTTCGGCTGGGGAGGGCGGGATATAAATAAAATTTTTTATTATTATTATTATTATTATTATTATTATTATTATTATTATTATTATATATTTTTGCTAGCTTGACTGGTGTCATGTACCACCTGTATATCATTTTCATAATATTCTCTCTTAGGGCATTACATGCCGTAAATTTCATACCTGTGGTCCACAACTGTTCCCAGTCAGCAAACATAATGTTATGTCCAACATCTTGTGCCCATTTAATCATAGCAGATTTAACCGTTTCATCCTGGGTGTTCCATTTCAGCAGCAAGTTATACATTCTTGAAAGTATCTTAGTTTTGGGGTCTAACAGTTCTGTTTCCAATTTTGATTTTTTCCACCTGGAAGCCAATTTTTTTGTCCAGATTATAAGCCTCCCTTATTTGATAATAGTGAAGCCAGTCTCGCACTTTATCTTTTAGTTTCTCAAAACTCTGCAATTTCAATTTGTCTCCTTCTTGCTCCAAAATTTCCCAATATTTTGGCCACTTGGCCTCCATATTGAGCTTTTTCTGAGCCTTTGCTTCCATCGGTGACAACCACCTTGGGGTTTTATTTTCAAGTAAGTCTTTATATCTTATCCAGACATTAAACAATGCTTTCCTGACAATATGGTTTTTAAATGCTTTGTGTGCTTTAACCTTGTCATACCACAGATATGCATGCCACCCAAAAACATTGTTAAAACCTTCCAAATCCAAAATGTCTGTGTTCTCAAGAAGCAGCCATTCTTTCAACCAGCAAAATGCTGCTGATTCATAATAAAGTTTAAGGTCTGGCAGGGCAAATCCACCTCTTTCCTTTGCATCAGTTAATATTTTAAATTTTATTCTGGGCTTCTTGCCCTGCCAGACAAATCTAGAAATGTCTCTCTGCCACTTCTTGAAACAATCCATTTTGTCCAAAATTTGCAATGATTGAAACAAAAATAACATTCTTGGCAATACATTCATCTTTATAACAGCAATTCGACCCAACAAGGAAAGCTTCAAATTTGACCATATTTCTAAGTCCTTTAGGAGAAGAGCTACTTTTGTACCACCTAGTGGATTTGGGGAAGAGGCAAGTGTAGATCCAGGGTCTTCTTGATTTGTCATTCCATAATCCACAAGCTCTTCTTGAAACCTGATGTGTCTTAGAACAGACGGCAGGCACTGCAACCTTCCCACAGTTTGACCTCACCCCCACAATTGTCTCCCAAGACAGATGGAAGCCAACCAACTAATGCATTCTAAGGTCCTCTGTTAGCCACAAATCATTTTGTGTGTTTTCAATATATTTTGTTACCCCAATTCCCTTGGCATAAATGGACAGACTCTAGACTAGTTTTGTCACAATCAAGCAAGTACTGGTAGTTCTTGACCATTACAGTGCACATTGTTCAAATATACAAAAGGGGATTAGTTCCTGAGACAAGTATCCTTGCACTCCATGATCATTTTAAATATTTTCAAACCTACCTACTGGGCTGGTTAATGCATCAAGCCTTTGGAGGTGGATTCGCAGGGAAGAATCAGTTATTTGCAAAATTCTTTTAAGTAAAGCTACTGTGTCTTGGACTACTGTTTTGAGAGAAGCATCAGACCCCTGGACTCGTATCTTCAGAGTAAAATTATTTCCTTGGCTGGGTGAAACAACTATCCCTTAGCCTTCCAGGTTCAGAGAAGAACCAGTTTTTTTACCTTCTCTCTTAAGGAAACCATTGATCTCTTGGATCTCTTGAATCTGCTGAGAGAACTATCAGTTGCTTTACCTTGTATGGTTAGGATAGCATGGGCTTCCTTTTCCCCTTTGTTGGGTGAAACATCCATCCGGTCTTTTTCCAGGGAAGTATTGATCTTCCCTGGAACGCGGGTGGCGCTGTGGGTAAAACCTCAGTGCCCAGGACTTGCCGATCGCATGGTCAGCGGTTCGAATCCCCGCGGCGGGGTGAGCTCCCGTCGTTCGGTCCCAGCTCCTGCCCACCTAGCAGTTCGAAAGCACCCTTAAGTGCAAGTAGATAAATAGGTACCGCTTTATAGCGGGAAGGTAAATGCCGTTTCCGTGTGCTGCTCTGGTGCCGGTTCACCAGAGCAGCTTCGTCACGCTGGCCACATGACCCGGAAGTGTCTCCGGACAGCGCTGGCTCCTGGCCTCCAGAGTGAGATGAGCGCACAACCCTAGAGTCTGTCAAGACTGGCCCGTACGGGCAGGGGTACCTTTACCTTTACCTTTATTGATCTCTTGGATAAGTGTTTTGAGTGAAGCCTGAATCCCTTGACCTTCTATCTTCAGGAAAATGTTCGTTATATGCCTGTTGCTTTTAAGGAGAATATTGCTTTGTTGGACTAATCTCTTGAGGGCAGCATTGGTCCCTTGGCCTTGTACACTCAGGAAGAATTGGACACTCAGATTGCCTTGGCTGTGTGAACTACCAGTCTCTGGGCCTTGTATTTCCATTTTCAGTGAATAATGCATTATTTCGCCTTTTATCTTAAGGTAAGCCTTGATGTCTTTGAATAATCTGTTGATGGAAACACTTAGAATCATAGAATCATAGAATCATAGAGTTGGAAGAGACCCCAAGGGCCATCGAGTCCAACCCCCTGCCAAGCAGGAAACACCATCAGAGCACTCCTGACATATGGTTGTCAAGCCTCTGCTTAAAGACCTCCAAAGAAGGAGACTCCACCACACTCCTTGGCAGCAAATTCCACTGTCGAACAGCTCTTACTGTCAGGAAGTTCTTCCTAATGTTTAGGTGGAATCTTCTTTCTTGTAGTTTGGATCCATTGCTCCGTGTCCACTTCTCTGGAGCAGCAGAAAACTTGTTCCTTGGCCTTTCACAGTCAGGGTAAAATTGGCCCCTTTGGATGAATCTTCAACACCTTCATCTTGCACTTTTAGGAGAGAATTAGTTTTTGCTTCTCTACGGTTAAGAGAAAGAATATTGTTGTTATTGGCAACCTTCTGTCTCAAGAGACAATGGAGTGTATCTTGGGCGGGGGGGGGGGAGATAAACCACTGTGTTAGCAGCACCAAAGTGACTTCCCCAGGGCACAAACTTGGGCAGTTTATATGGAGGTTCTGGGCTGCCTAGATGACAAGACCCCCCTCTCAGCCTTGCTGATGTGGTCCAAAGGAAAGCAGAGCAATATGTTTGGCACCAGCTTGGCTGCAAGAGTTGCAGGAAGGAGGTGTACAAGGCACCATCCAACCACCTTAGGGACTCCACTGATTTGTGTATGGTTTACTACTTAATTTAGTCTTTACTTCTCCTGAAGATGTTCCACAAGACAGTGGCAGTTTAGGATTAGAGCTTTCCTTCTCCTATGTGGGTTACCTTCACAGGTTGACGAGCCCCATCAGTGCTTTATTCCCCTCTACAGCTTGTACAGAAACTACCTTCTTGATTGTTGGAACCACTATTGGTGTCATCCTCTCAGTCCACTGAAGCCTGTTTTCATGTAGGGGAACTCACCAAGGGTTTGAGACCCACCGGCTACCCCCACCAGGTTTAGCTGACCAGTCTAAGCCATTCCCGGGGTATGGCCACTGTCACATTTGTGACAGCTTCTAGGAGCCAGAGGTGAGAGCTGAGTGCAGTTTGGGGATCAAAGGTGAAAAAATTACCCCAGGAGCATGACATGTCCTCCACCAGAGGTACTATCCCTCCTCTAACACCCCATACACCACAGGGAAAGAATAAATAGTGAGTAAATATTGCATTATTATATTTGCAATTCTAAATCCATGCAGAAGAAACTAAGATTTTCCCAGCACAGTGGGAGTTACCACTGAATAGGACCAACCTGTAAGTTGGTGGTCTTTGTAGAACAATGTTAAAAAATAACAATCTAACTAATAAATTAAATGGCAGGTAGGGAAGTCATGTTTGGTAGCTTTTTATCTGGGGGAAAAAAAAGAGGAATCTTACGATCTACTGCAGCAATAGAGTCCTGGTCCGCATTTTCCTAGATCTTTGAACGTAGCATTGCATGAATGCTTTCTACAAGCTCCTGAGTGCTTGAAGCACTTTTCTGGAGTATCAGCTCTGACACCATCACCTGGAAGGAGAAAGTGGGGTTGTTTAGCAATAGTAAAGGTAAAGGGACCCCTGACCATTAGGTCCAGTCGTGGCCGACTCTGGGGTTGTGGCGCTCATCTCACTTTACTGGCCGAGTGAGCCGGCATACAGCTTCCGGGTCATGTGGCAAGCATGTCTAAGCTGCTTCTGGCGAACCAGAGCAGCGCACGGAAACGCCGTTTACCTTCCCACCAGAGCAGTACCTATTTATCTACTTGCACTTTGGCGTGCTTTCAAACTGCTAGGTTGGCAGTAGCAGGGACCGAGCAAAGGGAGCTCACCCTGTTGCGGGGATTCAAACTGCCGACCTTCTGATCGGCAAGTCCTAGGCTCTGTGGTTTAACCCACAGCGCCACCCGCGTCCCCTCTGTTTAGCAATAGCCACTTCTTCAATTCTGCATGGGCTTGTATCTTCAGGGTAAAATGTGTCCCCTGATCTCCTTAGTTGGGTGAAACAACCATCCCTTGCCCTTGTATGTCAGGGAGCAACCAGTCTTTTGAGCTTTTTCTCTTAAGGAAAACATTTATCTTCTGAACTAATCTGTTGAGAGAAAGGGCAGTTGCTTGGCCTGTTATGGTCAGGGTTGAAATTACCTTCTTGGGTGTACCTTGAATTCCTTGGGCTTGTACGTTTAGGCTAGAATTCGTTGCTTCTTCTGCCCTGCCAAGAGAAAGAATAAATAGTGAGTAAATATTTTATTATTATATTTTCAGTTCTACATCCATTTTGAAGAAACCATGCTCTTTGCTGCAAGGTTGGGCTTATCTTTGGGATAAAGATGAATTGGACGACCACAGAAATAGGTGGCCCATTTAAAACAATATTGGTGACAGATTTAAAGAGTGTATTTACCTCTTCCACAAGGACCCAACAGGGAAAGATTTTATTCACAATCAGTTGTCAAAGCCACTAAGAGCGCAATGTGTACCATTATCTCCATTATTGTTTGCAATTGTTATATAACCATTAGCAATTTTGACTTAAAAAAGGAATTGAAATATCCATGGAATCAAATTTGGCTTGCATGAATTCAAAATTCCACTGTATGAAAATGACATTGCTTTATCAGAACCGGAAACATCCGTTTAAAATACATGGACTTTATTTAACATCTTTGGAGATGTTTACACCAATATATATTAAAGTACTTTTGTAACGCTTTCTTGATTCTTTTTGCAAATCACTCTGAGGGTTTTTTATAATCAGGAAGTGTATAAATCACATGAAATAAATACATAGGGATAATTTATTTGCATGACCAGGCAGCGACCACCCCAACCCCCAGAGACCACCAGAAAGGAACCTGTTATGACAACCTGTTATGGAATTAAAATTTGGCCACAACTTTATTATTAAACTCTCAAAGGTAGGAAGACCTTGGCTTAGGCCTTGGGCGTGTATCCCTCCCAGCCCCCCAGCGAGGGGAACTGGGGCTCCTCAGTGTAAATGGGATATGGGGTTGCTCTGCAAGACGTAAATTTAGCAGGCAGCTCACCCCATATCTTTGCACTTGGGGTAGTTCACTGATGACCTTTCAGTGTATGGCCAGTGACACCCATATTACAACCCCTTTAAGAAGGGACCCTGGAATCGCTGCTGAGGGGAGGGGGTGAGTTACCACTTCAGTCCCCCCCCCCCATTTTAGGGAAGAAAAGATTAAAGGATTCCACCCAAGGCCTTAAACTGCCAAAGCTGTGACGAATTGCTATGGGGAAGACAAAACCTGCCAATGCAGGAGAATTTCTTCCTGGCTTTTCAACAGCATCCAGTCCAAAGACTTTAGCAGTGCCCGCTAAACAGGAAGAAAAAAGGTTAACCTGTAAATAAGAAACATTAAACAAAGGGAGGGTTCGGTGGGTGAAGCTCCTGAGCCGACTGCCTGGCTGCTGCTGGTCTGCCCCCTATTTATGTGACTGGCCCCACCTCCCAGCAGTGTAAATTGATTAACTGAGGCTGGATGTGAGCCCCCAAAGAATAACACTGAGAGGCAGGCCAGCCCACACAAACCGGTAAGTTTCCTGGGGTCCAAAGCGCCGCGCGCGATCCCGGAAAATGCACCCACAGTGTAAAGTGCGAGTGCTCATTCTTACTTTATTTCATAAAATTTACCCACCTCTTGACTGCAAATGGCTTGCAAAAGATAAAACTGTAAGATCAAGAGGAATTTACAAACCTACTTTAAAACATACAAAAGTTAAAATACTAAAACAGATTAAAATTACCTCAACTTTTTGAGTGTCTGTGTACACTTGTCTAAAAAGGAATGTTTTTAACGGGTGCTGAAAAAAGTACAGTGAAGGCGCCGCTTGATCTCAATAGCCAGGGAATTCCAAAATGTAGATGCTGCCACATTAAGTGATTGAGTTCTTGCAAATACAGAATGAGTATGATGTGGCACTTTTAGCAGTGTCAATAATACTCCTAAATCACTCAGTTTCATAATCATTCTTATAACTCAAGTCATAAATATCTTCTAGAAAGACTTTGGATTTTTTTTTAATAGCCCAATAATTTACTTATTTGTTTGGTTGCACCCATTTTCACAAGTGACTATTGCTCACAACCATAGCAAAATAAGTACAGTGGTACCTTGGTTCCCAAACTTAATCTGTTCCGGAACTCTGTTCCAAAAACCAAGGCTCGCTTTCCCATAGAAAGTAATGCAAAATGGATTAATCCGTTCCAGACTTTTAAAAACAATCCCTAAAACAGCAATTTAACATGAATTTTACTATCTAAAGAGACCATTGATCCATAAAATGAAAGCAATAATGAATGTAGTAAAAGGTAAAGGTACCCCTGCCTGTACGGGCCAGTCTTGACAGACTCTAGGGTTGTGCGCTCATCTCACTCTGTAGGCCGGGAGCCAGCGCTGTCCGCAGACACTTCCGGGTCACGTAGCCAGCGTGACGAAGCTACCCTGGCGAGGCAGAGCCACACACAGAAACGCCGTTTACCTTCCCGCTAGTAAGCGGTCCCTATTTATCTACTTGCACCTGGGGGTGCTTTCGAACTGCTTGGTTGGCAGGCGCTGGGACCGAGCAACGGGAGCACACCCCGCCGTGGGGATTCGAACCGCTGACCATGCGATCGGCAAGTCCTAGGAGCTGAGGTTTTACCCACAGCGCCACCCGCGTCCCATTTAATAATGAATGTACTGTACTATAAAATAAATAAGACAGTATTGTAGATGGTTAAAATTAAAAAGAAAAATTCTTCCTTATGTGCACTGATGATAGGCATTGTTTGGATGGGGGGGTGGCTTTTATCCATGTCTGCTGTCACACAATCAATCAATCAGTAGCTGAACTGGGTTTCACACAGGCACAAAAACAAGTCAAAAAAACGAAGCCACAAGCCACAGTCACAAGTCAGTCCCGTAAAACGAAGAACAAGTGGCAGTCGAAAACACAAAAAAGCCACACAAACAAAAACGCAAAAAAGCAAAAACAAAAGCTCCAATATCACCTCTGTGTTGCGTGAGTACTTGTGACTCAACAGCCGATAGACTCACTTCAAACTTAGGGTCAATTCCTTGTAAGTTCAGGGACCTTTCTCTTATTTGCAAGCCGCTTTTAAGGAAAAGATTGATCTGTCGGACTAATCTCTTGAGAGCAGCATCCTCTGCATTGCCATTTATACTCAGGGGAAACTGAGCTTTAAGATTGGGTGAATGACCAGTTTGTGGGCCTTGTGTGGCCAGGGAAGAACCAGCTATTTCACCTTTTTTCTTAAGGTTAGTCTTGATATCTTTGACTAATCGATGGAAAGAGGCAGCGGTACCTTGGCCACTTATGGTGAGGGTAAAGCGTGTTCTCACTAAAGGAGAGCACGTGTTGCGGATGGGGCCAGGCAAAGCACCCCGTAGTTGCCAGGCAGAATAGATTGAAGGGGCCTGGCTTGGATTGGTGGTTGGTGTTGCTGGGGTAAATTTGATGTTGCCAATTTGGGGGTGGGAACAGGGGTTATTTAAACAAGGTCCACAGCAAGCTTCTTTCTCTTTTGCTGTGGGCACCGGATCACCCGCCCGCACTCCCTTGTTTGGGCTTGTGCTTTGACCTTGCTATGCCTGTCATGGGGTCGTCCACCTTGGTGTGGGGGCCTGGTAGGAATTTTTTCCATTTGGCTGATTAGTGTGTGCCATTTGGTTTTTGCCTACTGTATAGCAAATCGTCACAACTTGTAAGGTTGGCAGTCAGGCATTGGTTTAAATTGGTTGGTGGAGGGGTATGGATTGGCTGTGCCTACCCCTCCAATGCTGCTGCTGCACAGGAATTCCGTTAAAGGAATTCAGGGGCTTACCGTCCTTTCGTCCAAACCCCTGGAATCGGGTTTGGGCCGTGTAAGCCCCTGGGAGCATGCAGGGAGAAGCTGAGGGTCTGTGCCGCAGCTCCAGTTAACCCTGATCTTGTTCCTCCACACTGGCTTTCGCTGGAATCCGGGAGTCAGTGCTGTCCCCCAAGGCGGGGGGGGACAGATAGTCATAACCAATGCCTAAGCAACCACTCACAATTTGTATGTTTAATAAAGTTGTGGCCAAAATTATGCCAAAAAACCTTAAACAAAAATTTATGAGTGATGTGTGAGTTATTGGGGTAGGGGTGTTTTGGGGGACCTCAGCACGCAAAAGAGACCGTATTGTTTTTATGCCTTTTCCTTTCTTCTGGTCTGTTTAAGCTAGGCGTAGTGATTTCTTCTCTGTTGCTAAGAGAAATAATTAATAGAAGGTAAACATTTTGTTATTATATTTGCTATTCTAAATCCATGTTGAAAAAACTATGCTCTTTCCCGCAAAATGGGACATATCTCAGCATACAGCTGAACGGGACCACACTATAAGTTGGTGGCCTGTATAAAACAATGTTTTAAAAGTTGATACTCTTAAGATTAAGAAATGAAATGGCAGCTGAATGAGTTATTTTGAGTTATATTGTTTATTTGCAAAAGAGAAATCTTACGATTTACTGCAGCAATAGAGTCCTGATCCGCAATTTCCTAGATCTTTGAACGTAGCATTGCATGGGTACTTTCTACAAAATCCTGAGTGCTTGAAGCACTTTTCTGGAGTATCAGCTCTGACACCATCACCTGGAAGGAGAAAGTGGGGTTGTTTAGCAATAGTAAAGGTAAAGGGACCCCAGACCATTAGGTCCAGTCGTACCAACTCTGGGGTTGCGGTGCTCATCTCGCTTTATTGGCCAAGGGAGCCGGCGTACAGCTTCCGGGTCATGTGGCCAGCAATAGAGATGTAGGCCACACTTTCCGATATCTCGTTCCTTAACAGGGCATGGGGCCTTTCTACAAACGCCAGAGCGCTGCGAGCACTTTTCTGTAGTTTGAACAGTGAAGCCATCAACTGGAAAGATAGAATGGGGTTGTTTAGCAAAAGCTATTTTTAAAAATTCTGACACTACTTTCATTATTATTATTTATTAAATTTATATACTGTCCTTCATCCGAAGATCTCGGGGTGGCTCAGAAGATAAAAATACAGGATAAAAGAACAAATAGAACAAAACCAAACCAAAACAAAACAGATAACCCCACCCAACCTGGTGGTTTTGAGGTATCTGATCAAAGCCTGAATTCTTGATCAAGGTTTATATTTTGATCAGATTCCTGTATTCTAAAAATGAGCTTAAATTCACAAATGTTTCTTTCGAGGCAGGAAACCAGCAGGCAGCTGGCAAGCTCTTGGGCAGAGGGCCCCTCTGGTTTATTGCGGTCATAAAAAGGCTGAGGTCACTGACCCTACATATTACAGAATATAATTAAGCTGTAATAAAAGCTGCTAAATTAAGAGTTGGTAAATAGTAAGGTTTATTGTTTAACAGAAAATAATACCATTTGGCCTCTCATCAGATATAGAGCCAAAAGGTCAAAGCATCTGGCTGGCAAGAGGGGGAGTAAAAGAGCCGTTTTTTAAAGCTGTTCCTTGTTCCTTTTAAACTGAGACTTTTTACTCTGCAAAGGTCTTTTCCTTTTAAAAAGTTATTTATCTTATGTTATGTATGATATTTTGTTGTCTAAATGCAGTAAGCAAAGTGATAAATGTTAGATTCTTATGTTAGATTATTATTTCATTGATGGAGTGTGAGAAGATGAAAACAAAAGATCTGTTCAGATAAAAATACCCCACCATCTGTTTTAGCCATCTGCTCTATTTTAGAATGAAGGGGGCAAAGGTGATCTGGTAATTAAGGTGCCTTGTCGAGGCTAATGTAAGATGTATGGCTACTTGTTTGCCATTTATAAATAGAAGAAAATATAGCTCTCTGTCTCCCATAAAAGGTAAGAGGAAATGGGTGTATCTTTTATGATTGGTTCTAGCAAACAGCCAATAGGAATTTCAACCAGGCTGATTGGACAGAGGCAGCCAAAGGAGGAGCAAGGGGGCTGGGCTGAGGGAATATAAGTGCTGGCCATCAGGGCTGGAGCAGGCCAGAGCTTGGTAACCATATACCACTGTGCCTCTCATTTATTTGTCCGACAAATAAATTATTATTTTAATTTCTCTATTGCTGCATTGAATATTTCATTCCAGCTAAGCGTTAACCACAAGCAGGATGCTACAGTTTTGCCTACCCCATAGCAAACATCACAACTGGGTTGGGCAAGCGGGCAATCCTTTGTCTTGGATGGAGGGGAGGTTGTAGTCTCTGCCTGCCCCTCCAAATGCTGGCGTATCTCAGGGGTCACCCTATTTGATATGTCTTAGGAGCCCCTGCCTGGATTGACCTATGCGTCTCTTCTGATGGGCAGGCCGAAAGTATTTTAATTGCCCCATGCCCAAGCCAAACCTCTTTCATCTGTATTCAATAAAGTTGTGGCCTGTTTTGCTAATAATAATAATAATAATAATAATAATAATAATAATAATAATATTTATACCCCGCCTTCCCCGGCCAAGATCAGGCTCAGGGTGGCTAACACTGAATAAAAATACAGTAAAAACATTTCTTTAAAAAAACACAGTTGATTAAAATGTAAGTTAGAATACAGCTTAAAATGCAGCTTAAAATGCAGCCTCGTTTTAGTAGTAGCCCATAGATCAAAGCTATAAGGGGAGAAAATGTCAAAATTTCACCCGGGCCAACTATCCATGCTGGTCCTACCTGGGCCAACAAAAAGAGCCGTGGGAAAATTTATATAGAAATCCCATATAAGGGGTTCCTTGAGAGCCAGTGTGGTGTAGTGGTTAAGAGCGGTAGTCTCGTAATCTGGGAAACCGGGTTCGCGTCTCCGCTCCTCCACATGCAGCTGCTGGGTGACCTTGGGCTCGTCACACTTCTTTGAAGTCTCTCAGCCCCACTCACCTCACAGAGTGTTTGTTGTGGGGGAGGAAGGGAAAGGAGAATGTTAGCCGCTTTGAGACTCCTTAAAGGGAGTGAAAGGCAGGATATCAAATCCAAACTCTTCTTCTTCTTCCATCAAAAAATAAAAATAAATGAGGGGGGGGGTTAGGCTGTGTCCAGCCCAAAGGCCAGGCGGAACAGCTTCGTCTTGCAGGCCCTGCAGAAAGATGTCAAATCCCGCAGGGCCCTTATCTTCTGCGGTAGGGCATTCCACCAGGTGAGCCAAACCAGTCTTGGTGGTCTTTTATTTATCTGGTTTTGGGACTGGGGAGCATGACGCCTGGACCTGCAAGCCCAAGTAGGAGGGGGAAAAGCTGTACACCAAATTATTTCTTCAGGACTTTAACCAGTACAGCTTGTTACTAATACACAATGTTGTATCTAAGAAGCCACACCTGCACACTATGTGGTAGTGAAGTACAATGGTACCTCGGGTTAAGAACTTAATTCATTCTGGAGGTCCGTTCTTAACCTGAAACTGTTCTTAACCTGAAGCACCACTTTAGTTAATGGGGCCTCCCACTGCTGCTGTGCCTCCGCTGCATGATTTCTGTTCTCATCCTGAGGCAAAGTTCTTAACCCGAGGTACTATTTCTGGGTTAGCGGAATCTGTAACCTGAAGCATCTGTAACCTGAAGCGTCTGTAACCTGAGGTACCACTGTAGACATTTCAAACAGCTTCAGTAACTAACGAAGCTAAGAAGTTTAATAAACTAGATGTTGGACTGCTTAGTGTGAAAAGCACCTCCATACCTCCCTTTAATACTGAGGCATCTGATCAAGATCTGTATTATGAGGCATCAGATCAAGATCTGTATTTTAAAATGAGCTTAAAATATATATTTGCAAATGTTTGTATCTCTCATGCCAGGCATAAAGCAGTTGGCTGAATACTCTGGCAGCTGTTTATCTTCCTGTTCAAGGGCCCCACTGATTTATTGCATGAGACGAGTACCTCAGGGTTGTAAAAGGAAATTACAGGCTGGGAGCAAAAGGTCACACTGACCATACAAATTACAGAATACAATCAAGCTGCAAAAACACAATTAAGAGTTGGTAAATAGTAAGAATTATTGTGCCTCCCATTAAACTTGAGCCACATTTTCATAAGGTTAAAGGGTAAATTGAAGAAGTTGCTTTTAGAAACAGCAGCTGGCTAGGGAAAAAGGCTTCTCTCTGAAACTGCTTTGAGGCTTCAGAGAACTTAGAGAACTTAGCTTTTACTAAGTTCCTTTTTACTTTGAAAAGGCCTTTCCTTTCCTTCTAAAAAGCTATATATGTTAATGTATGAAATATATTGGCTTAAATGTAATTATGCAAAGGATTTAGAAAGTAAGAAATGTTAGATTCTTATGTTAGATTCTTATTTCATAGATGGTGTGTGAGAAGGTGAACCCAAGATCTCTTTAAAATGAAATTAAAAACCATGCACCATCTGCTTTAGCCATCTGTTTTGCAGTGAATAGGGCAACAGGGGCCAAAGGTTATCTGGTAATTAAGGTGCCTGGTTGAGGCAAATGTAAGATATATGGCTACTTGTCTGCCATTTATGGATAGAAGGAAATATAGCTCTTTGTCTCCCATAAAAGGTAATAGGAAATGGGTGTATCTTTTATGATTGGTTCTAGCAAACAGCCAATAGGAATTTCAACCAGGCTGATTGGACAGAGGCAGCCAAAGGAGGAGCAAGGGGGCTGGGCTAAGGAAATATAAGTGCTGACCATCAGGGCTGGAGTGGGCAGAGCTTTGGTAACCATATACCACTGTGTCTCTCATTTATTTGTCTGACAAATAAATTATTATTTTAATTTCTCTATTGCTGCGTTGAGTCCAGCTAAGCGTTAACCACAAGCAGGGTGCTACAATACCACATCAGAAACAGGGCCCTGCAGAGGGAAGGAGTCAATTGCTAAATTGTTCCTGAGTGCCAAATACAGTAAGCCCACAACTTACATGGGGCTTACGTTCCAGGGAGCGCACATAAAACAAAAATTGCATATAATTAAAACACACTGGGTTCAATGGCTGGCGGGATTGCCAAAGTCTTTTTACCTCAGATGCCTTCCCCCTATCTTTAAAAAAAATCTCTTTGTTATTTTATTTTTGCTGAGTGCATAAAGTTGAATGCGCACAAGTTATATGCATGTAAGTTGCAGGCTTACTGCCCAACCATTCAAGATAAAATCAAGTTTCCATTAATGACTGAGGGGAGGGCAGCAGAGAAGAAGAGGCAGTGTTCAGTCTCTCTATACAGTCTCTCTCTATACAAAACAATAGAAACATTTTTTCATTCATTCACTGAAGTTATATTCCACCTTTTCCTACAAGGTAAGCACAACGAGGCATACATGGTTCTTCTCCAACTCACTTAATCCCCACCACAACCCTGTGGGATAAAAAGGGACCCATGGATGGTTAAATCCAGTCAAAGATGACTATGGGGTTGTGGTGCTCATCTTGCTTTCAGACCGAGGGAGCTGGCATCTGTCCACAGACAGCTTTCCAAGTCATGTGGCCAGCATGAATAAACCGCTTCTAACACAACAGAACTGTGACAGAAACCAGAGCACACAGAAATTCCATTTGCCTTCCTGCTGCAGTGGTACCTATTTATCTACTTGCACTGGTGTGATTTCAAACTTCTAGGTTGGCAGGAGCTGGGGCAGAGCAAAGGGAGCTCAACCGGCTGCGGGTATTTGAACCGTCAACCTTCTGATTGGCAAGCCCAAGTGGCTCAGTGGTTTAGACCACAGCGCCACTTGTGTCCCTTCTGGGGAATAGGTCAGCACGAGAGGGAACAACTGGCCCAGGCTTCATGGGGCTGGAATGACTCCCTTCTGAGGAAATGTTGCATTTAATATCATTCCCTTTGAGAAATCGATCCAAGTGTAGATCTGTAATGCATACAAATATGAATAAATGTATTTCTTACTACCATTCCTACAATATTATTCCAACTGCAGGCAGCTGCCTGCATTAGGATATGGGCACTGTGAGCACCATCCCACTGACATCCCTGGAACCAGAATTGTGCCTAAAATCTTGGCACGTGGGAGCAGCAATTAATGTTACTAGTATATACGGAGCAATTTACTTGTCAGACACCTTCCACATTAGAGCAGTCTCAGAAACCTTGATTGCTCCTTTCAATGAAGTTGTATAAAAACATCAGGTCAGAAGCAACTTCTGCCTGGACCAGTTTGCCACCAGATCTTGAGTGCTTCTCCGGATTAAATCCTGCTCCATTAGCTTCTAAGAAGCACAGGGAGTTGGGTCACTTCTCTGGTTGGTATCCTTATATGTAGAGCTTCTAGGTGGGTCTATCCCTTTGGAGTAATGCACATGAAGAAAAACCTCCCATAGTCTGTTGATTTAGGCATGGCAATCATAACCATGGTTCATATGGAACCTCTTGCCCCCTCAAAGCCACAAGACCAGTTTTCCTAGTGATTGGGGAAAGGTAAAATATGTTTATTCACAGGTGGTGGAGTTTGCTCCTCTGTATAGAACACTACATTTTCCATACAGTGGTACCTCAGGTTAAGTACTTAATTTGTTCCGGAGGTCTGTTCTGGGTTAGCGGAGTCTGTAACCTGAAGCATATGTAACCCGAGGTACCACTGTATATGTTAAAATACAGATATAATTACAGCATGATGGCTTCTAGCTGTGTCCTTCAGTCCTATAGATGGCGGGCAAAGAATGCATCAGAGAGACGACTCCAGCCCTGAAAGAGGGAGACCTAATGTTGGTTTCCTTACCATCACCATCAACACCTTGGGAGCTCCTTAGTTGGTAGGGCCAAAGGGACAGTGGGAAGGATAGTGCCATGCTTCTGGAGGCTCCTGCATTGGGGTGCCCCAGCACACCACACCCCAAGCAAGGTGGATATAGGTCTATGTTGACTGTACATCGATGAATCAGTAAATTTCATAGTTATAGGGGTTGTGACTGAGTAATTCTCACTTAAAAGAAGCAGCAAGGATCATGGATGGAAGATGAACTTGGCTCCCATTCAAAAGCCTTTTTTATTTGCCAGCATCTGACCAGCCACTCCTCACCACTCAGGTGCATAAGGATGGGGATACCAGATGCCTTCCTTCTGGTAGAGGGACTGGGTGGAGTTACTGTGTGTTGCCTGCTGTTTTGTCACATGTCACGTAAGGATTATTGTGCACAACACGGGTAATTGCAATCATTGAAGTGGAGGATGGCCAACCAAGCCAACTTGTGTGAGAAGGCGTGGAACTGATGACCTAACATCTTTCCTGACTCCATCACTTATTGAGAGCTGACTCTTGATGCTGATTAGGGTTATGGACCTCCTTGGCATCCTTATGTGTGTAGGTGATGAAAGACAACTATGCTGGAACATGCTGATTCAGTTCAGTGAGGTAACTTACAGAAATTGTATCCCTAGCCCTTGAATAAGATACCAAGCTGGCCTCCACTGATGAGGTGGAGTTGTTCTTAAATTGGTGTGTTGCAGATCAAAATTGAGACGTCAGTTAGGCTGGAACACTGGAGTTAATTCAATTGTCCCCTTCTGCCTTACACAAAGGTTAGTGTGGCCATTTAATCCCCCCCCCCAAAAAAACCCCTTGTTACTGCACTTGTGAGCTCCACCAGCTCAGAAGCAGGCATAAATGGCTGGAAGTGGGTTGGGGGGGGGGAGTTGTGCACTCCCAAGGGATATGTGGAAATTTCAGCTCAGGTGATATTGCTTGGTGTGGTATCAAATTGGAAATTTTATAAGCCAAACTCACATCAAGGAACAGGCATTGAGGAACCTTAGGTAGAACAGCATCTTGTTTCTAGTCTGTATACTGTAGTATGCTGATCAAACAGATGTTGGTACAGCAGATTGTTTAAGTCAGATGTGGGAAGCTGATTGGCAGATCACTGTAACCGTGTAGACCTCAGTGTGGAGGAAATTTCATTTTCAATCAGTATTGACCTTAACATGAGAGGTAGAACTTAAAATAGTGCAAAAATGACCACATTAGCTCCTCCTGCTTGCTAAACATTTGGAGAGGATATGAAATGTTGGGCTGTAACCAATAGATGTGGTAGACTTGTGGAAAAGTGGCTCAGTTATGGTAGGGAATATTTGCCCAAATAAAACTAATTACTGGACAAAATGTCTTCAGGTGTCCAGAGCTGTTTCTCCTCAGTCTTATCATGGAAGACAATATTATCTTACAGGTTAATATTGTGAGCCAAGCTCATGATACTTAGACACTGGAAGGACTGACGGGGTGCTTCCCCGACAAATTGGCACAACAAAGTATTTCAAAATAGCACTTGTGGAAATATTATTTGCACTAGGCTTGAACCAAAAAGGCTGTTCAGTAATTGAACGCCATAGCTTTGTTACGCACATGGCTAAAAATGAAAAAAGAGGACTCATCTTCCATTCAATTTTTTTTTATTAACAAACTGTTTATGTTTCATTATTTATCTGTAGTATGTTGTTATATGTTTAAATAATTTTAACAACTTTTTTTAAAGAACAAAGTCACCATGCAGAGCTCTTTGTAAGCCTTGCATAAGTGTTTCAAAGTCCCAGTACTTATCACATGATGTCCTGGTGATGTGAGATGACTGATAGCCTGGGTGGCTGTCCCAACTTTTAAATATAGTTCACAAATGTTAAGAGATATGAAGATCTGGCTCATTGGCCAGATAAAATCCCCCACCCCTGATTATTCACATGCAAGTCTCCAAGTAATGAAAAGATATTATTGTTTTTCAATAATTGGATTATTTCAGATAATAATTGCTGCAACACGTTTATCTAGATAAACATATTTTATCTAGATAGAAGGATATCTAGAATAGATATCTAGCATAGAAGGATATGTTGTGGGCACATCAATTGTTTTGTCTTTTTTGTTCAGGCAAGCATTGACGATTCCTTGGTGTAATCTAGATAAATGTATTGCAGCAATTATTATCTGAAATAATCCAATTATTGAAAAACAATAATATCTCTTCATTACTCAGGGACTTGCATGTGAATAAATATGCCTACAGTTGTCATGTAAATTGTGTGATTTTATGAAAGGAAACTAGAAAAAGAATGGCATTAATAATGTAAACCCTTCTAATGTCAGTTGGAGGAGCAATTTCTGGGTGTAAGCTTCCAAACTATAATACCAAAACATAAGACATGGATGTTTAAAATGCATGTATCATTTCTGATACCATTTATTGGAAAAAGAGATTTTTTTAATGATAGTTTGCAACAGTAGAAGCCTGGACCACATGAGCCATTTTCTTTCCTTTTCCCCTTACATGGTTCCCTGAAGCAACTACCCATTCTCTTTTGGCAAATATTTTGGATATCATCAATGCAATCCTCCTCGATTGAATCATCTTGTATGCTCGGCATAGAAGGACATGGGCACATCAATTGTTTTGTGTTTTTTTGTCCAGGGAAGCATTGATGTCTTGGATTAATTCGTTGATAGAAGCATCAATCCCTTGGCCTTGTATGTTCAGGGAAGCATCAGTTAGGTGGCTGCTTCTTGTAAGGAAATCATGTATGACTTGGATAAATCTTTTAATAATAACAACAGTCCCTTGACCTTGTATGCGCAGGATAAAAAGGGCTTTCTGGTCTCCATCAATCCCATAACGTTCTATCTCTATGGAAGAATCACTTATTTGGCCTTCTGTCTTAAAGAAAACTTTGATCTCATGGACTAATCTCCTGAGAGAATGATTGATTCCTTTGGCATGTATGTTTAGGATAAAATGGCTCCCTTTATGCTCATTTCCTTGGTGCTGTTTGTTCAAGGAAGGTTTTCTCCTTTGGATTAATTTGTTAAGAGAAACATCAGCCCCTAGGTTCAGTGAAAGATCACCTAGAATCCTTTTTTTCCTAAGGAAAGCATTCCTCACTTGGCCTAATCTGCTAATATAAGCATGAGTCTCTTGACCTTCCCTATATAGAGAAGCTTTAATTATTTGGCATTGTCTCTTAAGTATATCCTTAATTTCTTGGACTAATCCTCTGACAGAAGTGTCAGTCCCTTGTACATTAATGATCAAACTGTCCTCCTGGTCTACTTTGTTGGAGAAACCGCCAATATGTTTGCCTTGTATATCCAGGGAATAAACAGTTATTTCACCTTCTTTGCCAAGAAGAGCATTGATCTCTTGGACAAATCTTTTGAAAGAAGCATGCATCCCTTCAACTTGTATTGTAAGTATAAAATGCACCATTTGGGCCTTTTTCTTGGCTGAACCGTTCATCTCTTGGCCTTGTACATTAAGGAGAGAATCAGTTTTTTGGAGTCTACTGTTGAAAGAATGAGTAAAGATTGAGAAATATTGTGTAATTATACTTGCACTTCTAAACACACTAAGACAGAAGTAAGCTCATTCCAACAAGGTGGGACTTATTCCCTCATAAATAGGAACAGAACAACTATATAAGTAGGTATCCTTCAAAAAAACAATGTTGAAAACATCAATAATCTAATCTAATTGTGATGCCAGGTAGAAGAGACATTTTGGGGAGCCATTCATTTGAAAAAGAGAAAATATCTTACGATATACTGAAGCAATAGACTCCTGCACCACAATTTCGGCACTGCTCTGGATAATCAACAGCGAAGCCATCAACTGGAAATAAAACAAAAATTGTTGAGTAGAAAGCTGTTTCTTCAATTCTGACACACCTAGCACCAGACATCTTGGCGATTCTTTCCCTTTCTGCCAGGCTACTTCTGGAGATTTTCTAATAGTGACAATACTTAGCAAGTACAGTGGTAAAGGTAAAAGGTAAAGGTACCCCTGCCCATCAGGGCCAGTCGTGACCGACTCTAGGGTTGCGTGCTCATCTCGCTCAAGAGGCCGGGAGCCGGCGCTGTCCAAAGACACTTCCGGGTCACGTGGCCGGCGTGACGAAGCTGCATCTGGCGAGCCAGCACCAGTGCTGCACACGGAAACGGCGTTTACCTTCCTGCTATAAAGCGGTCCCTATTTATCTACTTGCACTTAGGGGTGCTTTCGAACTGCTAGGTTGACAGGAGCTGGGACCGAACAATGGGAGCTCACCCCGTTGCGGGGATTCGAACTGCCAACCTTACGATCAGCAAGTCCTAGGCACTGAGGTTTTACCCACAGCGCCACCCGCATCCCTTAAGTACAGTGGTACCTCGGGTTAAGTACTTAATTCGTTCCGGAGGTCCGTTCTTAACCTGAAACTGTTCTTAACCTGAAGCACCACTTTAGATAATGGGGCCTCCTGCTGCCACCGCGCCGCCGGAGCACGATTTCTGATCTCATCCTGAAGCAAACTTCTTAACCCGAGGTACTATTTCTGGGTTAGTGGAGTCGGTAATCTGAAGCATATGTAACCTGAAGCGTATGTAACCCGAGGTACCACTGTACACGGTGCTTTTGAATATCTGGCAGCTACATTTATTTAGTGCAGATGGGAGAACAGCTGAGAGAATTGATCTAGGATCCTCTGGGCTTTTTGGTTACTCTCTAAACTACAAGTTATCATTGGCATCTGCTGGGTCTTATGTCACCCTTTTAGATCAGGATGTATTCTAAGGACCTCTCCTAACCATATGGTATTTTGTAAATTTTGTTGCATAAGTTTACCTTTGCACATATGGTCAGGCTCTATACTTAAATTGACACCATCCAACAATAAGTGCTACCTCAGTTATGGTGCATATGCAAACAGGCACACAATATGTGTGGCATTATAATACACAAAGTGTCCTTGCTACAAATAACATAGCACTTTGTGCACAATCTTGTCATATACTGCAGCAATAAGGGCCTGCCCCACACGATCCCACTTTCTGGTACTCACATCGTGGGGCTTTACTACAAGCACCCATGCACAGTGTGCACCATTCTGGACCATTATAAGAACCGCCATCAACTGGAAATATAAAACTGGCTTCTTACTAAAAGCCATTCTTTCATCCTGGCACAAATGGCACCAGATTCCTTGGCCATTCATTCTATTTCTCCCATGACAGTGTAATCTAAACTAAAAGGGCTTTTTGATACCTTCCAATACTCACTATGCTTAGGATGCTATCCAACTAATGTGTTTCTCCTTGCTCAATGGGACTTTACCCCGCTCCTACCCATGCGCATGCCCAAATCTGCTCCAATTCCTATACTTGCCTTCAAATGCTGAGGCGGACCATAGTCACCCTGCCTAGTTGCTATTGATAGCCCTCTCCTCCATGAATTTTATCTAATTGTCTTTTAAAAACCATCCACATTTATCACCTTCACTGCCACCGGTTGGACCGAGTTCCTAAAATTAAGTGCACTGCGTGAAGACCTGCTTTATTTAATCTGTTCTATCATCTGTTCCATTCAACTTACATTCCATCATTCTGCCCTTCAGCAACTGATATATAATTTGTAGTTCTGATGTATGACTTACCAGAGGAAATCAGGGGCATCAGTAAAAGGGCAGCTATGAAAGGGCAGCAAACCTGCATGGCTGAAGTTTCTCTAGGATCTCACAGGGGCCAGTGAAAGACGGACACCAAACCAGTGCACTATCAAGTCCCAGTTTTCATCTATTTATGTAACTCTATACTGCACTTACACATCTGCGTTAATGTTATTTGCATAGGGATGAAAAGCCTTGTTGCATCATTCCATAAAAAGACACAATGTGCTAGCAGGAGGAACAAAAACATGGTACATTAACATTATTTTAATCTAAGACTATACTCAGGGTTCACTGGTTCTGAAATAAAGTTTGTACTGTTTTGTGTGTGTGTGTGTGTTTAAGATACAGTTTCCATCTTGAATGGCCAGCAAACATAGCCCATAAGCCTACCTCACAGGTCAGCAATCAGCAACATATTTTGGCACATTTGCAAACACATGCTGCACTGAGCACCAACTGCAAACTATTAAATTGGCTATAAAATAATCTACCTTTCAGTGGAGGGAGGGGAACTGGGAACCAGGTAAAGCATTTGTGCAAAATGGTGAATCTGTGGGGGTCGAAGATTTTAATAGCAGTGAATTATTTCCCTAGAGAAGTCCAATTACACTGATTTATGCAAACGACAGTAAGTGTTTATAATTCATGTGGATCCATGCCTTCATCTATGTAAGCCTAGGGAGATATATGCATCAGATCCCAGTCAAAAATTGGGCAAGTAGGAGCACAAGCTCACTGAATACCAGTAATCCATGGGTAAGAATATCTTTCCTGTGGGTTGACATTTCCTTCACACCAGAATCTATTATTATTTTCCTCCAACACCTCTTTTCCTACATAGGACAACAAATAAATATAATTTATACATTGCATGCATATTACAACTTTTTTTTACAATGTAGGCACAAGGAGGTTCCCTCACACATACCCTCACTTAATCCCCACTACAGCCCTGTGATACAGTGGTACCTTGGGTTACAGATGCTTCAGGTTACAGACGCTTCAGGTTACAGACTCTGCTAACCCAGAAATAGTACCTCGGGTTAAGAACTTTGCTTCAGTATGAGAACAAAAATCGTGCTCTGGCGGCACAGCAGCAGCGGGAGACCCCATTAGCTAAAGTGGTACCTCAGGTTAAGAACAGTTTCAGGTTAAGAACGAACCTCCGGAACGAATTAAGTTCTTAACCCAAGGTACCACTGTATAGGTCAGCATAAATGTTAGGGACTGACCCAAGGTCACTCTGTGAACTTCATGGGCCTGGAATAACTCTCTACTGAGGATATTTCAGGATCATGCACTCTGACATATAACTCTGTCCAAGTATTGCTATATAGTGCTGGTGTAAAAATCAGAGAACCCTCAGTATATATATTTGATTTAGATTATGTTTCAAATATTAGAAATATAGAATGCATCACTGAATAGTTTTTAAGTATGGCTCCAGTGTGCCTACATTTTATAACATATTATAACCCCTGTGCTCTCTAGGCCATAAACAAGAAACCCTATCTAACTCTAAAAGTGGCACAAATGGTCATTAAGGATGTCATTACAGTGGAGTGTAAATCCGATCATCTCTTTGAAGCTTACTGAGATGGCTCAGGGAGAAGTGAGAAAGGAACAGGACTATCAACCACCCTGTCGAAGGCCTGGTTGCTAAGGAAACAGTGATAAAATAGAATAATTGAGACCCACATGTCATGGGCACTTAGGGGCACCCCAAAGTGATTGCAGGGATGAAGCTAACAGTATGAAGCCATGTGTGTTTTACTTCTCATGACCTGTAACCCTTCTTGATGTATGTAGAAGGATGTTTAGGATATGAATATTGATAGAAGATGATGTGGCGATGGCTGTTAGCTTCAATTCTGTAGTAGCAGGGGAGGGGGATTGCTAGGGCCAAAGTATGCATCAGAGAGACAGCTCCAATCTTGGAAGAGATGTTGGTTTCCTTACCATCGCCACCAATACCTTGGGAGCTCCTTAGTTGGTTGGCCAAAGGGATGGTGCCAGACTTCAGGAGGCTGTTGACATGGTGGTGATGGGGCTGCATGTCATGGCACACCACACCACACCACAACCAGGCTGGATAGAACTGTATCTCACTGAGAAATTCCACAACTGGGTGGAACAAGAAAATATACTTGCAGAGGAGGAAGCTTGCTTTAGGGAAGGTTGATCCACTATTGACCAGTGCCTAGTACTCCATCATCTTATTGAAAAGCACTCCTCCCGTAACACAACCTCCCTTTATGCTGCTTTTATCAATTTTGAAGCAGCATTTGACTCCATATCCGGAGCTGCACTGTGGGGAAAACTGAAGGCCACCTCAACAGACCGAAGTCTACTTTATTTAATTTGTATGTTACATGAAGGGACCTCACTCAAAGTAAGATGTAGCTCTCAGAGCCATCTCACCAATGCCATTGAAACTGAGAAAAGTGTCAAGCAAGGCTGCATATTGGCTCCATCCTTATTTAATTTCTATATCAACTCCATGGTGGGCCATTTCCAAAACATAAACTTCCACTCCCCCCCGACTGGCTGGAAGACACATCTCTGTTCTTCTCTATGCAGACGAAGCAGCATTTTTTCAAGAATACCTATTGGCCTCAAAAGAGCTCTGATAGCATTAATACAGTACTGCAAGGGGGTCCAGCTAGAACTTAATTATCAGAAAACTAAAATCATGGCATTTGCCAAAAATGCCTTTGAGCCGCTCCTGGAGCATAGATGGCCACAAGATTGAGCAGGTCTCCTGCTTCAAATACCTGGGGGTAGTCTTCCATTCTGCTGGTAGTAGGAAAGCCCATGGGGACTATACTGCTGAAATTGCTCAGAGAAGCTCATTGGCAATCTTTATTTTTTTTAAAAAAAACCAAGAGGTAGTCACTATATACTAGCAGCACCCAAATTATTTGAAGCCATGCCAACAGCACAACTTCTCCATGGTGCCCAGCTGGGTCCCTTTTCCAATTTTTTGCAGTGCTAGAACTTGTGCAATCCAAATTTCCTTCAAGTCCCAAAATGTTTCTCTAATGCTACTCTGAGACATGAGACGGGGTTCATTAAAATGGAGGCTAAAGTGTGGGTGACCATACTTAATTATTGGCTTAAACCATCTTTATTTCCCCATGGCCTTGCCCCACTAATTATGAACGATGATTTTCAATCAACATGCAAACAGGCAGTGGCAACTAAAATCTCATCCCTGGGCTTCTCTCCAGGTCTTCTACTTAGCATGGGATACGATCAAGCCAAAGCAGTCATTACACAATGTGTAGTGGACACAGAGCGCCAATTGGATCTAGCCAGGAGCCCAACTTTTGTAGCCAAGGAATCCACAAGGTACTTTGTCTCCCCTATGGCATATCTAACTAAACTCGAAGTCCCTAAACACCGAAGGGCTTTTACCCTGGCTCAATGTCATGCCCTCCCCTCAGCCGTTATTGAAGGTAGATACAGGATGATTGACTACCCAGAGAGACAATGTTCCTGTGACTCGGGACAAATAGAAATGGTAGCGCATGTCCTTCTCCAGTGCCTGTACTACAAAGACATTCGTACTAGCCTGATTTCCCCATTATTTCAAAAGTACCCAGGGCACCCAAGGGACATGGGTGGTGCTGTGGGTTAAACCACAGAGCCTAGGACTTGCTGATCAGAAGGTTGGCGGTTCGGTTCGAATCCCCGCGATGGGGTGAGCTCCCATTGGTCGGTCCCTGCTCCTGCCAACCTAGCAGTTCAAAAGCACGTCAAAGTGCAAGTAGATAAATAGTTACTGCTCCGGTGGGAAGGTAAACAGCGTTTCTGTGCGCTGCTCTGGTTCACCAGAAGCAGCTTAGTCATGCTGACCACATGACCCGGAAGCTGTACGCTGGCTCCCTCGGCCAATAAAGGGAGATGAGCGCCGCAACCCCAGAGTCGGCCACAACTGGACCTAATGGTCAGGGGTCCCTTTACCCTTTACCTTTACCCAGGGCACACAGGACAATTTTACACCTCCCTGCTGCTCTCGGATACTGATCCTGTTGCAACATACAGTGTTGCTAGGTTCTGCACAGCAGCGCTCGAGAGTTCTGGAGGATGACAAATCAGTTTTAAAGAACATATCAGAGTGCTCTGTAAATGATAGTTAAAGCCTTTATATATCAAACTTTTGTGCTCTTCCACACCCGCCCAGTGTTCCTGAACCTTCTTTTGGATTCTTTTAGCATCTTTCAAATTTTTTATAGACTTTTATATTCACCTTGTGTTTTAATACCTCTTAACTTTCTAAAGCGCTTTTCAGATTTTAAATGTTGGTCTATGACCGTAAGAAAGATTTGTATTGTATCTCACTGATGGAGCAGTGAATCATGGTGATGATGGGACCTCACCATGCCAATGAGTCAACTTGCTTGAAGGGGAATGGAATGGAGAACCTAAAAGCTTCCTTGACTCTATCACTTACTGAGAGCTGACTATGGATGCGGATGATGGTTTATGGGCCTCCTTGACATGGTTTCATGCAATGAAAATCAATTATCAGTTATGGTACTGATTCAATTATGTGAGCTCCGCCATTTAAGGTACGTTGCAGAGGTTTTATCCTTAGCCTTTGAACTGCTATCAAGATGGCCTCTACTGAAGATGTGTGGTTGAAAATCGAGAGGTCAATTACGTTGGAAAATAGCTGCTGATTTATTTCTTCCCATCAAAAGACTTACACAAAAGGCATTTCATGACTTGGACGGCTTTGGGACTGTTCTTCTGACCCATCGCTTAGGACATGTACCTCCTCTTTCTCTGCCCAGTGGAAGCATCAGTGGGAAATCTGACACCGGAAAGTCATTTACTGCATTCGTGAGATCCACTGGCTCAGTTACTGATGTGAATGCATGAAAGTGGGGCAAAAGGGAGTCAGGCATTTACCAGGACATGCCCCCTTTTAAATATGTGATACACCTGCTCTCTAAAGGTGCTTTAATGACAGCAGATGTTGGGTGTATACTAGGCTGGGCTGGGCTAGAGCAAAAGAGTAAGCTCTCTGTACAAGACAGAACCACACATGTCCTTGGGTTAAGAGGCAAAATGCAGCGTAGCTAAAGAAGGAATGGCATGAAAGGATGAAAGAACCACTCTGAATAAAATTGTCAGTACACATACTGACTCACTAAATGCAACCAGCCTCTGTTAGAAGGTAATCCTTATTTTTGTTTTTTAGCCACAGACAGATCTCTGCACAAAGCAAGTATGAAGTCACCATCTAGCAGATTATAGATGATTTATTCAAGTCTGCGGTAAAGCCTGGATGGCATTTTAATGTCCCAGTGATCACCACCTGAGGTCTTTATTATGTGAGATGGCTGACAATCTGGATGCCTGTACCCACCTTTTAAAAATGGCTCACAGAGTTTAAGATATAATACGCCTGGGCTACTGCCCTGACAGCCCCCCACCCTTGATCAAATGCACAGTTGAATAAATATTGTGTTGCAGGATTTCCTCCCAGCATGCATATCAGAAGCAAGAAGATTACATGTGCATAAATATGGTTATGGGTCTCGTGTAAATTGTGGGTTTTATCTAAACACCCTGGAAGAGCACTGCATAAATAATGTAAATCATTCTAATGCCGCTTTGAGGAGTTCATTTTCAAATTATAATACCAGAACATAAAACGTGGACACTTAATACACATGTATCATTTCTGATGCCATTTATTTGCAGCAGTAGAATCCTGGACCACATGATCCATTTTCTTTCAATTCCCCGCTACATGGATTACTGTAACAAGAACCCATGCGATCCCAGCATTTTCTTTGGATATCATCAATGCATTCTACCTTGGATAATTCACCAGTGCTTCGGTAATCTATTTTCAGGAAAGTATTGGTTATTTGGTCTTCTCTCTGAAGGAAATCATCAATCTCTTGGACTAATTTGTTGAGAGCAGCATATGTTCCTTGACCTTGTATGCTGAGAATGAAAAGCAACATCTGACCCTTATTGTTGGGTGAGCTAGCAACTCTTTGGCTTTGTATGTTCAGGGAAATACCACTAATTTGGCTATCACTCTTAAGGAAAGCATTAATTGTCTGCTTTAGTTTGGTAACAGAAGCATCAGTCCCATGGCCATGAATGCTCACAAGAAAAAAGCCCTTCTGATCCCCATTCTTGTTTGAAATATCATTTGCTTCATGTTGTTTCTCCAGGAAAGTGTTGAGCTCTTGAATTAATCGGTTGAGAGAACTATCAATTTGTTGGCCTTGTATGCTTAGGGAAGAAGCCACAATCTGCTGTTCTCCTTTAAGGAAATCTTTGACCACTCGGACTAATCTGCTGAGAGAAGCAGCAGTTCCTTGTATTTTTAGGACAAGAATAAAAAGGGCCGTCTGATCCCCATTGTTGGCTGAACCATCAATAACCTGGTGTTGTAAGTTCACAGAAGAAGAAGTTATTTGTTCTTTCTTCAGGAATATATTAAATTCCTCTCGTAACCTGTTGAGAGTAGGAACAGTTGCTTGGCCTTGTAGGCTCACCATAAAAGGAAAAATTGTGGATTCATCAATTTGATTGGGACTTTTGTTCAGGAAAGCATTGATCTCTAGGATGAATTGGTGGAGAGAAGCACTAATCCCTTGGCCTTGTATGTTGAGGGTAATGTGAGTCATTTTCCTTTCTCTTTGAAGGAAGACCTTGATGTTTTCCACTAATCTCCTGAGAGAAGCATCAGTCCCTTTGCCTTGTATGGTGACTGTAAAACGCATCCCCTGGTTTCCTTGTCCTTCTCCCTGTGTGTTCACAGAATAATCAGCAACCTGCTGTTCCTTGCCAAGAAAAGCCTTGATCTCTTGCTTTAATCTCATTTGAGAAGCAGCATCCCCTTGGCCTTCTATGTTCAATGTAAACTGGATCCATTGGTCCGTTTTGTGAAGTGAACAACAGTTGTTTTTTTTGTCTTTCAGGGAAACATTGATATCAAAGATTAACTGATGGAGGGAAGGTTGAATCCCTTGGCCTTGTATGCTGAGGATAATGTGAGATATTTCATCTTCTCTTCCAAGGGTAGTATTTATATTTTCCACTAATCTCTTGAGAGAAGCATCAGTCCCTTTGCCTTGTATGGTTACTTTAAAACTGGATTGCTGGTTCACTTTGCCTTTGCCTTGCATGTTCACAGAATAATCAGTAATTTGCTTTTCTTGACCAAGAATAGTATTTATCTTTTGAAGTAAACTCTCTTGAGCAGGTTCTTTCCCTATAGCTTGTATGTTCAATGTAAACTGGCCTCCTCCTCCAGGTGCAGAGACATCCATGTTAGGCTTGTTGTTCAGGGAAGCATTTAACTGTTGGATTATTTGGTGGATAGAAGCACCAATCCCTTGGCCTTGTATGCTTATGGTAATGCCAGTCATTTTGTCTTCTCCTTGAAGGATGGCATTGATGTTTTCCACTAATCTCTTGAGAGAAGCATCAGTCCCTTTGCCTTGTATGGTGACTGTAAAACGCATCCCCTGGTTTGTTGGGCCTCGGCCTTGCATGTTCACAGAATAATCAGTAATTTGCCCCTCCTTAACAAGAAAAGCCTTGATCTTTTTGACGAATCCCTTTAGAGTAGCATCGTTCCCTTGGCTTTCTATGTTCAATGTAAACGGGATCCACTGCTCTCTTTTGTTGGTTCCTTTCAAGGAAGCATTGAACTCTTCAATTTTTTGGTGAATAGAAGCACCAATCCCTTGGCCTTGTATGTTGAGGGTAATGCCAGTCATTTTGTCTTCTCCTTGAAGGATGGCATTGATGTTTTCCACTAATCTCTTGAGAGAAGCATCAGTCCCTTTGCCTTGTATGGTGACTGTAAAACGCATCCCCTGGTTTGTTGGGCCTCGGCCTTGCATGTTCACAGAATAATCAGTAATTTGCCCCTCCTTAACAAGAAAAGCCTTGATCTTTTTGACGAATCCCTTTAGAGTAGCATCGTTCCCTTGGCTTTCTATGTTCAATGTAAACGGGATCCACTGCTCTCCTTTGTTGGTTCCTTTCAAGGAAGCATTGAACTCTTCAATTTTTTGGTGAATAGAAGCACCAATCCCTTGGCCTTTTATGTTGAGGGTAATGCCAGTCATTTTGTCTTCTCCTTGAAGGATGACATTGATGTTTTCCACTAATCTCTTGAGAGAAGCATCAGTCCCTTTGCCTTGTATGGTGACTGTAAAACGCATCCCCTGGTTTGTTGGGCCTCGGCCTTGCATGTTCACAGAATAATCAGTAATTTGCCCCTCCTTAACAAGAAAAGCCTTGATCTTTTTGACGAATCCCTTTAGAGTAGCATCGTTCCCTTGGCTTTCTATGTTCAATGTAAACGGGATCCACTGCTCTCTTTTGTTGGTTCCTTTCAAGGAAGCATTGAACTCTTCAATTTTTTGGTGAATAGAAGCACCAATCCCTTGGCCTTGTATTCTTATGGTAATGCCAGTCATTTTGTCTTCTCCTTGAAGGATGGCATTGGTGTTTTCCACTAATCTCTTGAGAGAAGCATCAGTCCCTTTGCCTTGTATGGTGACTGTAAAACGCATCCCCTGGTTTGCTTGGCCTCGGCCTTGAATGTTCAGAGAATAATCAGTAATTTGCCCCTCCTTAACAAGAAAAGCCTTGATCTTTTTGACGAATCCCTTTAGAGTAGCATCGTTCCCTTGGCTTTCTATGTTCAATGTAAACGGGATCCACTGCTCTCCTTTTTTGGTTTCTTTCAAGGAAGCATTGAACTCTTCAATTTTTTGGTGAATAGAAGCACCAATCCCTTGGCCTTTTATGCTTAAGGTAATATCAGTTATTTTGCCTTCTCTTTTGATGAAATCATTTATATTTTGCACTAATCTTATGACTGAAGCATTGGCCCCGGTCCCTTGTACAGTTAATGTAAAAAGAAATGCATCATGTCCTTGGCTTTGGCCTTTCAGGTTCACATTATAATTGTTTATTTGCCCATCCTTGGTAAGAAAAGCTTGGATCTCGTTGACTAATCTCTTTAGAGAAGCATGATCCCCTTGGCCCTGTATCTTCAACGTGAACTGGGCCTGCCGGCCTCCTTCGCTGGGTTCAGAGTCAGTAAAATTCTCCCTGTTTTTCAGGGAAGCATTTAATTCTTGGATTAATCGGTGGAGAGAAGCACTAATCCCTTGGCCTTCTATGTTGAAGGTAATGTGATATATTTTCCCTTCTCTTTGAACGATGGCATTGATGCTTTCCACTAATCTCCTGAGAGAATCATTGGTCCCTTCGCCTTCTATGGTGATTGTAAAATGAATCAGCTGGTTACTCTGTCCTTTCCCTTCATTGCGCAGAGAATAACGCTTTAAATGCCCTTCCTTGCAAAGAAAAGCCTTGATCATTTTGATGAATCTCTTTAGAGAATCATGATCCCCTTGGCCTTGTATCTTAAATGTAAAATCGGTTTCCTGGATTTCTCTCTTGTGTGCCCCCTTCATCCCTTGGTCTTCTACTGTCAGGGACAAATCAGTGAAGCCATCAACTGGAAAGAGAATATGGTGTTGTTAATAATAATAATAATAATAATAATAATAATAATAATAATAATAATAATTTATGTATATCCCGCCCTTCCCGGTTCAGAAAACCTGGCTCAGGGCGGCTAACAACAAATTTAAAAGACTTAATTGTAAAAGCAGCATAAAATACAGTATAAAAACATGAATAAAAATAAAATTCAAAGTTCAGAAATCAATTTTGGGGAAATCCCTCTAATAAGCATTAGATAGTCACCAGGGCTAGCTGGCTGAGTTAGTCCTACTTGGGCCAGCAAGAAAGCCAGGGGGAGAATTAGCTGTGGGGTCTCAGAGCATGTATTCTTCATGAAAAGGTAGAGGGCGGGAAGAGAAGGGAAATAAAAGATCAGGCTGAATTCAAATTAAAGGCCAGGGGGAACAGCTCTGTCTTACAGGCCCAACGGAAAGAAGTTAAATCCTGAAGCGCCCTAGTCTCATGGGACAGAGCATTCCACCAGGTTGGGCCATCACTGAAAAGGCCCTGGCCCTGATGGAGGATAGTCTGACTTCCTTAGGGCCCGGGACCTCTAAACTATGGTTATTCATGGACCTTAAGGTCCTCTGTGGGGCATACCAGGAGAGGCGGTCCCGTAAAAATGAGGGCCCAAAGCCACAAAGGGCTTTAAAGGTCAAGACCAGCACCTTGAACTTGACCCTATACTCCACTGGGAGCCAGTGCAACTGGTAAAGCACTGGGTGAATATCCTCCCATGGCAGAGACCCCGTGAGGAGCCTCGCTGCAGCATTCTGCACCCGCTGGAGTCTGTGGGACAGTTTCAAGGGCAGCCTCGCTTAGAGCAAATTTCAGTAGTCAAGCCTGGAGGTGACCGTAGCATGGATCCCTATGGCCAGATCAGTGCGGGAAAGGTAAGGGACCACCTGCTTAATGTGGTGAAGATGGAAAAATGTTGCCTTGGCTGTTGCTGTAACCTGTGCCTCCATGGAAAGGGAGGCATCAAGGATTACACCCAAAATCTTAATGGAAGGCACTGGCACTATCTCCTTTCTTCTTATTTGAATTCATTAGTTCAGATGCTATCCTTTGGAGCAGCAGAAAACAAACTTGCTCCATCTTGTTGTCTGTGACAACTTTTGAGATATTTGAAGGTGGCTAGCATCAGATCTCTCCTGCCAACCTAGCAGTTCGAACGCACATCAAAGTGCAAGTAGATCAATAGGTACCGCTCCAACCAGAAGGTAAACGGCGTTTCCGTGCGCTGCTCTGGTTCGCCAGAAGAGGCTTAGTCATGCTGGCCACATGACCCGGAAGCTGTACGCCAGCTCCCTCGGCCAATAAAGGGAGATGAGCGCTGCAACCCCAGAGTCCGCCACGACTGGACCTAATGGTCAGGAGTCCCTTTACCTTTACCTTTACTAGCATCATATCTCAGTCTCCTCTTTTTCAGGGACATTATTGCAATAAATCAGAGAGAGAGAGAGAGAGAGAGAGAGAGAGAGAGAGAGAGAGAGAGAGAATACTCAGGCAACTACTGACCACCCAGTTTGACAAAGTTCTAAAATAGATAATCCTGGTAGCTATTTTCTGATTCTGGGCTAGCGGAGCAGTCACAGCTGTTGAATATCTCAGAGCACACTGAGGAGGCTATAGGAGACAGTGTAAAGAATGATTCCTGACACTCTTCAGAAGAGAAAGAGACATTTTTATGGAGAGAGGCTCAGAACTTACAGGGTTAAGAGTTCTGAGTGATGACGTCTCACATTTTGAGGCGGGTTTAGAACACTGAAGGGAGGGTTTTACTGCGTCTCTCAGTGTGCGTGTTTGCTCCGTGGAGAGAGCAGCGATGAGTGAACTGTCGCCAGGATTTATAGCTGTTGTGTTTTGCTAAGGAATAAAGACTTTAAAGATAAGGAGACTGCTGCGTTTCAGCCTGAATTATTACCACACGACAGAACGACGTTTTGCTTCTGTTCCGCTGTGTTTACTTGCTGCTGGAGTCAAAGGTCTTTGGGGGGAAGATCAGAGTCGCGCAGAGAAGTGTGCCGGACCCCCGGACGTCATTAGGCTCAATATGGTGTTAGGTTATTTCCTACTGAGTGGGACAGAGGCAGCAGTGTGTGGAGGTAACAGAATGTCCGGGTAAATTTGCTGTCTTCCAGGCGCAAAAAATCATGATGCAGCAGAGAAGCTGTCGTATCTTATAAAGGCCACTGACTACAATACCTTGTTTATTCATGTAGCTTCAAATGATACTTCCAGACACAGCTTTCAACTTAATAACAAAGGAATCTGAGACTCTGGGCAGGAAGCTTAAGAGCATTGGGGCACAGATGTTTTTTTCATCACTCCATGTTGAAGGTTGGGGCCAGGAAAATAGAGGAAAATACTGAAAGTAAACCAATGACTGTGTAGGTTTTGTCATCAGGAAGGGTTTGGCTTCTTGGACCGTGGTCTCCACCTCCTTGAGGAAGTACTTCTGGCAAGAGATGGGCTGAACCTCAAAGTGGTTGGAAAGAATCTGTTTGCTAAGAGTCTTGTGAACCTGATCAGGAGAGTTTTAAATAGATCCTGAGGAGGAGGCAGACAATACTGCAGATGTCGGGGGAATACCTGGTACAAATGTAAGTTTCTACACTTAGGCAGGAATAACCAGATGCACAAATATAAGATGGGGACACTTGGCTTGCCAGTAGTACATGTGAAAAGGATTGAGGGGTCTTAGTAGACAGTTAATCAAGTTTAACATCAATCAACAATGTGATACAGCCGCCGCCAAAAAAAAGCTACTGCTGTTCTAGGCTGCATCAACAAAAGTATAGTGACAAGACAAAGGGAAGTAATAGTACCACTCTGTTCTGCCTTGGTCAGACCACACCTGGAATACTTTGTCCAGGAGGCTCAGCTAAAACATCCATAACAGATGGCCACCCAACCTCTCCTTAAAAACCTCCTGAGGGAGGTTTAGAATAGCTGTTACTGTGAGAAAGTTCCTTCTGATGCTTAGTTAAAGGTAAAGGGACCCCAGACCATTAGGTCCAGTCGTGACCGACTCTGGGGTTGCGGCGCTCATCTCGCTTTACTGGCCGAGGGAGCCGGCGTACGGCTTCCGGGTCATGTGGTCAGCATGACTAAGCTGCTTCTGGTGAACCAGAGCAGTGCACAGAAATGCTGTTTACCTTCCCACCAGAGCAGTACCTATTTATCTACTTGCACTTTGACGTGCTTTCGAACTGCTAGGTTGGCAGAAGCAGCGACCAAACAACGGGAGCTCACCCCATTGCCGGGATTCGAACCGCCCATCTTCTGATCAGCAAGTCCTGGGCTCTGTGTTTAACCCACAGCGCTACAATCTCCTTTATTGTTTCCTGAAGCCATTGGTTAATATGCCACCCACCAGGGCCAGAAAAAAATAATCTTGCTCCTTCGATCCTTTCTACAAGCACCCATGCATTTCATGCATCTTTCTGGACCATTATCAAGACTGCCCTCAATGTATTCCATTTTATGGTAGACCTGGCACTGGATTCCTTGCTAATTCCTTGCATTTATCCCATGATAGCGTAGGAGAAGGAGCAATAGATGAAAAAAATAAAAATATTTCGACATAATTGACTAGTCCGTTTTTTAAAAACTTTTGTAGAGTGGGTTTGGAAAGAAAACAGAGGAGAAACAGAACAGGTTTGCCAAAATATATTCACACCTTATTCAGGACTTATGAAATATATGGTCAGACTAGTGTATGGCATTTAGGGTACAGGTGTCCTTAAACTCCAGCCAGAGTTGCGATTGGAGCATGATATGTTGCTGTGATTGGTTTCTGGTTATAGGTCTACAGTATGGGAAAGGTGAAGAAGTGGGAACATGGTGTCAAAGCCAAAACTCAACAGCACAGACTTTGCAAACTTGGGACAGGCAGATCAACCCTTCTTGCTCTCTTGGGAATACATTCAAGAGTTGGTGAATGGAGGATTCATCCCTGCTGGGTGCTTTTTAGCAAGACCCTTGCCTCTGGGGAAGACATTTCGGCATTAGACCCCTGCAGACTGTAGAAGGAAATCCTCCAATCCACAGACAATTTCTGAATGCCAAATACATCCGCTCAAAATGTAATTTTGCATGGCTCACCACTAAACAATTGGAGAATAGGAGATAGTGCTCAGTCACAATTTACCAAAACAGAATTTTGCAAATCCATTTCTGATAGTAGGTAATTATGAGAATTCATGACATCATACCATTTTTACTACACCATGATGAATACTTCATAGGGCTGTGTGTGTGTGTGTGTGTGTGTGTCTCCAGAAGGGCAGATCTAGCCTGTAGCCACCCGGTTGCCTGCCCCAATTCTAGATGTCCTCCATTCTCCTTTACTGCTATAGTTCTGCAACTGAAATCTGATGGCTTACAGTTCTGGTATTAGACTTACCTGGAGAAACCAGGAGCATCAATAAAATGGCAGCTATGAATGGACAGCAGACTTGCATGGTGGAGCTTTCATTAGGATTCCTTGGAGGCCAGTGAGAAATGGACACCCAAGCAGAGCACTACCAAGTTCCAGAGTCTTTTGGAAAGCCGAGTGCTCATCTATTTATGGGAATCTATGCTACTTTTCCATGTGTACTTTAACGTCATTTGCAAGATGTCAGAGTTTTGTTGCATCTTTCCTTTGCAAGAAGCAGTGTTCCGGTAAGAGGAACTAAAATACGGTACATTGCCATTACATTATTCTAAGACTATACTCAGGGTTCACTGGTTTGGAAAAAAGGATTATTCTGTTTCTAAGATTTTCTTGAAAGATATAGTATTTTCCTGTATGGTCAGCAGGCATGGCTCATATGCTGACCTCAAAGACCAAGGATCACCAAACTGTACTTACAAAATCATCCACCCTTCTACCTAATTTCATTGGAAGGAGGGGAAATACGGTGCCACACAATGCATCTATGCACAACTGTGCATACATGGGGGTCAAAGTTTTTAATAAAAGTGAATTGTTTCCCTAGACAACTCCAATTATATTTTATTTCTGGGAAGGATTAGACACTGACACTGTTTACTTTTTAATGTGGACCCAGCCTTCATCTGTGTAAGCATATGAATATATTTGTGTTCTCTTCAGGACAAATCTGGGATGGTTTGGGGGCTGAAGCTCACTGAAAGCAAAGAATCCTTGTGTAAGAACATCCTTGTTGGGAACTGACATTTCTTTTACCCCAAATTCTTTGATTTATTTTCATCACACACTTTCTCTATACAATATACATCTCATTCATTCATTCATTGATTCATTCATTGCAGTTTCCCCTAAAAGTTGTTTTCAGGGGGTATACACAGTTCTTCCTCACCTCATGCAATCCCCACAGCAATCCTGGGATACAGGTCAGCCTGAGAGTCGGAGACTGGCCCAAGGTCACCCAGAGAGCTTCTGAGAACATTTTAGGATCCTGCCCTCTGCTGAGTATTGGTATAATTCTAACTGCAGGCAACTGCCAGTATTATTGGATGTGTGTTGTGACATTCCTAGTAGCAGAATTGTGTCTAACATTTTGGCACACAGGAGCAGCAGTTAATGCTACCAAATGGGGAATAATTTACTTCTTAGACAGTTTTTGTAGGTGAAAGGCACATTTCAATTAGAGCTGTCTCAGCAACTTGATTTCTCCTTTCAAGGAAGTTGCATAATAATAATAATAATAATAATAATAATAATAATAATAATAATAATAATTTATTATTTATACCCCGCCCATGTGGCTGAATTTCCCCAGCCACTCTGGGCGGCTCCCAATCAAGTGTTAAAAACAGTACAGCATTAAATATTAAAACTTCCCTGAACAGATGTCTTTTAAAAATAGGATAGCTGCTTATTTCCTTCACATCTGTCTTGCTGACAGTTGCCTGTTCCTTAGAGGATCAGGAGACTCACAGGAACTGGTGTTATTTTACGTTGATGACATCATCCATGTTGGAAAGGCAGACAAACAGGTGCAGAAGTTTGCCAAAGAGCTTGGGAAGCGGTTTCAGCTCAAGAACCTGGGTGCAGTAAAGATCTACCTAGGCGTCCAGATAGCGAGAACTGAGGATGGTAGCTTCTTGCTCAGTCAAAAAGGCAAGATTGAGCAGTTGCTTGAGAAGTTCAGAATGTCCGATTGTGCAGGAGTTCGGACACCTATGGAGACAAACTTTGTGAAAGATAGCCAGCAAGCAGAAAGTGCTGAGTTTGAGAATGCTGAGCTCTTTCAATCAGCTCTGGGTAGTCTGTTGTATCTGTCCCAATGGAGCAGATCAGACATTGCCTTTGCTACCAACCTGCTAAGTAGGGAAGCATCAAAGCCCAGTGTGAGTGCTTGGCACGGTATCAAGCGGGTACTGCGCTATCTGCTGCATACCAAAGACTTCTGTCTTAAGCTGCCAGCTGAAGGTGAAGTGAAGCTCACATGCTATGCGGACAGTGACTGGGTGAATTCGCAGGACCGCAAGTCTGTGTCTGGGTTGGTGGTAAAGTTTGGGAAGTCACTAATTGGGTGGAAGTCCCGGAAGCAAAGTCTCATTGCGCTGTCTTCCACTGAGGCTGAATTCAGTGCACTGTCAGATTTGTGCCGGGAACTAGAGTTCTATAGATGCTTGGTGCAAGAGATCTATGGGGATTGTAGCTTGCCCATCACGGTTTGGAAGGACAATCAACCTTGTTTGAAATTGGCTGAATCTGCGCAATTTAAGGCCAGAACCAAGCATCTGGACATACGTTTCCAAAATGTGTGTCAGAGTGTTCAGTCAGGTTTGATTCGGCTGAAGTATTGTGCCAGTCACATTAACTTGGCCGATGGATTTACCAAACCTTTAAGCTTCCAGCGTCATGGGGAGTTTTGTGGTGGTTTGGATTTGGGGGTAAGTTCTGTACATACTTTCCACAGTAGCGCAGGGCGAGAGGGGGTGTGAGGAGAACCTGAGCTTACAGGGTTAAACAGCTCAGAGTGTACGCCCTGCCTACCATTTGGGAGGGGGGAGATTCTGCGTCATTTCCGAGAGTCTCCAGCCTTTGTTCTTTCTCTCTACTTTCGCTTTTGAGGAGAGTGGACGTGTTTTCACGATGCTGTTCGACAATGGATAGTTTCTGCTTAAATAAAACTGCTTTTAGCTGCTAAGATCCTGAGTGGACTTTATTTAAGCACACTGAAGGAAAGCACTTGAGTTTGCAGCTTTCTCTGGCCGCTGCTGATTTCTGCGTGTTGCTCAGAGCCTTTGGAATGTGGCCTTTGAAGTCCGGAGGCCTGGCCGGTAGCTGCGCAGCCGAAACGGGCTGGACGCCAGGCTTTATCTGAGCAATAAATATTCTTCAGTTGGCACCCTTTTTATACGTATAGCTTCTGGGTTGCTCTATCCCTTTGGAGTCATGCACATGAAGAAAGATCTCAGTCTGTTGATATAGGCAGGGCAATGAGACCTAGTTCTGTTATGGCTGAGCCAAGTGGGACCATACAGTCACCAAACTTGGATAGTCTTGCCATTGTGACTCATGCAAAGCTGGACTTGTGTAATGTGCTCTATGTGGAGCTGTCCTTAAGGCTACTTTTTTTTTTTTTACTGGCAGCCAATAAGCCACTAGGTCAGCCTCAAGGTCTTGGGTGTTTTCGCATGCAGGTCTTGTTATGAAAAAGGAGCAATGCAGAAGCGAGCTCCAGGTGGCTGGGATGCAAAACAGGATGTTGATGTTATGGGACTGTACCATGGGAACCAGGGACGGTCTATTCAGTGCACTGAGCACCGGATGTTAGCTCAGAGTGGCACATGACCCTATACTGGAAGTACATGGGTGGAGTTATTCTCTCTCTGCAGTTGGTGATGAGAGGGTACAGACATGATTTCTCTGTTCTGCTGGAAAGACAGGAATAAAAGCATGTAAATATATTTCTGTCTGTCTCTTTCCCCTCCCTGGCAATGGGAGGGGGGAGGAGTGGTGTGTTCTTCTTCACGTTGGGAAGAATCGCCGATTGAAGACCTCCCCTGGTCTTGCCGGGAGTCGTTGGCAGGGAGGTCAACAAGAATTCAAGCCGGGCACCTGGAGGGTGGCCAATTCCTCTGAACTTCGCTGGCTTCTGGCTTGAATTCAACAGGTCTAACACTGTGGAATCAGGTTTCTTCAAGGAGTGCCTTTCCACATATGGCTCTACTCTGTCACTACTATTGCCACAACCCATGAAGACTCTTTAGTGGGGCCCTCTCTTTGCTCCCTCTAAAAGACACTTTTCATAGAATCATAGAAGAGTTGGAAGGGACCACTTTTAGAACTTACAAAGGACAAAGAACATGGAAAAGCCATCACATATTCTCACAGTTTTTATTTTTAATTTTTCCATGGCAAGGTTCTACCAGACATCAAATGCCTGCATAAATTAAATTGTTTCTTGGAGACCCCAAATAAAATTCTGACGACTGAGAAAGAAGCATCTGTTAGTCTTATGGAACCTATCGCCCCTCAAAACCACTAGCTTAGTTTCTGTATTTACTTTGGAAAGGTAACAGATTTTTATTTACAGTTTGTTTGTTTGTTTTTCTGTAAGTAAGAATACAACTTTTTCATATATGATGTATAACTAAAATACAAATATTACTAGAAGATGTTGTGGTGATGGCCATTAGCTTCGATTGTATACTACTGGGTGAGGAGGACCCCCAGGGCCAAAGAATGCATCAAAGAGACAACTCCAAACTTGCAAGGAGATCTGATGTTGATTTCCTTACCATCACCATCAACACCTTAGGAATTCCTTAGTTAGTAGGGCCAAAGAATGGTGGGAAGAGATGGTGCCAAACCTCAGGAGGCCTTTGGAATGGTGATGATGATGGGGCCCCACCATGCCACACCCCAGCCAGGCTGGATAGAGGACTATAATTTAATTGTAGAGCAATGTAACCTTCATAGTTATAGGGGCTGTGACTGGGTAATAAAATGTGTATGTTGTATTTTATGAATTTCACGGAAAATAGGAAGCTGCCACCATGAATGGGAGCAGAGCTTGGCTCACATTCAAAAGTTTCTTTATTTGCCAGCTTGTGACTGGATGCTCCTTTTGACTCAGGTGCATAAGGATGAGAATGCCAGTGCCCTCCCTGTTGGATGGGAGATTGGTTTGAGCTTCTCTGTGTTGACCGTTGCTTATGAGACATATGAGACATAGGGATAATGGGTCATTGCAATCATTGCAGTGGAGAGCATTCAGCTGAGCCAACCTGCTTGGAAAGGAATGGAACTGATGACCTAACCACTTCCTTAACTCCATCACTTCCTTAAAACTGACTAGTGATGGATTATGAGCCTCCTTGGCATGCTTACACATGTGGACGCTGAAAGGCAGTTATGGTACTGATTCAATTCAGTGAGGTCAGTCGTTCCACCCAGGTTGCAGAGATTGTATCCCTAGCCCTTGAGTTAATATCAAGATGGCCTCTACTGGAGAGATGCAATTGATTAAAATTGAGGTGTCATTTATGCTGGAACACAGGAGTTGATTAATTTATCCCCTTCAAGTCTTACACAATAGGCATTACATAATTTGGAGGGCTTTGGGACTCTTCTTATGACCCATCCCTCAGGATACGTGTCGTTTCTTTCTGTCCCCCCAACCCAAGCATCAGTGTGGATACCTGACACGAAAAAAAGAATCTGGCTCAGACACATATTTGAATGCATGGAAGTGGGGCAAAGGGAGCAAGGCATTTTCAGGAACATGCCCCCTATTCAAACCATTTTAAACATGTTTTGATGAGTGCAAGATTAAGCTCTCAGTGTAACAAAGAGCCCCAGTTCCCCTTGGTCTGAAGGCAAAATGCAGTGTAGCTAAAGAAGGAAGAGCAAGAAAGGAGGAAGAGCAGCATTCTGAACAACCTTGTCAGAAAAGAGAAAGGTACGGGGACCCCTGACCATTAGGTCCAGTCGTGACCGACTCTGGGGTTGCGGTGCTCATCTCGCTTTATTGGCCGAGGGAGTCGGCGTACAGCTTCCGGGTCATGTGGCCAGCATGACTAAGCCGCTTCTGGCGAACCAGAGCAGCGCACGGAAACGCCGTTTACCTTCCGGTTGGAGCGGTACCTATTGATCTACTTGCACTTTGATGTGCGTTCAAACTGCTAGGTTGGCAGGAGCAGGGACCGAGCAACAGGAGCTCACCCCATCGTGGGGATTCGAACCACTGACCTTCCGATTGGCAAGTCCTAGGCTCTGTGGTTTAAGCCACAGCGCCACCCGCATCCCACGTCAGTAAAGATACTGACCCATAAAATGCAACCTGCTTCTATTGGAAGATAATCCTTATATATTTTTTCTCCGCAGGCAGATCTCTATAAAAAACAGGTTTGACGTCACATCCTAGCAGCAGGTGGTTTCTTCAAGCCTGCTTAATCTGTGGCATTACATTTAAGAGTCCCAGGGACCACCACTTGACATCTTTGTTATGTGTGATGGCTGACAGTGTGGATGGCTGCATCCATCTCTTAAAAATGGCCCACAAGCATTGAAAGATATACAGTAAATGTCCAATTCAGTGGTTGGACAAAGTTCCCCATCAAATGCAAAGTGGGGGGGATGTCTTGTTGCAGCAATTTTTATCCAAAATGCATTTAAGAAGCAGTAAACCCCTTTCAATACAGGGGAACTTACATGTGCATAAATATACTTATGGTTCTCATGTAGCTTGTGAATTTTATCCAAACACCTAGAAGAGTAGTGTAAAAAAAGGGGGGGAAATGCAAATCATTCTAAAGCCAATTTCAGGAGCACATTTGCAGAGTATGTATACGAGTCAATACCCAAACATCATACATAGACATTTAATATACATGTATCGTTTCTGATTAGATTTATTTTGAGAAGAAAGAAATCTCACTATATTTTGCAGCAATACAAACCTGAAGACACGATCCATTTTCTTTCAAATTCCCGGAACATGGTTTCCTGCAACAAGAACACATGTAATCCCACTTTCTTTCTATATCATCTATTCATTACCTCTCGGTTGAAACACAAATGCTTTGGTTTTCTATTTTCAGGAAATTAACACGTATTTGGCCTTCTCTCTTTAGGAGGCATTGATCTCATTGATTAATTGGTGGAGAGAAGCACTAATCCCTTGGCCTTCTATGTTGAAGGTAATGTGATATATTTTCCCTTCTCTTTGAACGATGGCATTGATGCTTTCCACTAATCTCCTGAGAGAATCATTGGTCCCTTCGCCTTCTATGGTGATTGTAAAATGAATCAGCTGCTTACTCTGTCCTTTGCCTTCCGCGCGCATAGAATAACGCGTTAATTGCCCTTCCTTGCGAAGAAAAGCCTTGATCATTTTGGCGAATCTCTTTAGAGAAGCATAATCACCTTGGCATTGTATCTTCAGTGTGAACTGGGCCAGCTGGCCTCCTTCGCTGCGTTCAGAGTCAATAAAATTCTCCCTGTTTTTCAGAGAAGCATTTAATTCTTGGATTAATTGGAGGAGAGAAGCACTAATCCCTTGGCCTTCTATGTTGAGGGTAATGTGATATATTTTCCCTTCTCTTTGAACGATGGCATTGATGCTTTCCACTAATCTCCTGAGAGAATCATTGGTCCCTTCGCCTTCTATGGTGATTGTAAAATGAATCAGCTGGTTCCTCTGTCCTTTGCCTTCCATGCGCATAGAATAACGCGTTAATTGCCCTTCCTTGCGAAGAAAAGCCTTGATCATTTCGACGAATCTCTTTAGAGAGGCATCATCACCTTGGCCTTGTATCTTCAATGTGAACTGAACCTGCCGGCCTCCTTCGCTGGGTACAGAGCCGATAAAATTCTGCCTGTTTTTCAGTGAAGCATTTAATTGTTGGATTATTTGGTGGAGAGAAGGACTAATTCCTTGGCCTTGTATGCTGAGGTTAATGTGAGTCATTTTGTCTTCTTCTTCAAGGATTGCATTGACGTTTTCCACTAACTTCCTGACAGAAGCATTAGGCCCTTGTCCATCTACAGTGACAGTAAAATGAATCACCTGGTTGCCCAGGCTTTTGCCTTTCATGCTCACAGAATAATCCCTTATTTCCCTTTCCTTGCCAAGCAAAGCCTTGATCTTTCTGACGAATCTCTTTAGAGTAGCATCATCACCTTGGCCTTGTATTTTAAAGGTAAATGGGATCCTCGGGATTTCTCCTTCGGGTGGAGGAACATCAACATTAGCCTTTTTGTTCAGGGAATCATTGAACTCTTCGATTATTTGGTGGAGAGAAGGACTAATTCCTTGGCCTTGTATGCTGAGTTTAATGTGAGTCATTTTGTCTTCTTCTTCAAGGATTGCATTGACATTTTCCACTAACTTCCTGACAGAAGCATCAGGCCCTTCTCCATCTACAGTGACAGTAAAATGAATCACCTGGTTCCCAAGGCTTTTGTCTTTCATGCTCACAGAATAATCCCTTATTTCCCTTTCCTTGCCAAGCAAAGCCTTGATCTTTCTAACGAATCTCTTTAGAGTAGCATCATCACCTTGGCCTTGTATTTTAAAAGTAAACGGGATCCTAGGGATTTCTTCTTCAGGGAAAGGAACATCAACATTAGGCTTTTTGTTCAGGGAATCATTGAACTCTTCAATTATTTGGTGGAGAGAAGGACTAATTCCTTGGCCTTGTATGCTGAGGTTAATGTGAGTCATTTTGTCTTCTTCTTCAAGGATTGCATTGACGTTTTCCACTAACTTCCTGACAGAAGGATCAGGCCCTTGTCCATCTACAGTGACAGTAAAATGAATCACCTGGTTCCAAAGGCTTTTGTCTTTCATGCTCACAGAATAATCCCTTATTTCCCTTTCCTTGCCAAGCAATGCCTTGATCTTTCTAACGAATCTCTTTAGAGTAGCATCATCACCTTGGCCTTGTATTTTAAAGGTAAACGGGATCCTCGGGATTTCTTCTTCGATTGGAGGAACATCAACATTAGGCTTTTTGTTCAGGGAATCATTGAACTCTTCGATTATTTGGTGGAGAGAAGGACTAATTCCTTGGCCTTGTATGCTGAGGTTAATGTGAGTCATTTTGTCTTCTTCTTCAAGGATTGCATTGACTTTTTCCACTAACTTCCTGACAGAAGGATCAGGCCCTTGTCCATCTACAGTGACAGTAAAATGAATCACCTGGTTGCCCAGGCTTTTGCCTTTCATGCTCACAGAATAATCCCTTATTTTCCTTTCCTTGCCAAGCAAAGCCTTGATCTTTCTGACAAATCTCTTTAGAGTAGCATCATCACCTTGGCCTTGTATTTTAAAGGTAAACGGGATCCTAGGGATTTCTTCTTCGAGTGGAGGAACATCAACATTAGGCTTTTTGTTCAGGGAATCATTGAACTCTTCGATTATTTGGTGGAGAGAAGGACTAATTCCTTGGCCTTGTATGCTGAGGTTAATGTGAGTCATTTTGTCTTCTTCTTCAAGGATTGCATTGACTTTTTCCACTAACTTCCTGACAGAAGCATCAGGCCCTTGTCCATCTACAGTCACAGTAAAATGAATCCGCTGGTTGGCCAGGCTTTTGCCTTTCATGCTCACAGAATAATCCCTTATTTTCCTTTCCTTGCCAAGCAAAGCCTTGATATTTCTGACAAATCTCTTTAGAGTAGCATCATCACCTTGGCCTTGTATTTTAAAGGTAAACGGGATCCTCTGGATTTCTTCTTCGAGTGGAGGAACATCAACATTAGGCTTTTTGTTCAGGGAATCATTGAACTCTTCGATTATTTCGTGGAGAGAAGGACTAATTCCTTGGCCTTGTATGCTGAGGTTAATGTGAGTCATTTTGTCTTCTTCTTCAAGGATTGCATTGACATTTTCCACTAACTTCCTGACAGAAGCATTAGGCCCTTGTCCATCTACAGTGACAGTAAAATGAATCACCTGGTTGGCCAGGCTTTTGCCTTTCATGCTCACAGAATAATCCCTTATTTTCCTTTCCTTGCCAAGCAAAGCCTTGATATTTCTGACAAATCTCTTTAGAGTAGCATCATCACCTTGGCCTTGTATTTTAAAGGTAAACGGGATCCTCTGGATTTCTTCTTCGAGTGGAGGAACATCAACATTAGGCTTTTTGTTCAGGGAATCATTGAACTCTTCGATTATTTCGTGGAGAGAAGGACTAATTCCTTGGCCTTGTATGCTGAGGTTAATGTGAGTCATTTTGTCTTCTTCTTCAAGGATTGCATTGACATTTTCCACTAACTTCCTGACAGAAGCATTAGGCCCTTGTCCATCTACAGTGACAGTAAAATGAATCACCTGGTTGGCCAGGCTTTTGCCTTTCATGCTCACAGAATAATCCCTTATTTTCCTTTCCTTGCCAAGCAAAGCCTTGATCTTTCTGACGAATCTCTTTAGAGTAGCATCATCACCTTGGCCTTGTATTTTAAAGGTAAACGGGATCCTCTGGATTTCTTCTTCGAGTGGAGGAACATCAACGTTAGGCTTTTTGTTCAGGGAATCATTGAACTCTTCGATTATTTCATGGAGAGAAGGACTAATTCCTTGGCCTTGTATGCTGAGGTTAATGTGAGTCATTTTGTCTTCTTCTTCAAGGATTGCATTGACATTTTCCACTAACTTCCTGACAGAAGCATTAGGCCCTTGTCCATCTACAGTGACAGTAAAATGAATCACCTGGTTGCCCAGGCTTTTGCCTTTCATGCTCACAGAATAATCCCTTATTTTCCTTTCCTTGCCAAGCAAAGCCTTGATCTTTCTGACGAATCTCTTTAGAGTAGCATCATCACCTTGGCCTTGTATTTTAAAGGTAAACGGGATCCTCTGGATTTCTTCTTCGAGTGGAGGAACATCAACATTAGGCTTTTTGTTCAGGGAATCATTGAACTCTTCGATTATTTCATGGAGAGAAGGACTAATTCCTTGGCCTTGTATGCTGAGGTTAATGTGAGTCATTTTGTCTTCTTCTTCAAGGATTGCATTGACATTTTCCACTAACTTCCTGACAGAAGCATTAGGCCCTTGTCCATCTACAGTGACAGTAAAATGAATCACCTGGTTGGCCAGGCTTTTGCCTTTCATGCTCACAGAATAATCCCTTATTTTCCTTTCCTTGCCAAGCAAAGCCTTGATATTTCTGACAAATCTCTTTAGAGTAGCATCATCACCTTGGCCTTGTATTTTAAAGGTAAACGGGATCCTCGGGATTTCTTCTTCGAGTGGAGGAACATCAACATTAGGCTTTTTGTTCAGGGAATCATTGAACTCTTCGATTATTTGGTGGAGAGAAGGACTAATTCCTTGGCCTTGTATGCTGAGGTTAATGTGAGTCATTTTGTCTTCTTCTTCAAGGATTGCATTGACATTTTCCACTAACTTCCTGACAGAAGCATTAGGCCCTTGTCCATCTACAGTGACAGTAAAATGAATCACCTGGTTGGCCAGGCTTTTGCCTTTCATGCTCACAGAATAATCCCTTATTTTCCTTTCCTTGCCAAGCAAAGCCTTGATCTTTCTGACGAATCTCTTTAGAGTAGCATCATCACCTTGGCCTTGTATTTTAAAGGTAAACGGGATCCTCTGGATTTCTTCTTCGAGTGGAGGAACATCAACATTAGGCTTTTTGTTCAGGGAATCATTGAACTCTTCGATTATTTCATGGAGAGAAGGACTAATTCCTTGGCCTTGTATGCTGAGGTTAATGTGAGTCATTTTGTCTTCTTCTTCAAGGATTGCATTGACATTTTCCACTAACTTCCTGACAGAAGCATTAGGCCCTTGTCCATCTACAGTGACAGTAAAATGAATCACCTGGTTGCCCAGGCTTTTGCCTTTCATGCTCACAGAATAATCCCTTATTTTCCTTTCCTTGCCAAGCAAAGCCTTGATCTTTCTGACGAATCTCTTTAGAGTAGCATCATCACCTTGGCCTTGTATTTTAAAGGTAAACGGGATCCTCTGGATTTCTTCTTCGAGTGGAGGAACATCAACATTAGGCTTTTTGTTCAGGGAATCATTGAACTCTTCGATTATTTCATGGAGAGAAGGACTAATTCCTTGGCCTTGTATGCTGAGGTTAATGTGAGTCATTTTGTCTTCTTCTTCAAGGATTGCATTGACATTTTCCACTAACTTCCTGACAGAAGCATTAGGCCCTTGTCCATCTACAGTGACAGTAAAATGAATCACCTGGTTGCCCAGGCTTTTGTCTTTCATGCTCACAGAATAATCCCTTATTTCCCTTTCCTTGCCAAGCAAAGCCTTGATCTTTCTGACGAATCTCTTTAGAGTAGCATCATCACCTTGGCCTTGTATTTTAAAGGTAAACGGGATCCTCGGGATTTCTTCTTCGATTGGAGGAACATCAACATTAGACTTTTTGTTCAGGGAATCATTGAACTCTTCAATTATTTGGTGGAGAGAAGGACTAATTCCTTGGCCTTGTATGCTGAGGTTAATGTGAGTCATTTTGTCTTCTTCTTCAAGGATTGCATTGATGTTTTCCACTAACTTCCTGACAGAAGCATCAGGCCCTTGTCCATCTACAGTGACAGTAAAATGAATCACCTGGTTGCCCAGGCTTTTGCCTTTCATGCTCACAGAATAATCCCTTATTTCCATTTCCCTGCCAAGCAAAGCCTTGATCTTTCTGACAAATCTCTTTAGAGAATTGTCATCCCCTTGGCCCTTTATCTTCAATGTAAACATGACCCTCTTGTCTATTTTGTTTGGGAAATTAATATCTGCATGAGGCTTTTTGTTCAGGGAACTATTGATCTTATTTATTAATTGGTGGACAGAAGTACCAATCTCTTGGCCTTCTATTTCGAAGGTAATATGAGTCATTTTCCCTTCTCTTTGATGGAAGGCACTGATGTTTTCCAGTAATCTCCTTAGAGCAGCATTAGTCCCATGACCTTCTGTGGTGAGAGTAAAATGAATCATCTGATTGTCCTGCCTTTGTCCTTTCATCTTCAGAGAGTAATCGTTTATTTCCTCATCCTGGCCAAGAAAAGCCTTGATCTTTTCAACGAATCTCTTTAGGGAAGCATCATTGCCTTGGCCTTTTATCTTCAATGTAAACTTCACCTGCTGCCCTCCTTCCGTTGGGAAATTATTAACCTCATGAGGCCTGTTATTCAGGGAACTATTGATCTTATTTATTAATTGGTGGATAGAAGGACCAATCCCTTGGCCTTCTATGTTGATGGTACTGTGAGTTATTTGGCCTTCTGTCTGAAGCATGGCATTGATGTTTTCAACTAATCTCTTGATAGAAGCATCAGCTCCATTGCCTTGTATGGTTAATTTAAAAAGCAATGTCTGGTGCCGAAGGCTTTGGCTTTGCAGTTTCAGAGAATAATGATTTATTCCCCCATCCTTGGTAAGAAAAGCTTTGATCTCGTTGACTAATCTCTTCAGAGAAGCGTCATCCCCTTGGCCTTGTATGTTCAGGATAAAATCAACTCCCATATGCCCATTGTTGTTTGGAGAGTCAATCCTTTCATTATCCGGGGAAGTATTGTTTAGTTTACCATATGTGCTAATTAAGGCATTGATTTCTTGGACTAATCTTTTGACAGAAGCTTTAGTCCCTTTACCTTTTATGGTGATTATGAATCCCTTCCCATCATCTTCTCTATTGTGAAAACCGCCATTGTCTTTTTTTCTCATATTAATAGAAGTATCACTTATTTCAACATTTCTGTAAAGGAGAGCTTTGAGGTCTTCAACAAATCTCTGGAGAGAAGCACGAGTCCCTTGGACTTCTATATTAAGTGTAAAATCGGTTATCTGGGTTTCTCTCTTGTGCTCAGCATTCATACCTTGGTCTTCTACTGTCCGGGGCAAATGAGTGAAGCAATCAACTGTAAAGAAATTAAAAAAGGTATTGTGAAGCAAATGCTTTTTCTTAAATTCCAACACACCTGGCACCATACATCATGTCTATTAATTCCCTTTCTGCCAGGTTACTATCATTTAAATAGAAAAGATATGTATATTACATATAGTTTCTAATTTTGACAATACTTAGCAAGCATATAGTGCTTTTGAATGTCTCATTTCTATATCTGATTGTAACTTTTCCAACTATTGCTCTCAGCTCAATCAGTGTTATTCTCTACCTAGTGCAAATGGAAGAATAGCTATTCTAGAACCAACCAGTGGAACCTGTGCAGAGGCTAAAGTTGATCCAGGGCCTTCTGCACTTCTTGTTCACTCTCTAAACCACAAGCTCTCATTGTCATCTGCCAGGTGTTACTCCATTTTTTAGATCAAAATATATTTTAAGGACCTCTTCTAGTTACATAGCATTTTGTGAATACAGTGGTACCTCAGGTTAAAAATGTAATTCGTTCTGGAGGTCCATTCTTAACCTGAGACTGTTCTTAACCTGAGGTACCACTTTAGCTAATGGGGCCTCCCGCTGCTGCTGTGCAATTTCTGTTCTCATCCTGAAGCAAAGTTCTTAACCCGAGGTACTATTTCTGGGTTAGTGGAGTCTGTAACCTGAAGCATCTGTAACCTGAAGTGTCTGTAACCCGAGGTACCACTGTATTCATAGAATCATAGAACTGTCCACCTGGGAAAAATCAACAGGATTTTATTTCTAAGACAGCTACATCATTTTCACATGTACTACTGGTTTACATCTGTATAGTCCTGCCTAAGTGTGGAAACCTGTATCTGTCACTGTGGATTTTTTTTTGGGGGGGGGGCTTAGTGTTGGCCCTATTCTCCAATGTGTTAAAGCAACTCGAATCTGTATTTTATCTTTTGTGGTAATAGATGCAGATTTCATGACCACCCTCTCAATTACTTCAACCAAATTGTTTATAAAGCCATTGAACAAGGGGCCCAGGAGATAACCCTGTAGTTTTTGAGAGTGGCTGGGGAAACCCACCCATATGGATGGAGTATAAATAAGTTGTTGTTGTTATTGTTATCATCATTATTATATACATAGGTGAGCACTCTTTGGGTTTGGTCAACCAACTACAAATCTAGCCCACATTTTACCAACTTCTTTGAAATAATATCTCGGCGGACTTACTGTAATCAAAATAGGCTAAATCAACAACATTCTCTTGATTCCCCCAAGCTATGTCTCATAGACCAACTGTTTAATTATTGGTTCTATTATTTTCTGCTATCAATGTCATGTGGACTGGTTGGTAGTTGCCTGGGTCTCTCCCCCCTTTTTGAAGATAGGGACATTTGCCTGCCTCCAGTCCACAGTGACAAAGAATTCTCAAAGTTTATAGACAGAGTCTTTGACATTACACCTGCAGATTCCTTTAATGTTGAATTCATTTGAAATGGTTAGTTATGTATTTGCCACCTCTATTCCCATCTTGCATTGCAGCTTCCACCATATATCATTTTTTCAATCTGCATTGTTACATAAAATAGCGTTGCCACACATAGGCTCTATACTTAAATTGCCACCATACAGCAATAAGTGCTTTTTCAGTTATCATGTGTCAGGAACATGGCCCCCCAGAGCTCAGGGGAAGTGTTAGACTCAGAAATTAGACTCAGAAATTGAACTAAGTGCACAAGGGATCAACTCTGCAGATGAGAGCAGTTTGACCTTCCCATGGAAGACTCTCAAGGGGAGGGAGAGTTGAATGACAGTCTGAGGGTTTCTAGGCAATCAGTAGATAAGCAGGGCTCTGAATCTGTGCTGAGTGGTTGTGGGGAGGAGGCAGGCCAACCTCTCAGTCCCCGTTCTAGGCAACTTGAGAAGATCAGAGGGCAACGGAAGGGTAAGAGGGGAAAGGCTGGAGTTTGGCATCCTTCTTGCTGTGGGAGGGGTGAAAATTCAGACTGACCAACTATCGTAAATGAGAGCAGGCAAGAAACCGTGCTCTGGAAGTGTCTTTTTGTAAATAAACGTGCATAAAGAGAGTCATTACTTATTATCGGACCTTGCTTGCCTGCCAGAGATCATTATTGCTTGGTTAGTCTCTAACTCCAACAAGGCTGGGAAAATAGGTGGTATGTCTGAGGAGCAACACCCTACTGCTGCTGATGCAGTTGCAGGCCCTGGGACACATGGAGATGCAACTAGTCAGCTACAGGTACTATTCCAACAGAATTTAGAACAAAAGACTCAAATTGACCAATTAGTGGGGTCATTTAATCAACAGTGGCAGGAAGTGTCAGAAGAAAAGGACAGAAGAGCCACCAGGTTGCCTACTGGGCCCCCCTTCCAAGTTTTTAGGGAAGAACTCTGAATATTTAGCGTTCAAAAGCAGTCTGAAGTGGTTTTTTGAACAGAGAGGCAAAGAATTTCGGACTGAAAGTGAGAAGGTGTTTCTCGTGGTTGGTTTGCTGGAGGGGGAGACCCTCCTTGTAGATGGACACTGAGGCTTGTCAGATCTGGACTCGTTCCTGAAACTAATGGATGCAATGTTCCTGGACCCCCAATTTTGGCTGCTGCTTCCCGACAATTACTGAGTTTAAAACAAGGGAGTAAAACTGGGATGCAATACACCATGGAATTTAATATGTTATCCCAACAATTGAGATGGGGAGAGAAGGCACTCACGGCATTATATCGAGCCGGGCTGAACCGAGACTTGATGGATGAGCTAGCCAGGTTGCCCCGCCCCTTCTTCCTTGGAAGGTCTGATAAAAACATTGCTACAATTAGATCAATGTGTGATAGAACACAAGGCGGAGAGGAGGGGGCTGGGCAGACCATCGTTCAAGATGGCCAACATTCCTGACATTCCCATGCGAAGGTTTGGCAGTAGGCACAGAGAGGAACTATGGGGAAACCCATGCAGCTTGGCTCAGTGGGAGGCAGGCTCCAGATGTCGCTGGCAGAGCGAGAAAGGAGAAGAGAGAGGCTGTGCTTTGTCTGTGGCAAAGCAAATCACATACCAAGGCCGTGCCCTAGCAGAGGGGCAGTGGGGTCACTCTTAGGGGCAAGTGTGGGGGAGAAACCGAACCCTAATGAGAAGCAGGTGGGAAACGAAAGGTCCCAGTCCCTCTCGGAGGCCCAGGACTAAGAGTAAGGTTAGCCAAAGGGCCTCAATCAGGTCCAGTGATTCCTGGGCTCTCCATGCTTGCCGTACTACAGTTCCTAGCATTCTTTGGGGGTCGAGATGACAGCTAGCTAGCCCCCAGCTGGATCATGCCCTTCCAGCCGTGATGATACCCCGATCTCTGGTGCGATGTAAATCAGAGACTCAGACTTCAAAAGCCTGAGCACGCTATATTAGCAGAGCATACTGTGCAAACAGAAATACTAACAGCTAAAGATTTAATGAGCATAAATCAGGACAAAGAAAACATGTTGTCTCCCTTTCTTCTCCTCAGAGAGACAGAGAAAAGCAAAAGGTATACACAAACGGAAGTTTCCAGCATACTGTGGAATGTAAACAGACATGTGACATGTAACAATCCCATGTGCTATTTGAGTTATCAACCCCCAGTGCTATGTGAGTTATCCACAAGATGACTGAGTGTCCAAGTTGCCCTTCATGCATCCACACAGCAAATTCCCTTTTTTGCCAGTCACGGGTGCCATCCACAGACTTTTCCTGCAAAGGTGGAAAGACTCTCAGTGCCAGCAGCAGAAGTGTTCGTTGAGGAGATGACAGCCATGCATAGTCTGTTAAAGGAGCAATTGGACTTGGCTTAAAAAGTCATACAAGAGAGGGGCAGATAAACACAGGAAGCCAGGCAAAGAGATAAAGGTGGGGAACAAGGTGTGCCTGTCCACAAGAGATCTGCCCCAGAAATGTAGATGCAGAAAGTAGGTGGGGCCATTTGAAGTAATAGATCAACCTGGTGACGTTCAGGCTTAGGTTGCCAGCTTCCATGAAAATACATCCTGTATTCCATAGAGCACTGTTTGAGGAGATTTCACCCCTCCCATATCCAAGAATCTGCCGATGTTCTCTGCTGATTCTCCAGAGAGGAGGGGGCGGTTTCTGCTCAGGACTTATTCCGCTCCAGCCTCACATCAAAGGAGAGAGAGAGACTGAGTGTTAGAGAGCTAGAGTGTGTTATCTTTGTATAGATAAGGTTGCTGCTAAGAGCAGCTGTAGACACTCAGTGCAGTTCAGCATTTTTGTTTAGACCTCATTTAGCTCTGTATATAGTTTTGTATTATAATAGTTGTAGATAGAATAAAGAAGATATTCTACAGAGCTGCTCTCCGAGTTGTTTATGCTCTGCTATACTCTGCTATACTCTGCTGTGCATGACTGTATTGTGGAAGTGAATCTGGTGCTCACAACTCTAAGCTGTGAGTCCACAGCACTTTGACCTGCTCCTGTGCAGAAGGTGGTCTCTGGAAGTGCTACCCCAGCTCGGCAGGCCCAGTCAGGGCTGAAGTGGATGAGTCCAGTCCGTGGCACTGGCTCAAGGGCGATGCTGACACTGTTATCCCAAGTACTTCCTGCACATCTTTACTAGATCCCTAGGGGGTCACCTCCTCCCCTGATAATGGTGGAGGGAGAAGAGGAGTCTGAAGTGGAGCAGATTCTGGACTCTTACTGGATGAGGAAGAGGCTACAGTATCTGATAAAGTGGAAAGGATATGGCCCATCAGACAGATCCTGTGAATTTGCAGAGCATGTCCATACTCCTGAACTACAGACGGTGTTTCACTGTAGCCACCCCAACAAACCTAGAGCCAGAGGGTGGAGGGAGGAAGAAGAGGAGAAGGAGGAAGAGGAGGGGAATTATGGGGGCGGGTTCAGGAACGTGCCCCCCCCACAGAGTGCAGGGGGAAAGTTAGACTCAGAAACCTAACTGCTGTGGGAGGGGTGAAGTTGAGAGTGACCAGCTATTGTAAATGAGAGCAGGCAAGAAGCCGTGTTCTGAATGTGTTTTTTTGTAAATAAACCTACGTAAAAGTGCCGAGAGTCTTCTTATTGGGGCTTGCTTGCCTGCCAGACATAATTACAGCATGCATATTCGGCCAGGACTTCAACCTGTGTGTCTTAAGATATACAAAGACAGATGTGTCCCTGCTACAAGTACCATTGCACTCCATGCACAATATTGTGATAAATAGCAGCAATGAGGGATGGTACCATATGATCCCATTTTTAGTTCTCATATAATCATAGCGCTGGAAGAGACCTCCATGGGTCATCTAGTAAAAGCCCCTGCAATGAAGGATACTCAGCTAAAGCGTCCATAACAGATGGCCATCCAACCTCTCCTTAAAAACTGCCCAAGGGAGTTTGTTGCACTTTTGAACAGCTCTTACCATCAGAAAGTTCTTCCTGATGTTTAGTCAGAATTTCTTTTCCTGTAACCTGAAGCCATTGGTTCATGTCCCACCCACCAGAGCCAGAAAAAACCATCTTGTTCCATCAATCCCTTCTACAAACATCCGTGCATTCCATGCATCTATCTGGACCATTATCAAGACTGCCCTCCATTGCAAAGACAAAGTGTGCTTCTTACGCAAAAGCTATTCCTTTTACTGGTAGACTGGATTCCTTGCTAATTCCTTGCATTTATCCTGTGATAGCATAGTGGAGGTGGGAAATATTTTGACATAATAGACTAGCTGGTTTTTTAAAGAAAACATATAGTGGAGTGGGTTTGGGGACAAAGAAGAGAAACAGAGCAGGTTTGCCGAAATATATTCACACCTTATTCAGGACTTATGAAATATATGTTCAGACTAGTGCTGTTTACCTTTCCACCAGAGCAGTACCTATTTATCTACTGGCACTTTGACGTGCTTTCGAACTGCTAGGTTGGCAGGAGCAGGGACCAAACAGTGGGAGCTCACCCCATCGCGGGGATTCGAACCGCCGATCTTCTGATCGGCAAGTCCTGGGCTCTGTGGTTTAACCCACAGCTCCACAATCTCCTTTATTGTTTCCTGAAGCCATTGGTTAATATGCCACCCACCAGAGCCAGAAAATAATAATCTTGCACCATCAATCCTTTGTACAAGCACCCATACATTTCATGCATCTTTCTGGACCATTATCAAGACTGCCCTCAATGTATTCCATTTTATGGTAGACCTGGCACTGGATTCCTTGCTAATTCCTTGCATTTATCCCATGATAGCGTAGGAGAAGGAGCAATAGATGAAAAAAATAAAAATATTTCGACATAATTGACTAGTCTGGTTTTTAAAAACATATAGCGGAGTGGGTTTGGAAAGAAAACAGAGGAGAAACAGAACAGGTTTGCCAAAATATATTCACACCTTATTCAGGACTTATGAAATATATGGTCAGACTAGTGTATGGCATTTAGGGTACAGGTGTCCTTAAACTCCAGCCAGAGTTGCGATTGGAGCATGATATGTTGCTGTGATTGGTTTCTGGTTATAGGTCTACAGTATGGGAAAGGTGAAGAAGTGGGAACATGGTGTCAAAGCCAAAACTCAACAGCACAGACTTTGCAAACTTGGGGCAGGCAGATCAACCCTTCTTGCTCTCTTGGGAATACATTCAAGAGTTGGTGAATGGAGGATTCATCCCTGCTGGGTGCTTTTTAGCAAGACCTTTGCCTCTGGGGAAGACATTTCGGCATTAGACCCCTGCAGACTGTAGAAGGAAATCCTCCAATCCACAGACAATTTCTGAATGCCAAATACATCCGCTCAAAATGTAATTTTGCATTGCTCACCACTAAACAATTGGAGAATAGGAGACAGTGCTCAGTCACAATTTACCAAAACAGAATTTTGCAAATCCATTTGTGATAGTAGGTAATTATGAGAATTCACGACATAATACCTTTTTTACTACACCATGATGAATACTTCATAGGGCTGTGTGTGTGTGTGTGTGTGTGTGTGTCTCCAGAAGGGCAGATCTAGCCTGTAGCCACCCAGTTGCCTGCCCCAATTCTAGATGTCCTCCATTCTCCTTTACTGCTATAGTTCTGCAACTGAAATCTGATGGCTTACAGTTCTGGTACTAGACTTACCTGGAGAAACCAGGAGCATCAATAAAATGGTAGCTATGAATGGACAGCAGACTTGCATGGTGGAGCTTTCATTAGGATTCCTTGGAGGCCAGTGAGAAATGGACACCCAAGCAGAGCACTACCAAGTTCCAGAGTCTTTTGGAAAGCTGAGTGCTCATCTATTTATATGACTCTATGCTACTTTTCCACGTGTACTTTAATGTCATTTGCAAGATGTCAGAGTTTTGTTGCATCTTTCCTTTCAAGAAGCAGTGTTCCAGTAAGAGGAACTAAAATACGGTACATTGCCATTACATTATTCTAAGACTATACTCAGGGTTCACTGGTTTGGAAAAAAGGATTATTCTGTTTCTAAGATTTTCTTGAAAGATATAGTTTTTTTTCCTGTATGGGTCCCAGCCAACAAAATGGCTGGGGCAGGTTACACGGGGGGGGGGGGAGGTTGCACTGGGACAAGCGATCTCAGTGATCACAGGCAGTAGGAGGATTTACGCTAAGACCAGACCATGTCATTACCGAGGAGGCAGGTTTAGTCGTTGTTTGAGGACTATCCCTGCCTCTGGATCTGGTCTTGACTGGACGGATACTGGATTCAGCAAGCGATACCCACATGACCTGAAGGTACTGCTGTGCAATGCCAGGTCAATGATCCATAAGACTGCTGCCATCCATGACTTGATCGTGTATGGAGGACGTGGCATGTGTAACAGAGACTTGGTTGGATGAAGCAGATGGGCCTGTCCTTGCCTCTGCTTGTCCACCAGGTTTCTCTTATGTACAGCAACCCAGGCCTTGTGGGCGGTGGGGCAGTGATTTTTAGGAAGTCATTAGTTTGCACCAGGCATCCTGTTGGGAAGACCCAGTTTTCTGAGTGCATGTTCTGGAAGTTGGGCAATAGGGGCAGAACAGGATTCCTTTTAGTGTACCAACCTCCCCACTGCACCAAGGATTCCCACACAGCCAGTGTGGTGTAGTGGTTAAGAGCGGTAGTCACGTAATCCAGGGAACCGGGTTCGCGTCTCCGCTCCTCCACATGCAGCTGCTGGGTGACCTTGGGCCAGTCACACTTCTTTGAAGTCTCTCAGCCCCACTTACCTCACAGAGTGTTTGTTGTGGGGGAGGAAGGGAAAGGAGATTGTTAGCCGCTTTGAGACTCCTGAAGGGGAGTGAAAGGCGGGATATCAAATCCAAACTCTTCTTCTTCTTCTTCTTCTTCTTCTTCCCTGCCCTAGCTGCTTCAGGTCGTGGAGGATGTTCTCCTGGAGACACCTAGTTTGGTTGTCCTAGGGGATTTTAACATCCATGCCGACACAACCTTACAAGGGGCTGCTTGGGACTTTGTGGAAAGCATGGCCTCCATGGGGCTGTCCCTGAATAAGTCTGGCCCAACTCATTGCTGCGGACATGCCTTAGACCTGGTGTTCACCTCTATGGATGTTGGTGATCTGACACTAAGTAAAAGTAAAAGTAAAGAAGTGCCATGGTCAGATCACTTCCTGGTGCAACTGGACTTCTCCATCACCCTTCCCCTCAGCAGGGAGGTGGGACATATTCAGATGGTCCGCCCCTGCCACTTAATGGATCCAAATGGTTTCCAGAGAGTGGTAGGGAATGTTTAACCCATGTTGATGGCCTTTCAGCTGATTCCCTGGTGGCCCGCTGGAATGTGGAGTTAACCAGGACTATTGACTCTTTGGCTCCAAAGCGCCCTCTCCAATGGCCCAGAGACCGGACAGCCCCATGGTTTTCCACAGATCTGAGGGCAATGAAACAATTGCTGAGATGGCTAGAGTGCCTGTGGTGGATAACTCATTCTGAAGCTGACCGGACATGGGTTAGAGCTCAGTGTTGAGCCTACCAAGTGGCGGTAGCGATGGCGAAGAAGACTTTCTTCACCACCTCTATTGCATCTGCAGAAAACAGCAGCAGGAGATTCTTTCAGGTGGTTCGCAATTTAGTGGAACCACCTGCTCCATCGGGGCCCAGTACGGGCCACATGATCTCCTGCAATGATTTTGCAAAGTTTTTTGCAGATGAAGTTGCTCAGATTCGGGAAGAGGTAGACTCCACCGTGGGAGCAGGGCCATGGCAATGTTAGCTATTTGCAGTTTAGTAGCGCTGCAGAGAGCTTGCTGGGGAGACCATGCATCACAAGGAACTCAAAAATAACTTTAACAAGGTTTTAATAACAAAAACAAAAACTCCTTTTACACTAAATACATCAACAAACATGACCCAACCACCAACCCACCCCCCAGGGTAATGAGAGAGCTAGGTGCTGCTCTTTATATTCTATACCCAATTGCTGACACAGCTTAATTAACACAACTTAACAGCACCTGCCATGTTTCACAGCTGTAAAACTGGGTCTCGTTATTTCCTGTCTAGTCAAATTGCATGGGATCAATTCCAATCTGTTACCTCTGAGAATGTGGACAGGCTTCTTTGATGAGTTAAATCAACCACCTGTCTCCTTGATCCTTGCCCATCCTGGCTTATAAAAGCTAGCCAGGAAGGGCTGGGCAAGGGCTTCGTGAGGTAGTGAATGCTTCTCTCTGTAAGGGAGCCTTCCCAGACCCGCTAAATGAGGAGGTCATCAAACTGCTTCTAAAAAAGCCATCTTTAGATGCGGCCAACATGGCCAACTATTGCCCAGTCTTAAATCTTCCATTCTTGGGCAAGGTGATTGACCAAGTTGTTGCTGAACAACTCCAGGCACGCCTGGAAGAAGTGGACCATTTGGTCACACTGGTCAATAATCTCCGGTGGGCTAGGGACAAAGGTGAGAGCTGTTTCCTAGTTCTGCCGGATTTCTCTGTGGCTTTTGACACCATCAACCATAACATCTTTCTGGGCCATCTAGAGGGTCTGGGAGCTGGGGGCACTGTTATACAGTGGTTCCACTCCTTCCTCCTGGGCCGTATTCAGAAAGTGGTGGTGGGGGGGATGAGTGTTCAGACCCCTGGGCTCTCACTTGTGGGGTGTCTCAGGGTTCTGTCCTCTCTCCCATGCTTTTCAATATCTACATGCAACTGCTGGGAGAGATCATCAGGGGATTTGGGCTGGGTGTTCATCAGTATGCGGATGATACCCAGCTCTACCTCTCTTTCAAATCAGAACCTGTGAAGGTGGTGAAGGTCCTGTGTGAGTGTCTGGAGGCAGTTGGAGGATGGATGGCAGCTAAAAGATTGAGGTTGAATCCTGACAAGGCAGAAGTACTGTTTTGGGGGGACAGGAGGCGAGCAGGTGTGGAGTACTCCCTTGTCCTGAATGGGGTAACTGTGCCCCTGAAGGACCAGATGCGCAGCCTGGGAGTCATTTTGGACTCACACCTGCCCATGTTTTTTTTTAAAAAAATAATATTTATTCAGAATTTCATAAAAAACACATTTAAAGAACACACACACAAAAAGGTACAAATCTCGAATTACGTCTTTTCAATTACTTATTTCTTGGACCTCCTCACACCTCCCTTTTTGTATTCCACTTTAATTTGTTATTCCAGCAAATTCTTCCCATATTTTTCAATTTTAATTTAAGTGATTTAACTTGACAAAGATTTAACAATCTTATTAATTAAATCCACATATTCTTTCCATCTTTTACGCATAAAATACCTTAAAATTTCAAAGTTTAAACCATATTTGTACATTACTCCTTGAATCCTTTCTACTAAAGCCAATTGTTTCCTTTTCAGCATGTTCCTAATATTCCATTAATGTTATAGAAATTCCAAAGGATAAAAAGAAGTTTTTCTTATTATAAACTTTTCTGATCTAACATCCCTTTTTCCTGGTCACGGGTTATGTCAGTCCCTTCAACCCATTACATCCAGTCCATCAATCTGGTGATCTTATGTCCGAGGCCCTTAAGTCTCTTCTATGCCCCGGGACTTCCGGTTCAGCGCGATTCTAAGTCAGGCGGGGATTTTTCCCCAGAGGAGAATCCCGAGCTTTTCGGAGAAAATAGGGGTTCCACAGGGCGCCGTGGTCCCCTGAAAAGTATCTGGAGGGCGTTCAGATACACTGGTTCCCGTGGAGCCAAAAAGCGGGCCTCCCGGCCGTCAGGTAACTCCATTTTGGAGCGAAGAGTACGGCGGGGGGAGAAGCGGGCTGAGGGAAGCCATAGCTGTCTCTGAAATAGCGAAGCCCCGAGCCTGTAGGAGAAGCGCTGGATTCTCAAAAAAAAAGGAAATTCGAGCCTAAAAAAGGAGAAAATTAAAGTGGATGTCATCTAAGGAAAGATTCGAAGAAGAGGAAGTAAAAAAAGAGCTCGATTCTTATCTGAAATCAGCATGGACGCAGAGATCTAAACAAAGCGGAGGAAAGTGTAAGTGACGCTAGCGGCTAAAGTTCTTCTCCCCTCCCTACTTTTCTGTGACTATGTTTGAGGATATAAAATAACTGGCAAGAGAGGAAAGTAGAGGGGGAGCAAAGAGACAATATTTTGATACCGTTTGATACTTTTTAGTTCTCTTTGTGACAGTGGGAAAGGAGAGGAATTTAGTTTCACTTTTGAAAGTTCTGCGTAACGGAAGATTCCACTGCGTTATTGCCTAGACGCCATTGCTCATTGTCTTTGTGTGCCTCAGAAGAGGAAGGGGAAAGAGGGCACGGCAACTGTGCTTTCTCTTCACTTTGAAACTTCGAATTTTCATATCTCTAATTACTTTAGATAACCCTAAATAAATAAATTTAAGTAATTCTTATAGACTGACCACAGTTGCCATCATCTTTCTCCTTTGTGGAGGGGAATTGGATAATTTTTTTTCTCCCCTTCTTTTTCTTTTTGTTCTTTTTCTTTTTTATTCTGCCGGCGGTGGACTCCTGGTGGATGGGAGAGAAACTACAACTTATTTTGCTGGCATTTGCTAACCTCCCTGGGCTGGTTCAACGTTTTTGAAAGTTGGATTTATATATCTGGGGGAAGAATTTTGGTCTGTCCGAATTTCCTTTGGATCCCTTTGTTGGCCTGATTTTCTGTGGAATTTAGCCCAATTGAGGGCAAGAAGATAAAGAAGATAAAGAGTGGTTCTAACAAAAATACATTATTTTGCAAACGATATTATAAGGAATAGCCTATTTGGAGGCATGAAGAATTGGCTTAAGCATCTGATCTGATCTCATCCCAAACTTTGGATATTTTTGATCGGAATATAATTTGAACTTTGATTTGAACTTTGATTTCCTTTTGGTGGGACTTCGGATTACCCTATTTAGTGGATTAGTCTAATTGGTGGCACCAAGACGAAATTATTGGAACGTTATTTTAAACGATTTATTGGAACTGGTTTTGAGCTTTGTAAATATCGGTAGAATTGAACTATTATTTTTTTCTTCTTCTTTATATTTAACTGAAAATGTCTTATCCACCAAAGAAAGGTGGGGATGGGGGGACTCCAGCAGAAAGAAAGGGGTCCAAGCAAGAATCAGATTTCAGATCGGAAATTTTAAAAATGTTTGCAGAAATTAGACAAAGTGAGAAGAATTTAGAAACAAAAATAGAACAGGTAGACTTAAAGATAGGGAAAATGGATAAGAAAATAGATGAAACTGTAAATGAATTGAAAGGCCAAATTAAAGAGGTATCCAAAAGAACTCATGTGTTAGAGGAGGGAATGAAAAAGACGAAATTGGAAATGAAAGAACTGAAACGTGAAGATGACAAAATTAGGGTAGGTCTCTTGGAAACTAATAAATCACAAGAAGAAATGTGGGATGCGATTTCCATGAACGAACTTAGACAACGGGAAGTTAACCTAAGGCTGAGGGGGGTCCCAGAAAACCAAGGTGAAAATATTAGACAAAAATTAGTAATAGAATTGGCACAATGGTTGGAGCTCCAAGTAGAGGAGGTAGCAGGTACGGTACAGAATGCTTTTAGAATGAAAGTGAGAACGACTAAGGCAAGGAAATTTCCAGGGGACTGTCTGGTAACCTTTAAGGATAGAGATATGAGAAATTTGGTACTCCAAAAAAACAGAGAAAAAAGACTATCGATAGATGGTAATTACATAATCATCTTTAAAGACATTCCAATTAGATTGCTAAAACGAAGAGACCCCTACAAGCCACAGGTGCAAATTCTCAAAAAGAATAATATAGAATTTAAATGGGAGTTCCCAGAGGGGATCTCCTTTATCTATAAAAACAAGAGACACAGATTGACCAGCCCGGAAGAAATAGGCAAATTTCAGAGGAAATATAAAGAATTGTTAACAGAGGAAGAAGAAGAACTGAAAGGAGCAACAGGAGGAGTGGATGTCAAAGGAGTGAAGGATTTGGGGGAGAGGAAGAAAACTGGAGAAAAGCTTGACGGAGAAGAAGAAGGAGAGGGGGAAGAAGAGGAAGAAGAGGAAGAAGAAGAAAGATTATAAAAAATAATTTAGAGGAAAAAATCTTCTTTGATTATTCGGAAACAAAATGGCGTTAAAACTATGGAATTGGAATATTAATGGACTGAATGATAAAAAAAACGGAATAAGGTGGAACAATTTCTAAAGAAAAAAAACTTAGACATAATCTGTCTGCAGGAGACACACGTGGCGAAAAGACATAGGAAAATTTTGGTTAACAAAAGACTTGGAAACGAATTCATATCATCAGACAAAGAAAAGAAAAGAGGAGTGATTTTGTATATAAAAAGTAAAATTGAAGCTCAGCAAGTTTTTAAGGATGAAGAGGGAAGAATTATTGCTGTCCAAATCAATTGGCAAGGTGAAAAACTAATAATTGTCGGGATCTATGCACCTAATGGAAATAAAACTGATTTTTATAAAAATTTGGAAGAAAAACTGCTGGAATATGTAGATCAAAAGATAATCCTGATGGGTGATATGAATGGGGTAGTGTCAACAGAAATGGATAGATTGAGAGACAGTGGGACAAAAGAAGGTAAACTACCCAAAACAATTTTTGAAATGGTTAAAGATTGCAACTTAATTGATATTTGGAGGTTAAGTTGAGATGACCGGCAGAATCCAAGACCAAGGGAAAGAGACGGTGGAAGAAGACTGGAAGAAATTTAAAGTTTACCTTAAGAACTGTTGTAAAATTAATGAGTGCTAAAATGTTTTGAGTAATGCAAAATAGAATTGCAGCGATAAACAATTGGACATGGGAAAAAGGATTTAAAGGAAGTGCCATAAGTAAATAAAATTAGGGGTTGCTGGAAAAATTTAAAACAAGGATGCAGAAAAAGGAGGTATGGGGAAGTCGTTGAAAGAAGGTTTAAGGAAAAGAAGGTTAAGAAATTATACATGTTTATATGTTTGTTTGTTTTTGTATTGTTTTGTATTGTCATTTAATATGTATTGGAAAATTAATAAAAATTTATAAATATATATAAAAAAAGATATTTGGAGGTTAAGATACCCATTGGAAAAACAATTTACGTTCTATTCAGAACCAAATCAGTCGATGTCTAGAATTGATCAAGTTTGGATTTCGAGTGAATTAACTCCAAGAATCACTCAAGTGGAAATTGAACCAAGAGTAATTTCAGATCATAGTCCAATTAAGTTAGAACTTAAAGGCTTTGAAGAAAGATCATTCAGATGGAGAATGAACGAAGGCCTATTTGATGATCAAAAATTTGTTCAAGAGGCACAGAAGAAAGTGAATGATTATTTTGTGGACAACTGTAATAAAGGAATGAAGATGAGTATAGTATGGGACGCAAGCAAGGCAGTGATGAGAGGGTTTTTTATACAACAAAATTCAATCAAAAAGAAGAATAGAGAGAAAGTAAAGACAGAGATTTTAAAACAAATTATGGAAAATGAAAAAAAGCTAATTAAAAAACCAAATAATATAAGAATTAGACAGAGTATTAAGGCTCTGCAAACTCAATTTGCAATGATAATAAACAAAGAGGTGGAATGGAATATTAAAAGACTAAGACAAAAGAACTTTGAATTTGCAAACAAATCAGGAAAATGGCTTGCTTGGCAGATTAAGAAAAGGAAAGAACAAAGTACAATAAACAAAATCAATGTGGAAGGAGAAGAGATAGTTAGTCCTAAAGGTATTAGAAAAAGGATTTTTGGATTTTTATAGACAACTGTACAGGAATAAAGAAAAGAACAGCATGAGGAAAATAGAAAGATATTTAAAAGAAAAAGAGGTGCAAAAGATCCCGACAGAAGCAATAGAAAGGCTGAACACCCCGATTGATATCGAGGAGATTAAGGAGGTAATAACAGAATTGAAAAATGGGAAATCCCCAGGACCGGATGGGTTCACAGCAAGATATTATAAAGAGTTGAGAACAGCTCTAACGACACCATTAAAAGAAGTAATGAATAACATCTTAAAAGAGAGAGAGATTCCGGAGACATGGAAAGATGCATTTATAACCTTTATTCCAAAAGAGGATGCGGACCAAACACAAGTAAAGAATTACAGACCGATTTCCTTATTAAATACGGACTATAAAATTTTTGCAGGAATAATGGCAAAGAGATTTAAAAAGGTTTTACAAGTAATCATTCATGAGGATCAAGCGGGTTTCCTTCCTGGCAGACAGATGAGAGATAATGTGAGGAATATAATAAATATTTTGGAATATCTGACAGCTAGGAACGAGAGACGAGCAATGCTAATGTTTGTAGATGCCGAAAAGGCATTTGACAACGTATCATGGGACTTTATGTTGAAAAATATAGAATATATGGAATTGGGGAATGATTTCTTTAATGGAATTAAGGCAATATACACTGAACAAAAGGTGAAATTGATAGTAAATAATGTGATAACAGAAGAAATTAAAATATCAAAAGGTACTAGACAGGGCTGTCCGCTCTCACCTTTGCTGTTTATAATGGTCTTGGAGGTTTTCCTGAGTTCAATCAGGAAAAATTAAAGGATAAAGGGGGTGACAGTAGGCCAAAATGAATATAAAGTTAAGGCCTTTGCCGATGATTTGGTAATAATGGTGGAAGACCCGATGAACAGTGCAACTGAAGTGTTAGAGGAGATTGAAAAGTTTGGTGACGTGGCAGGCTTTAAGTTAAATAGGAAAAAAACTAAAATTATAATCAAAAATATGGATCAAACAATGATTGAAGTGCTGCAACAACAAATGGGTATTGAAATTGTTAAAAAGGTTAAATATTTGGGAATATGGTTAACTCCAAAAAATATTGATTTGTTTCAAAATAATTATGTTCCGGTGTGGAATCGAATTAAGAAAGATCTGGAGGGATGGGGAAGGTTAAAACTATCCTTTTGGGGTAGAATCTCAATGGTCAAGATGAGCGTGCTTCCAAAGATGCTATTTTTATTTCAGATGATCCCAATATTAAAAGGAGTAATGATTTTTAAGGAATGGCAAAGAATGATTTCAAGATATATCTGGCAGGGCAAAAAGCCGAGAATCAAATATAAATTACTAACAGATGCAAAAGAAAGGGGAGGCTTTGCCCTGCCAGATTTAAAGCTATACTATGAGGCATCATGTCTTTGCTGGATAAAAGAATGGATAAAACTTAAAAATACCAAACTATTGGATTTAGAGGGTTTCGATATTAGATTTGGGTGGCATGCGCATTTATGGCAAGGGAAGAAAATGGGTTATAAATCGTTTGAAAACCATATCTTCCGGAAATCGTTAATGGAAGTGTGGGACAGATATAAGAATATATTAGAAATGGGGGTCCCACATTGGTTATCCCCATTAGAGGTTATGGGAGTCAAGAAAATTAATATGAGAAGTAATTGGATTACTTATGGAGACTTGGTGGTAAAAGAAGATGGAAAATGGAGACTGAAACCATATGAGCAAGTAAAAGAACATGTATTTGATTGGCTGCACTACTATCAGATAAGTGATATGTTTAAAAAGGATGTGAAAGAAAGAGGGTATAAAGAAAAAGATTCGAAATTCCAAACAGAAATTGTTAATAATGATTGTAAGATAATTTCAAAAATGTATAAAATTTTATTGGAATGGCACACGATGGATGAGGAAGTTAAAGCAGTAATGATTCACTGGGCCAGAGATTTAGGGTATAGTATAGATTTGGAAGATTGGCAAAAAATATGGAATGAAAACTTGAAGTTTACAGCATGTATTACGCTGAAAGAGAACGCTATGAAGATGGTATACAGATGGTATATGACGCCAGCTAAATTAGCAAAAATGTACAAAATTTGTAACAAATGTTGGAAATGTGGGGAGAAGGAGGGTACATTTATACATATGTGGTGGGAGTGCAAAAAAGTGAAGGGATTCTGGGAAATGGTATACAATGAGTTAAAGAAAATGCTAAAATATAGCTTTGTAAAGAAACCAGAGACCTTCCTATTGGGAATAACTAAAAACGATATAAATAGGAGGGATTGTAAACTCTTTCAGTACGCAATAACAGCAGCGAGAATATTGATGGCCCAAAGGTGGAAGCAGGAAGAACTTCCAACTCTGGAAGAATGGAGAGCAAAACTAACAAACTTTGCAGAACTTGACAAATTAACTGGAAAAATCAGATTTCAGAGAGACCATAAGTTCTTAGAGGACTGGGGAAAATTCAGAGATTATTTGAAAACTGTATGTGAGGAAAATACAACGCTAGTGTGTTTCAAAGAAGCTTTGTGGAAAAAAATAAGGAATATCGCAAAAATGTAAAAGTGGATAGAAAAATGTATTAAAAGGCGATACTATAATTAAGGAATGTGAAGATAGGAATTTAATCATGGATGATTGTCAGAGGAGTTGAGGGAGGTCCAATAAGTTAAAATATGTGATGTTTAAAATTGTATGATTGGAGATATTATGGAAAAACTTAATAAAAATATTATGAAAAAAATAATAATAAGTCTCTTCTATGCCCCTTCTGCAGATTTTCTTGTTCTTGTTTGTATTTATACCCTTCTTTGTCTTTCATTGGTTTTTTTCGTGGTATCTTGTCATCGACTTTATAATCCAAAAAAAAAATATCCAAAGGGTAGTTGTCAACCTGCTTCCTAGCCCCACCAGAGATAAGAGCTTCCTTGCCTCCAGTCACTTCCAGATAAACTCCAAGCTCCATCTTCCACTGCAACAACTTTAGCTCCTGTGGGACTTTGGATCTCTCCGTTTGTGTTGTTTGGGTTGTAATCCCAACCTCTTCCATCTTCTTCTGCCCTTGGACTTGCCTTGTCAAACCAGATTTTTGAGTTGGTCGCTGTATAGCTTCTTTATCCTTATTTCTTGTTGAATCATATTCGCTGATTACAGCAGCCATCAAATCCAGCTTTTCATTCTTCACATTCATTTTCTCACACAGCTGCTCCAGCATAACATTTATCTTGCCAAGGGCAGGCACCAAAACTTCCTTCCAAGTCATTTCTGTTCAAGGTTAAACGTCTGGTCCCACAATCACAATGAAACAGATGTAAGTTCTCAAGTAGACTGCAACAACAAACTGACAGGCTCCCTCTAGGGGACACAGTTTCTATTTGTATCCGTCTTAAAACTGTATCCAACATAGAAGATTGCTTTCAATTTCTAATACTTTGTTTCCTCAAAATGCAGAAAAGCAGAAAGCGGCATTGAAGTTGATTTGTTTCTCCTCTTTTTTTTCCTTTTTTTTTTGCTATCTGTCAAAAACGCTCCCCTTTCAATCAATGGACGTCTCAATTTAATTTCTGTCCTGACACCCCGTCTCCCAGGTTTGGGACGATGGAAACTTAATTTCCTTAACTCTCCTCCTGCAGGATTAAACAATCAGATTTCCTCCCCCCTTTTCTCCTGCTTCCCAGGGGGGGTTTGTTAGTTATGGATGCAAGAAATTTCCAACTTTTAAACGATTTCCAGGCTATTAGGTTGTAAGGTCTTTGCTTCAGTCTGTTTACAAAAAGCGGAAGGCGGACTTCCTGTTTAAACCTTCCCGCTCGTTGCCTAATTCACAAATTTAGCAGGTTTTTTGATCCGATTTTCCATTTTTTACTCACGGGTACTACTTGTTTTAGAAAGGACGCGGGTGGCGCTGTGGGTTAAAGCCTCAGTGCCTAGGACTTGCCGATCATCAGGTCGGCGGTTCGAATCCCCGTGGCGGGGTGCGCTCCCGCTGTTCGGTCCCAGCGCCTGCCAACCTAGCAGTTCGAAAGCACCCCCAGGTGCAAGTAGATAAATAGGGACCGCTTACTGGCGGGAAGGTAAACGGCGTTTCCGTGTGCTGCACTGGCTCGCCAGATGCAGCTTTGTCACACTGGCCACGTGACCCGGAAGTGTCTCTGGACAGCGCTGGCCCCTGGCCTCTTAAGTGAGATGGGCGCACAACCCCAGAGTCTGTCAAGACTGGCCCGTACGGGCAGGGGTACCCTTACCTTTACCTTTACTTGTTTTAGAGTCCAATTGTCATCAGAAAAAAGTCAGCGCTCTCCGCCGATGGCTGTGCGGCTTCCCTCCGTGAAAGTAGCAATCGGTTCGCAACACCGCGCTGCTCACCCCACTGCTCACCCCACTTCACTTTGGAGCCCCGAAAAGGGGGTTTCCTCGTGAGTAGGGGAAGCGCTCTTGGTGCTCAGCCGAACCCCACGTTCCCAGGGTTCTCCACCTGGGATTTCTAGCGGGTCCCTGTCTTTGCCGCGACGGGAGGACCCAGTTTCCACGGAGCCCGTTCCTCTGGTTGGAGGAACTCCGCCATTCGCCGATGGCGCTGACCCGGAAGTCTGGACTCACAGCTGCCCATGGAGGCACAGGTCAATTCTGTGTCCAGGGCAGCTGTTTATCAGCTCCATCTTGTACGCAGGCTGAGACCCTACCTACCCACAGACTGTCTCGCCAGAGTGGTGTATGCTCTAGTTATCTCTCGCTTGGACTACTGCAATGTACTCTATGTGGGGCTACCTTTGAAGGTGACCCATAAACTACAACTGATCCAGAATGTGGCAGCTAAACTGGTGACTGGGAGTGGCCACTGGGACCATATAAAACCAATCCTAAAGGATCTACATGGCTCCCAGTATGGTTCCAGGCACAATTCAAAGTGTTGGTGCTGACATTTAAAGCCCTAAACAGCCTCGGTCCAGTATACCTGAAGCAGCATCTCCACCCCCAAAGTTCTGCCCGGACACTGAGGTCCTGTGCCGAGGGCCTTCTGGCAGTTCCCTCGCTGCAAGAAGCCAAGTTACAGGGAACCAGGCAGAGGGCCTTCTCGGTAGTGGCACCCGCCCTGTGGAACACCCTCCCACCAGATGTCAAAGGGAAAAACAACTACCAGACTTTTAGAAGACATCTGAAGGCAGCCCTGTTTAAGGAAGCTTTTAATGTTTAATAGACTATTGTATTTTAATACCGTATTTTTCGCACCATAGGCCGCACTTTTTCCCCTCCAAAAATGAAGGGGAAATGTGTGTGCGTCCTATGGTGCGAATGCAGGCTTTCGCTGAAGCCTGGAGAGCGAGAGGCATCGGTGCGCACCGACCCCTCTCGCTCTCCAGGCTTCAGGAAGCTATCCGCAAGCCTTGCAAGCCCGGCGGGAGTTCCCGCGGGCTCACAAGGCTTGCGGGCAGCAGCCTGCAGCCCCGGCGAGTGTCCGCAAGCCTTGCGCGCCCGGCGGGAGGTCCCGACGGGCGCGCGAGGCTTGGGGCGGCAGCCTGTCACCCGAAGCACGGGGAGTCCTCCCGAGGGCTCCCGTGCTTCGGGCGAGTGTCTGCAAGCCTTGCGCGCCCGGCGGGAGGTCCCGACGGGCGCGCGAGGCTTGGGGCGGCAGCCTGTCACCCGAAGCACGGCGAGCCCTCCAGAGGGCTCTCCGTGCTTCGGGCGAGTGTCTGCAAGCCTTGCGCGCCCGGCGGGAGGTCCCGCCGAGCGCGCGAGGCTTGGGGCGGCAGCCTGTCGCCCGAAGCACGGGGAGCCCTCCGGAGGGCTCTCCATGCTTCGGGCGAGTGTCTGCAAGCCTTGCGCGCCCGGCGGGAGGTCCCGCCGAGCGCGCGAGGCTTGGGGTGGCAGCCCGTCGCCCGAAGCACGGGGAGCCCTCCGGACGGCTCTCCGTGCTTCGGGCGAGTGTCTGCAAGCCTTGCGCGCCCGGCGGGAGGTCCCGCTGAGCGCGCGAGGCTTGGGGCGGTAGCCCGTCGCCCGAAGCACGGGGAGCCCTCCGGAGGGCTCTCCGTGCTTTGGGCGAGTGTCTGCAAGCCTTGCGCGCCCGGCAGGAGGTCCCGACGGGCGCGCGAGGCTTGGGGCGGCAGCCTGTCACCCTAAGCACGGGGAGCCCTCCGGAGGGCTCTCCTTGCTTCGGGCGAGTGTCTGCAAGCCTTGCGCGCCCGGCGGGAGGTCCGGACAGGCGCGCGAAGCTTGGGGCCGCAGCCTGTCACCCGAAGCACGGGGAGCCCTCCCGAGGGCTCCCCGTGCTTCGGGCGAGTGTTCGCAAGGCTTGGGGCGGCAGCCGCGGCTGGGGGGAAGAATAATTTTTTTTTATTCATTCCCCCCAAAAAATGAGGTGCGTCCTATGGGCCGGTGCGCCCTATAGAACGAAAAATACGGTATTTTGTTGGAAGCCACCCAGAGTGGCTGGGAAAACCCAGCCAGAGGGGTGGCGTACAAATAATACATTATTATTATTATTATTATTATTATTATTATTATTATTATTATTATTAAAAACAAAAAAAAATTTTTCCTTCCAGTAGCACCTTAAAGACCAACTAAGTTAGTTCTTGGTATGAGCTTTCGTGTGCATGCACACTTCTTCAGATACACTTGAAACAGAAGTTGCCAGATCCCTCTATATAGTGAGAAGGTGGGGAGGGGTGTGATTCTTGATGTCCGATTTATGTCCGTTTATTCTTTGGCGTATATGCTTTGTATATTCTTTATTCTTTGTATATTCTTTGTATATTCGTTATTCTTTGTATATGCCATCAAATGCCAACAGTGTCCTTCAGCTCTCTATATTGGACAAACAGGCCAAACCTTACGCCAAAGAATAAACGGACATAAATCGGACATCAAGAATCACAAGACAGAGAAACCAGTAGGAGAACACTTCAATCTCCCAGGACATTCTATACAAGATCTCAAAGTAGCTGTTTTACTACAAAGGAATTTCAGAAATAGACTGGAAAGAGAAGCTGCTGAATTGCAACTCATTACCAAACTTAAAACCATGGAGAGACCTGGTCTGAACAAAGACATTGGATTCTTATCTCATTATACATGACAAAGCCATTTTTCACCTTCTCACCCCTTGCTTTTTCCTGTAAGACCTATTGCAGTCGTTAAGAGTCGTCAACAGGCTCATCACAGCTATCTGCCAATCACCCATTCCCACCACCCTTCTGAGTAACACCCCTCCCCACCTTCTCACTATATAGAGGGATCTGGCAACTTCTGTTTCAAGTGTATCTGAAGAAGTGTGCATGCACACGAAAGCTCATACCAAGAACTAACTTAGTTGGTCTTTAAGGTGCTACTGGAAGGAAAAAATTTTTTTTGTTTTGACTATGGCAGACCAACACGGCTACCTTTCTGTAACTGGAATTATTATTATTATTATTATTATTATTAAAACTGATTTTCTGGATCCATTTCAATTGGGGGTTTGGCCTGATTTTGGCATAGAAACTGCTTTGGTTGCCCTGTATGATGACCTTTGTCGAGAGAGAGACAAGGGAAGCATGTCCCTTTTAATTGTTCTCGACCTCTCAGTGGCTTTCAATACTATCAACCATGGTATCCTGCTGGAGCAACTCTCCAAACTAGGGATGGGTGGCATCGCTTTGTTTTGGTTCCAGTCCTACTTGGATGGTTATTCCCAAAGGGTATTACTGGGGAAGTGCTTTTCAGCCTTGTGGAACCTTCAATGTGGGGTTCTGTAGGGCTCAATCCTATCCCCCATGTTGTTTAACATCTACATGAAACTTCTGGGTGGGGTTATCCAGAGGTTCGGAGTACTTTGTCAGCAGTATGCTGATGACATTCAGCTCTATTTCTCCTTTACATCTGCAGGTGAGGCAGTGGAAGCGCTGGACCAGTGTCTTGCCTTGGTCAGCACCTTGATTTCTCCTTTCAAGGAAGTTGCATAAGAATGGCAGCTAGGATGCAGGGACTGCCTGGACCAGTAAGCAACTTGCTCTTGAGTGCTTCTGCAGAATAAATCCTGCTCCACCATCTTCCAGGAAGCAGGGTCGCTTCTCTAGTTGGCATCCTTCTTATACGTATAGCTTCTGGAATGTTCTATCCCTTTGGAGTCAAGCAATGAAGAAAGATCTCAAACAGTCTGTTAACAAAGGAAGGTCAATGAGACCTAGTTCTGTTACGGCAGAGCCAAGTGGGACCATACAGTCACCAAACTTGGAAAGTCTTGCCATTGTGACTCGTGCAAAGCTGGACTGCTGTAATGTGCTCTTTGTGGGGCTGTCCTTAATGCTAATCTGGAAGCTGCAACCAGCACACTGCTGTATCCTTCAGACCACACTTTACACCTTTATTTAAGGACCTATAACTGTACCATTACCTCCCCCCCTTTTTTTTACTAGCAGCCAATAAGCCACTAGGTCAGCCTCAAGGCCTTGGGTGTTTTCGCATGCAGGCGTAACACTGTGGGATAAGGTTTCTTCAAGGAGTGCCTTTCCACATATGGCTCTACTCTGTCACTACTATTGCCACAACCCATGAAGACTCTTTAGTGGGGCCCTCTCTTTGCTCCCTCTAAAAGTCACTTTTCATAGAATCATAGAAGAGTTGGAAGGGACCACTTTTAGAACTTACAAAGGACAAAGAACATGGAAAAGCCATCAGATATTCTCACAGTTTTTATTTTCAATTTTTCCATAGCCGGGTTCTATCAGACATCAAATGCCTGCAAAAATTATATCGTTTCTTGGAGACCCCAAGCATAATTCTTACAGCTGAGAAAGAAGCAGCAAGCTATAGCTCCTCAAAAACACAAGCTTCAATTGTATACTACTGGGCAAGGGGGGCCCCCAGGGCCAAAGAATGCATCAAAGTGACAACTCCAACCTTGGAAGAAGGAGATCTGATGTTGGTTTCCTTACCATCTCCATCAGTACCTTAAAGGTAAAGGTAAAGGGACCCCTGACCGTTGGGTCCAGTCGTGGCCGACTCTGGGGTTGCGGCACTCATCTCGCTTTATTGGCCGAGGGAGCAGGCGTACAGCTTCCTGGTCATGTGGCCAGCATGACTAAGCCGCTTCTGGCGAACTAGAGCAGCACACGGAAACGCCATTTATCTTCCTGCCGGAGCGGTACCTATTTATCTACTTGCATTTGACGTGCTTTCAAACTGCTAGGTTGGCAGGAGCAGGGACCGAGCAACGGGAGCTCACCCCGTCATGGGGATTCGAACCACCAACCTTCTGATCGGCAAGTCCTAGGCTCTGTGGTTTAACCCACAGCGCCACCCGCATCCCATCAGGAATTCCTTAATTGGTAGGGTCAAAGGAATGGTGGGAAGGGATGGTGCCATACCTCAGGAAGCCCTTGTTATGGTGATGATGAGGCCCCACCATGCCACAACCCAGCCAGGCTGGATAGAGAACTATAACTCAACTAGAGAGCAATGTAACTTTCATAGTTATAGGGTCTGTGACTGGGTAATAAAATGTGTATGTTATATTTTATAAATTTCACTTAAAATAGGAAGCAGCCACCATGAATGGGAGCTGAGCTTGGCTCACATTCAAAAGTTTATTTGCCAGCTTGTGACTAGATGCACCTTTCCACTCAGGTACATAAGGATGAGAATGCCAGAATCCTCCCTGCTGGATGGGGGATTGGGTCGAGCTTCTCTGTGTTGACCGCTGCTTCTCATATGAGACATGGGGATGATGGTGTGCATCATGGGTCATTGCAATCATTGCAGTGGAGAGCATCCAACCGAGCCAACCTGCTTGAAAAGGAATGGAACTGATGACCTAACCACTTCCCTGACTCCATCACTTCCTCAAAGCTGACTAGTTATGGCTAATGAGCCTCCATGGCATGCTTATCATTCTAAAGCCAGTTTGAGGAGGACTTTTGGAGAGTATTTAGTCAAGTTATAATACCCAAACATGAGACATAGACACGTAATATACATGTATGGTTTCTGGTGCCATTTATTTGAAAAAGATAGAAATCTCACATTATTTTGCAGCAGTACAAGCCTGGACCACTTGATCCATTTCCTTTCAAATTCCCTGTACATAGTTTCCTGTAACAGGAACCCATGTAATCCTTCACTTTCTTTGGATACAATCTATTCATTCCTTCTGGGTTAAAAACCAGTGCTTTGGTTTTCTATTGTCAGGAAATAATCAGATAATTAACCTTTCTTGAGGAAGATTTAATCTCATTGATTGATTGGTGGAGAGAAGCATCAATCCCTTCACCTTGTATGTTGCTGGTAATATCAGATATTTTGACATCCGTCCGAAGGATGAAATAGATATTTCGAAGCAATCTCTTTATAGAGCCATTAGTCCCTTTGCCTTCCATAGTGACTTTAAAAGGAAATATCTGGTTGCCTTGGCCTTCACCTTCCAATTTCACAGAAAAATCATGTATATGCCCTTCCTGGTAAATAAAACTCTTCACTTTTTGGACTAACGTCTTTTGAGAAGGCTTGTTGCCTTGGCCTTGCATAGTGAATGTAAACTTGATCAGCTTGTTTCTTCTAGATACAGGGACAACCACATTGAGCCTTTTGTTCAGGGAAGCATTTATCTGTTGGATTAATTGGTGGAGAGAAGCACTAATCCCTTGGCGTTGGGTGCTGATGGTTATGTGAGTAATTTTCCGTTCTCCTTGAAGGATTGCATCAATATTTTCCACTAATCTCCTGAGTGAATCATCAGTCCCTTGGCCTTCTGTGGTGACTGTAAAACGAGTCACCTGGTTGCCTAGGTCTTGGCTTTTAATGTTTACAAAGTAATCTGTTATTTGACCATCCTTGTCAAGAAAAGCCTTGATCTTTTCTACTAATCTCTTTCGGGAAGCATCGTCCCCTTGGCCTTGTATGTTCAAGGTAAACTTGAGCTGCTTGCCTCTTTCGCCGTGTTCATTGTCAATCAGGCTGGGCCTCTTTTTCAAGGAAACATTGAAGTCTCGGACTAATTTGTGGACAGAAGTACCAATCCCTTGACCTTTTATGTTCATGTTCATGTTAGCTATTTTCTGTTCACCTTCAAGGATCGCATAGATGTTTTCCACAAATCCCCTGAGAGAATCATCAGTCGCTTTGCCTTCTATGGTGACAGTGAAATGATTCCCATGGTTGCCCTGCCTTTGGCCTTCCACACTCACAGAATAATCCGTTGGATGTTGTTGCATTTCAAGTAAAGCCTTGATCTTTTCTAGTAATCTCTGTCTGGAGGCATCGTCCCCTTGGCCTTGTATGTTCAAGGTAAATTTGAGCTGCTTGCCTCTTTCGCTGTGTTCATTGTCAATCAGACTGGGCCTCTTTTTCAAGGAAACATTGAAATCTCGGACTAATTTGTGGACAGAAGTACCAATCCCTTGACCTTTTATGTTCATCTTCATGTTAGCTATTTTCTGTTCTCCTTCAAGGATCGCAGAGATGTTTTCCACAAATCCCCTGAGAGAATCATCAGTCGCTTTGCCTTTTATGGTGACAATGAAATTAATCCCATGGTCGCCCTGGCTTTGTCGTTTCACGCTCACAGAATAATCCCTTATTTCCATTTCGTTGCCAAGCAAAGCCTTGATCTTTCTGACGAATCTCTTTAGAGTAGCATCATCACCTTGGCCTTGTATTTTAAAGGTAAACGGGATCCTCGGGATTTCTCCTTCGGGTGGAGGAACATCAACATTAGGCTTTTTGTTCAGGGAATCATTGAACTCTTCAATTATTTGGTGGAGAGAAGGACTAATTCCTTGGCCTTGTATGCTGAGGTTAATGTGAGTCATTTTGTCTTCTTCTTCAAGGATTGCATTGACGTTTTCCACTAACTTCCTGACAGAAGCATCAGGCCCTTGTCCATCTACAGTGACAGTAAAATGAATCACCTGGTTGCCCAGGCTTTTGCCTTTCATGCTCACAGAATAATCCCTTATTTCCGTTTCCTTGCCAAGCAAAGCCTTGATCTTTCCGACGAATCTCTTTAGAGTGGCATCATCACCTTGGCCTTGTATTTTAAAGGTAAACGGGATCCTCGGGATTTCTTCTTCGGGTGGAGGAACATCAATATTAGGCTTTTTGTTCAGGGAATCATTGAACTCTTCGATTATTTGGTGGAGAGAAGGACTAATTCCTTGGCCTTGTATGCTGAGGTTAATGTGAGTCATTTTGTCTTCTTCTTCAAGGATTGCATTGACGTTTTCCACTAACTTCCTGACAGAAGCATCAGGCCCTTGTCCATCTACAGTGACAGTAAAATGAATCACCTGGTCTCCCAGGCTTTTGACTTTCATGCTCACAGAATAATCCATTATTTCCGTTTCCTTGCCAAGCAAATCCTTGATCTTTCCGACGAATCTCTTTAGAGTGGCATCATCACCTTGGCCTTGTATTTTAAAGGTAAACGGGATCCTCGGGATTTCTCCTTCGGGTGGAGGAACATCAACATTAGGCTTTTTGTTCAGGGAATCATTGAACTCTTTGATTATTTGGTGGAGAGAAGGACTAATTCCTTGGCCTTGTATGCTGAGGTTAATGTGAGTCATTTTGTCTTCGTCTTCAAGGATTGCATTGACGTTTTCCACTAAGTTCCTGACAGAAGCATCAGGCCCTTGTCCATCTACAGTGACAGTAAAATGAATCACCTGGTCTCCCAGGCTTTTGCCTTTCATGCTCACAGAATAATCCCTTATTTCTGTTTCCTTGCCAAGCAAAGCCTTGATCTTTCCGACGAATCTCTTTAGAGTGGCATCATCACCTTGGCCTTGTATTTTAAAGGTAAACGGGATCATCGGGATTTCTTCTTCGGGTGGAGGAACATCAATATTAGGCTTTTTGTTCAGGGAATCATTGAACTCTTCGATTATTTGGTGGAGAGAAGGACTAATTCCTTGGCCTTGTATGCTGAGGTTAATGTGAGTCATTTTGTCTTCTTCTTCAAGGATTGCATTGACGTTTTCCACTAACTTCCTGACAGAAGCATCAGGCCCTTGTCCATCTACAGTGACAGTAAAATGAATCACCTGGTCTCCCAGGCTTTTGACTTTCATGCTCACAGAATAATCCATTATTTCCGTTTCCTTGCCAAGCAAATCCTTGATCTTTCCGACGAATCTCTTTAGAGTGGCATCATCACCTTGGCCTTGTATTTTAAAGGTAAACGGGATCCTCGGGATTTCTTCTTCGGGTAGAGGAACATCAATATTAGGCTTTTTGTTCAGGGAATCATTGAACTCTTCGATTATTTGTTGGAGAGAAGGACTAATTCCTTGGCCTTGTATGCTGAGGTTAATGTGAGTCATTTTGTCTTCTTCTTCAAGGATTGCATTGACGTTTTCCACTAACTTCCTGACAGAAGCATCAGGCCCTTGTCCATCTACAGAGACAGTAAAATGAATCACCTGGTTGCCCAGGCTTTTGCCTTTCATGCTCACAGAATAATCCCTTATTTCTGTTTCCTTGCCAAGCAAAGCCTTGATCTTTCCGACGAATCTCTTTAGAGTGGCATCATCACCTTGGCCTTGTATTTTAAAGGTAAATGGGATCATCGGGATTTCTTCTTCAGGGAAAGGAACATCAACATTAGGCTTTTTGTTCAGGGAATCATTGAACTCTTCGATTATTTGGTGGAGAGAAGGACTAATTCCTTGGCCTTGTATGCTGAGGTTAATGTGAGTCATTTTGTCTTCTTCTTCAAGGATTTCATTGACATCTTCCACTAACTTCCTGACAGAAGCATCAGGCCCTTGTCCATCTACAGAGACAGTAAAATGAATCACCTGGTTGCCCAGGCTTTTGCCTTTCATGCTCACAGAATAATCCCTTATTTCCGTTTCCTTGCCAAGCAAAGCCTTGATCTTTCCGACGAATCTCTTTAGAGTGGCATCATCACCTTGGCCTTGTATTTTAAAGGTAAACGGGATCCTCGGGATTTCTCCTTCGGGTGGAGGAACATCAATATTAGGCTTTTTGTTCAGGGAATCATTGAACTCTTCGATTATTTGGTGGAGAGAAGGACTAATTCCTTGGCCTTGTATGCTGAGGTTAATGTGAGTCATTTTGTCTTCTTCTTCAAGGATTGCATTGACGTTTTCCACTAACTTCCTGACAGAAGCATCAGGCCCTTGTCCATCTGCAGTTACGGTAAAATGAATCACCTGGTCTCCCAGGCTTTTGCCTTTCATGCTCACAGAATAATCCCTTATTTCCGTTTCCTTGCCAAGCAAAGCCTTGATCTTTCCGACGAATCTCTTTAGAGTGGCATCATCACCTTGGCCTTGTATTTTAAAGGTAAATGGGATCCTCGGGATTTCTCCTTCGGGTGGAGGAACATCAACATTAGGCTTTTTGTTCAGGGAATCATTGAACTCTTCGATTATTTGGTGGAGAGAAGGACTAATTCCTTGGCCTTGTATGCTGAGGTTAATGTGAGTCATTTTGTCTTCATCTTCAAGGATTTCATTGACATCTTCCACTAACTTCCTGACAGAAGCATCAGGCCCTTGTCCATCTACAGTGACAGTAAAATGAATCACCTGGTCTCCCAGGCTTTTGCCTTTCATGCTCACAGAATAATCCCTTATTTCCGTTTCCTTGCCAAGCAAAGCCTTGATCTTTCCGACGAATCTCTTTAGATTGGCATCATCACCTTGGCCTTGTATTTTAAAGGTAAATGGGATCCTCGGGATTTCTCCTTCGGGTGGAGGAACATCAACATTAGGCTTTTTGTTTAGGGAATCATTGAACTCTTCGATTATTTGGTGGAGAGAAGGACTAATTCCTTGGCCTTGTATGCTGAGGTTAATGTGAGTCATTTTGTCTTCTTCTTCAAGGATTGAATTGACATCTTCCACTAACTTCCTGACAGAAGCATCAGGCCCTTGTCCATCTACAGTGACAGTAAAATGAATCACCTGGTTGCCCAGTCTTTTGCCTTTCATGCTCACAGAATAATCCATTATTTCCGTTTCCTTGCCAAGCAAATCCTTGATCTTTCTGACAAATCTCTTTAGAGTAGCATCATCACCTTGGCCTTGTATTTTAAAGGTAAACGGGATCCTCTGGATTTCTTCTTCGAGTGGAGGAACATCAACATTAGGCTTTTTGTTCAGGGAATCATTGAACTCTTCGATTATTTCGTGGAGAGATGGACTAATTCCTTGGCCTTGTATGCTGAGGTTAATGTGAGTCATTTTGTCTTCTTCTTCAAGGATTTCATTGACATTTTCCACTAACTTCCTGACAGAAGGATCAGGCCCTTGTCCATCTACAGTGACAGTAAAATGAATCACCTGGTTGCCCAGGCTTTTGCCTTTCATGCTCACAGAATAATCCCTTATTTCCATTTCCTTGCCAAGCAAAGCCTTGATCTTTCCGACGAATCTCTTTAGAGTGGCATCATCACCTTGGCCTTGTATTTTAAAGGTAAACGGGATCCTCGGGATTTCTTCTTCGGGTAGAGGAACATCAATATTAGGCTTTTTGTTCAGGGAATCATTGAACTCTTCGATTATTTGGTGGAGAGAAGGACTAATTCCTTGGCCTTGTATGCTGAGGTTAATGTGAGTCATTTTGTCTTCTTCTTCAAGGATTGCATTGACATTTTCCACTAACTTCCTGACAGAAGCATCAGGCCCTTGTCCATCTACAGAGACAGTAAAATGAATCACCTGGTTGCCCAGGCTTTTGCCTTTCATGCTCACAGAATAATCCCTTATTTCTGTTTCCTTGCCAAGCAAAGCCTTGATCTTTCCGACGAATCTCTTTAGAGTGGCATCATCACCTTGGCCTTGTATTTTAAAGGTAAATGGGATCATCGGGATTTCTTCTTCAGGGAAAGGAACATCAACATTAGGCTTTTTGTTCAGGGAATCATTGAACTCTTCGATTATTTGGTGGAGAGAAGGACTAATTCCTTGGCCTTGTATGCTGAGGTTAATGTGAGTCATTTTGTCTTCTTCTTCAAGGATTTCATTGACATCTTCCACTAACTTCCTGACAGAAGCATCAGGCCCTTGTCCATCTACAGAGACAGTAAAATGAATCACCTGGTTGCCCAGGCTTTTGCCTTTCATGCTCACAGAATAATCCCTTATTTCCGTTTCCTTGCCAAGCAAAGCCTTGATCTTTCCGACGAATCTCTTTAGAGTGGCATCATCACCTTGGCCTTGTATTTTAAAGGTAAACGGGATCCTCGGGATTTCTCCTTCGGGTGGAGGAACATCAATATTAGGCTTTTTGTTCAGGGAATCATTGAACTCTTCGATTATTTGGTGGAGAGAAGGACTAATTCCTTGGCCTTGTATGCTGAGGTTAATGTGAGTCATTTTGTCTTCTTCTTCAAGGATTGCATTGACGTTTTCCACTAACTTCCTGACAGAAGCATCAGGCCCTTGTCCATCTACAGTGACAGTAAAATGAATCAACTGGTCTCCCAGGCTTTTGCCTTTCATGCTCACAGAATAATCCCTTATTTCCGTTTCCTTGCCAAGCAAAGCCTTGATCTTTCCGACGAATCTCTTTAGAGTGGCATCATCACCTTGGCCTTGTATTTTAAAGGTAAATGGGATCCTCGGGATTTCTCCTTCGGGTGGAGGAACATCAACATTAGGCTTTTTGTTCAGGGAATCATTGAACTCTTCGATTATTTGGTGGAGAGAAGGACTAATTCCTTGGCCTTGTATGCTGAGGTTAATGTGAGTCATTTTGTCTTCTTCTTCAAGGATTGAATTGACATTTTCCACTAACTTCCTGACAGAAGCATCAGGCCCTTGTCCATCTACAGTGACAGTAAAATGAATCACCTGGTTGCCCAGGCTTTTGCCTTTCATGCTCACAGAATAATCCATTATTTCCGTTTCCTTGCCAAGCAAATCCTTGATCTTTCTGACAAATCTCTTTAGAGTAGCATCATCACCTTGGCCTTGTATTTTAAAGGTAAACGGGATCCTCTGGATTTCTTCTTCGAGTGGAGGAACATCAACATTAGGCTTTTTGTTCAGGGAATCATTGAACTCTTCGATTATTTCGTGGAGAGAAGGACTAATTCCTTGGCCTTGTATGCTGAGGTTAATGTGAGTCATTTTGTCTTCTTCTTCAAGGATTGCATTGATGTTTTCCACTAAGTTTCTGACAGAAGCATCAGGCCCTTGTCCATCTACAGTGACAGTAAAATGAATCACCTGGTTGCCCAGGCTTTTGCCTTTCATGCTCACAGAATAATCCATTATTTCCGTTTCCTTGCCAAGCAAATCCTTGATCTTTCCGACGAATCTCTTTAGAGTGGCATCATCACCTTGGCCTTGTATTTTAAAGGTAAATGGGATCCTCGGGATTTCTCCTTCGGGTGGAGGAACATCAACATTAGGCTTTTTGTTCAGGGAATCATTGAACTCTTCGATTATTTGGTGGAGAGAAGGACTAATTCCTTGGCCTTGTATGCTGAGGTTAATGTGAGTCATTTTGTCTTCTTCTTCAAGGATTGCATTGACATTTTCCACTAACTTCCTGACAGAAGCATCAGGCCCTTGTCCATCTACAGTGACAGTAAAATGAATCAACTGGTTGCCCAGGCTTTTGCCTTTCATGCTCACAGAATAATCCATTATTTCCGTTTCTTTGCCGAGCAAATCCTTGATCTTTCCGACGAATCTCTTTAGAGTGGCATCATCACCTTGGCCTTGTATTTTAAAGGTAAATGGGATCATCGGGATTTCTTCTTCAGGGAAAGGAACATCAATATTAGGCTTTTTGTTCAGGGAATCATTGAACTCTTCGATTATTTGGTGGAGAGAAGGACTAATTCCTTGGCCTTGTATGCTGAGGTTAATGTGAGTCATTTTGTCTTCTTCTTCAAGGATTGCATTGACGTTTTCCACTAACTTCCTGACAGAAGCATCAGGCCCTTGTCCATCTACAGAGACAGTAAAATGAATCACCTGGTTGCCCAGGCTTTTGCCTTTCATGCTCACAGAATAATCCCTTATTTCTGTTTCCTTGCCAAGCAAAGCCTTGATCTTTCCGACGAATCTCTTTAGAGTGGCATCATCACCTTGGCCTTGTATTTTAAAGGTAAATGGGATCATCGGGATTTCTTCTTCAGGGAAAGGAACATCAACATTAGGCTTTTTGTTCAGGGAATCATTGAACTCTTCGATTATTTGGTGGAGAGAAGGACTAATTCCTTGGCCTTGTATGCTGAGGTTAATGTGAGTCATTTTGTCTTCTTCTTCAAGGATTTCATTGACATCTTCCACTAACTTCCTGACAGAAGCATCAGGCCCTTGTCCATCTACAGAGACAGTAAAATGAATCACCTGGTTGCCCAGGCTTTTGCCTTTCATGCTCACAGAATAATCCCTTATTTCCGTTTCCTTGCCAAGCAAAGCCTTGATCTTTCCGACGAATCTCTTTAGAGTGGCATCATCACCTTGGCCTTGTATTTTAAAGGTAAACGGGATCCTCGGGATTTCTCCTTCGGGTGGAGGAACATCAATATTAGGCTTTTTGTTCAGGGAATCATTGAACTCTTCGATTATTTGGTGGAGAGAAGGACTAATTCCTTGGCCTTGTATGCTGAGGTTAATGTGAGTCATTTTGTCTTCTTCTTCAAGGATTGCATTGACGTTTTCCACTAACTTCCTGACAGAAGCATCAGGCCCTTGTCCATCTGCAGTTACGGTAAAATGAATCACCTGGTCTCCCAGGCTTTTGCCTTTCATGCTCACAGAATAATCCCTTATTTCCGTTTCCTTGCCAAGCAAAGCCTTGATCTTTCCGACGAATCTCTTTAGAGTGGCATCATCACCTTGGCCTTGTATTTTAAAGGTAAATGGGATCCTCGGGATTTCTCCTTCGGGTGGAGGAACATCAACATTAGGCTTTTTGTTCAGGGAATCATTGAACTCTTCGATTATTTGGTGGAGAGAAGGACTAATTCCTTGGCCTTGTATGCTGAGGTTAATGTGAGTCATTTTGTCTTCATCTTCAAGGATTTCATTGACATCTTCCACTAACTTCCTGACAGAAGCATCAGGCCCTTGTCCATCTACAGTGACAGTAAAATGAATCACCTGGTCTCCCAGGCTTTTGCCTTTCATGCTCACAGAATAATCCCTTATTTCCGTTTCCTTGCCAAGCAAAGCCTTGATCTTTCCGACGAATCTCTTTAGATTGGCATCATCACCTTGGCCTTGTATTTTAAAGGTAAATGGGATCCTCGGGATTTCTCCTTCGGGTGGAGGAACATCAACATTAGGCTTTTTGTTTAGGGAATCATTGAACTCTTCGATTATTTGGTGGAGAGAAGGACTAATTCCTTGGCCTTGTATGCTGAGGTTAATGTGAGTCATTTTGTCTTCTTCTTCAAGGATTGAATTGACATCTTCCACTAACTTCCTGACAGAAGCATCAGGCCCTTGTCCATCTACAGTGACAGTAAAATGAATCACCTGGTTGCCCAGTCTTTTGCCTTTCATGCTCACAGAATAATCCATTATTTCCGTTTCCTTGCCAAGCAAATCCTTGATCTTTCTGACAAATCTCTTTAGAGTAGCATCATCACCTTGGCCTTGTATTTTAAAGGTAAACGGGATCCTCTGGATTTCTTCTTCGAGTGGAGGAACATCAACATTAGGCTTTTTGTTCAGGGAATCATTGAACTCTTCGATTATTTCGTGGAGAGATGGACTAATTCCTTGGCCTTGTATGCTGAGGTTAATGTGAGTCATTTTGTCTTCTTCTTCAAGGATTTCATTGACATTTTCCACTAACTTCCTGACAGAAGGATCAGGCCCTTGTCCATCTACAGTGACAGTAAAATGAATCACCTGGTTGCCCAGGCTTTTGCCTTTCATGCTCACAGAATAATCCCTTATTTCCATTTCCTTGCCAAGCAAAGCCTTGATCTTTCCGACGAATCTCTTTAGAGTGGCATCATCACCTTGGCCTTGTATTTTAAAGGTAAACGGGATCCTCGGGATTTCTTCTTCGGGTAGAGGAACATCAATATTAGGCTTTTTGTTCAGGGAATCATTGAACTCTTCGATTATTTGGTGGAGAGAAGGACTAATTCCTTGGCCTTGTATGCTGAGGTTAATGTGAGTCATTTTGTCTTCTTCTTCAAGGATTGCATTGACATTTTCCACTAACTTCCTGACAGAAGCATCAGGCCCTTGTCCATCTACAGAGACAGTAAAATGAATCACCTGGTTGCCCAGGCTTTTGCCTTTCATGCTCACAGAATAATCCCTTATTTCTGTTTCCTTGCCAAGCAAAGCCTTGATCTTTCCGACGAATCTCTTTAGAGTGGCATCATCACCTTGGCCTTGTATTTTAAAGGTAAATGGGATCATCGGGATTTCTTCTTCAGGGAAAGGAACATCAACATTAGGCTTTTTGTTCAGGGAATCATTGAACTCTTCGATTATTTGGTGGAGAGAAGGACTAATTCCTTGGCCTTGTATGCTGAGGTTAATGTGAGTCATTTTGTCTTCTTCTTCAAGGATTTCATTGACATCTTCCACTAACTTCCTGACAGAAGCATCAGGCCCTTGTCCATCTACAGAGACAGTAAAATGAATCACCTGGTTGCCCAGGCTTTTGCCTTTCATGCTCACAGAATAATCCCTTATTTCCGTTTCCTTGCCAAGCAAAGCCTTGATCTTTCCGACGAATCTCTTTAGAGTGGCATCATCACCTTGGCCTTGTATTTTAAAGGTAAACGGGATCCTCGGGATTTCTCCTTCGGGTGGAGGAACATCAATATTAGGCTTTTTGTTCAGGGAATCATTGAACTCTTCGATTATTTGGTGGAGAGAAGGACTAATTCCTTGGCCTTGTATGCTGAGGTTAATGTGAGTCATTTTGTCTTCTTCTTCAAGGATTGCATTGACGTTTTCCACTAACTTCCTGACAGAAGCATCAGGCCCTTGTCCATCTACAGTGACAGTAAAATGAATCAACTGGTCTCCCAGGCTTTTGCCTTTCATGCTCACAGAATAATCCCTTATTTCCGTTTCCTTGCCAAGCAAAGCCTTGATCTTTCCGACGAATCTCTTTAGAGTGGCATCATCACCTTGGCCTTGTATTTTAAAGGTAAATGGGATCCTCGGGATTTCTCCTTCGGGTGGAGGAACATCAACATTAGGCTTTTTGTTCAGGGAATCATTGAACTCTTCGATTATTTGGTGGAGAGAAGGACTAATTCCTTGGCCTTGTATGCTGAGGTTAATGTGAGTCATTTTGTCTTCTTCTTCAAGGATTGAATTGACATTTTCCACTAACTTCCTGACAGAAGCATCAGGCCCTTGTCCATCTACAGTGACAGTAAAATGAATCACCTGGTTGCCCAGGCTTTTGCCTTTCATGCTCACAGAATAATCCATTATTTCCGTTTCCTTGCCAAGCAAATCCTTGATCTTTCTGACAAATCTCTTTAGAGTAGCATCATCACCTTGGCCTTGTATTTTAAAGGTAAACGGGATCCTCTGGATTTCTTCTTCGAGTGGAGGAACATCAACATTAGGCTTTTTGTTCAGGGAATCATTGAACTCTTCGATTATTTCGTGGAGAGAAGGACTAATTCCTTGGCCTTGTATGCTGAGGTTAATGTGAGTCATTTTGTCTTCTTCTTCAAGGATTTCATTGACATCTTCCACTAACTTCCTGACAGAAGCATCAGGCCCTTGTCCATCTACAGTGACAGTAAAATGAATCACCTGGTTGCCCAGGCTTTTGCCTTTCATGCTCACAGAATAATCCCTTATTTCCATTTCCTTGCCAAGCAAAGCCTTGATCTTTCCGACGAATCTCTTTAGAGTGGCATCATCACCTTGGCCTTGTATTTTAAAGGTAAACGGGATCCTCGGGATTTCTTCTTCGGGTAGACGAACATCAATATTAGGCTTTTTGTTCAGGGAATCATTGAACTCTTCGATTATTTGGTGGAGAGAAGGACTAATTCCTTGGCCTTGTATGCTGAGTTTAATGTGAGTCATTTTGTCTTCTTCTTCAAGGATTGCATTGATGTTTTCCACTAAGTTTCTGACAGAAGCATCAGGCCCTTGTCCATCTACAGTGACAGTAAAATGAATCACCTGGTTGCCCAGGCTTTTGCCTTTCATGCTCACAGAATAATCCATTATTTCCGTTTCCTTGCCAAGCAAATCCTTGATCTTTCCGACGAATCTCTTTAGAGTGGCATCATCACCTTGGCCTTGTATTTTAAAGGTAAATGGGATCCTCGGGATTTCTCCTTCGGGTGGAGGAACATCAACATTAGGCTTTTTGTTCAGGGAATCATTGAACTCTTCGATTATTTGGTGGAGAGAAGGACTAATTCCTTGGCCTTGTATGCTGAGGTTAATGTGAGTCATTTTGTCTTCTTCTTCAAGGATTGCATTGACATTTTCCACTAACTTCCTGACAGAAGCATCAGGCCCTTGTCCATCTACAGTGACAGTAAAATGAATCAACTGGTTGCCCAGGCTTTTGCCTTTCATGCTCACAGAATAATCCATTATTTCCGTTTCTTTGCCGAGCAAATCCTTGATCTTTCCGACGAATCTCTTTAGAGTGGCATCATCACCTTGGCCTTGTATTTTAAAGGTAAATGGGATCATCGGGATTTCTTCTTCAGGGAAAGGAACATCAATATTAGGCTTTTTGTTCAGGGAATCATTGAACTCTTCGATTATTTGGTGGAGAGAAGGACTAATTCCTTGGCCTTGTATGCTGAGGTTAATGTGAGTCATTTTGTCTTCTTCTTCAAGGATTGCATTGACATCTTCCACTAACTTCCTGACAGAAGCATCAGGCCCTTGTCCATCTACAGTGACAGTAAAATGAATCACCTGGTCTCCCAGGCTTTTGCCTTTCATGCTCACAGAATAATCCCTTATTTCCGTTTCCTTGCCAAGCAAATCCTTGATCTTTCCGACGAATCTCTTTAGAGTGGCATCATCACCTTGGCCTTGTATTTTAAAGGTAAATGGGATCCTCGGGATTTCTCCTTCGGGTGGAGGAACATCAACATTAGCCTTTTTGTTCAGGGAATCATTGAACTCTTCGATTATTTGGTGGAGAGAAGGACTAATTCCTTGGCCTTGTATGCTGAGGTTAATGTGAGTCATTTTGTCTTCTTCTTCAAGGATTGCATTGACGTTTTCCACTAACTTCCTGACAGAAGCATCAGGCCCTTGTCCATCTACAGTGACAGTAAAATGAATCACCTGGTTGCCCAGGCTTTTGCCTTTCATGCTCACAGAATAATCCCTTATTTCTGTTTCCTTGCCAAGCAAAGCCTTGATCTTTCCGACGAATCTCTTTAGAGTGGCATCATCACCTTGGCCTTGTATTTTAAAGGTAAACGGGATCCTCGGGATTTCTTCTTCAGGGAAAGGAACATCAATATTAGGCTTTTTGTTCAGGGAATCATTGAACTCTTCGATTATTTGGTGGAGAGAAGGACTAATTCCTTGGCCTTGTATGCTGAGGTTAATGTGAGTCATTTTGTCTTCTTCTTCAAGGATTGCATTGATGTTTTCCACTAACTTCCTGACAGAAGCATCAGGTCCTTGTCCATCTACAGTGACAGTAAAATGAATCACCTGGTTGCCCAGGCTTTTGCCTTTCATGCTCACAGAATAATCCCTTATTTCCGTTTCCTTGCCAAGCAAATCCTTGATCTTTCCGACGAATCTCTTTAGAGTGGCATCATCACCTTGGCCTTGTATTTTAAAGGTAAACGGGATCCTCGGGATTTCTCCTTCGGGTGGAGGAACATCAATATTAGGCTTTTTGTTCAGGGAATCATTGAACTCTTCGATTATTTGGTGGAGAGAAGGACTAATTCCTTGGCCTTGTATGCTGAGGTTAATGTGAGTCATTTTGTCTTCTTCTTCAAGGATTGCATTGACGTTTTCCACTAACTTCCTGACAGAAGCATCAGGCCCTTGTCCATCTACAGTGACAGTAAAATGAATCAACTGGTCTCCCAGGCTTTTGCCTTTCATGCTCACAGAATAATCCCTTATTTCCGTTTCCTTGCCAAGCAAAGCCTTGATCTTTCCGACGAATCTCTTTAGAGTGGCATCATCACCTTGGCCTTGTATTTTAAAGGTAAATGGGATCCTCGGGATTTCTCCTTCGGGTGGAGGAACATCAACATTAGGCTTTTTGTTCAGGGAATCATTGAACTCTTCGATTATTTGGTGGAGAGAAGGACTAATTCCTTGGCCTTGTATGCTGAGGTTAATGTGAGTCATTTTGTCTTCTTCTTCAAGGATTGAATTGACATTTTCCACTAACTTCCTGACAGAAGCATCAGGCCCTTGTCCATCTACAGTGACAGTAAAATGAATCACCTGGTTGCCCAGGCTTTTGCCTTTCATGCTCACAGAATAATCCATTATTTCCGTTTCCTTGCCAAGCAAATCCTTGATCTTTCTGACAAATCTCTTTAGAGTAGCATCATCACCTTGGCCTTGTATTTTAAAGGTAAACGGGATCCTCTGGATTTCTTCTTCGAGTGGAGGAACATCAACATTAGGCTTTTTGTTCAGGGAATCATTGAACTCTTCGATTATTTCGTGGAGAGAAGGACTAATTCCTTGGCCTTGTATGCTGAGGTTAATGTGAGTCATTTTGTCTTCTTCTTCAAGGATTTCATTGACATCTTCCACTAACTTCCTGACAGAAGCATCAGGCCCTTGTCCATCTACAGTGACAGTAAAATGAATCACCTGGTTGCCCAGGCTTTTGCCTTTCATGCTCACAGAATAATCCCTTATTTCCATTTCCTTGCCAAGCAAAGCCTTGATCTTTCCGACGAATCTCTTTAGAGTGGCATCATCACCTTGGCCTTGTATTTTAAAGGTAAACGGGATCCTCGGGATTTCTTCTTCGGGTAGACGAACATCAATATTAGGCTTTTTGTTCAGGGAATCATTGAACTCTTCGATTATTTGGTGGAGAGAAGGACTAATTCCTTGGCCTTGTATGCTGAGTTTAATGTGAGTCATTTTGTCTTCTTCTTCAAGGATTGCATTGATGTTTTCCACTAAGTTTCTGACAGAAGCATCAGGCCCTTGTCCATCTACAGTGACAGTAAAATGAATCACCTGGTTGCCCAGGCTTTTGCCTTTCATGCTCACAGAATAATCCATTATTTCCGTTTCCTTGCCAAGCAAATCCTTGATCTTTCCGACGAATCTCTTTAGAGTGGCATCATCACCTTGGCCTTGTATTTTAAAGGTAAATGGGATCCTCGGGATTTCTCCTTCGGGTGGAGGAACATCAACATTAGGCTTTTTGTTCAGGGAATCATTGAACTCTTCGATTATTTGGTGGAGAGAAGGACTAATTCCTTGGCCTTGTATGCTGAGGTTAATGTGAGTCATTTTGTCTTCTTCTTCAAGGATTGCATTGACATTTTCCACTAACTTCCTGACAGAAGCATCAGGCCCTTGTCCATCTACAGTGACAGTAAAATGAATCAACTGGTTGCCCAGGCTTTTGCCTTTCATGCTCACAGAATAATCCATTATTTCCGTTTCTTTGCCGAGCAAATCCTTGATCTTTCCGACGAATCTCTTTAGAGTGGCATCATCACCTTGGCCTTGTATTTTAAAGGTAAATGGGATCATCGGGATTTCTTCTTCAGGGAAAGGAACATCAATATTAGGCTTTTTGTTCAGGGAATCATTGAACTCTTCGATTATTTGGTGGAGAGAAGGACTAATTCCTTGGCCTTGTATGCTGAGGTTAATGTGAGTCATTTTGTCTTCTTCTTCAAGGATTGCATTGACGTTTTCCACTAACTTCCTGACAGAAGCATCAGGCCCTTGTCCATCTACAGTGACAGTAAAATGAATCACCTGGTTGCCCAGTCTTTTGCCTTTCATGCTCACAGAATAATCCATTATTTCCGTTTCCTTGCCAAGCAAATCCTTGATCTTTCTGACAAATCTCTTTAGAGTAGCATCATCACCTTGGCCTTGTATTTTAAAGGTAAACGGGATCCTCTGGATTTCTTCTTCGAGTGGAGGAACATCAACATTAGGCTTTTTGTTCAGGGAATCATTGAACTCTTCGATTATTTCGTGGAGAGATGGACTAATTCCTTGGCCTTGTATGCTGAGGTTAATGTGAGTCATTTTGTCTTCTTCTTCAAGGATTTCATTGACATTTTCCACTAACTTCCTGACAGAAGGATCAGGCCCTTGTCCATCTACAGTGACAGTAAAATGAATCACCTGGTTGCCCAGGCTTTTGCCTTTCATGCTCACAGAATAATCCCTTATTTCCGTTTCCTTGCCAAGCAAAGCCTTGATCTTTCCGACGAATCTCTTTAGAGTGGCATCATCACCTTGGCCTTGTATTTTAAAGGTAAACGGGATCCTCGGGATTTCCCCTTCGGGTAGAGGAACATCAATATTAGGCTTTTTGTTCAGGGAATCATTGAACTCTTCGATTATTTGGTGGAGAGAAGGACTAATTCCTTGGCCTTGTATGCTGAGGTTAATGTGAGTCATTTTGTCTTCTTCTTCAAGGATTGCATTGACATTTTCCACTAACTTCCTGACAGAAGCATCAGGCCCTTGTCCATCTACAGAGACAGTAAAATGAATCACCTGGTTGCCCAGGCTTTTGCCTTTCATGCTCACAGAATAATCCCTTATTTCTGTTTCCTTGCCAAGCAAAGCCTTGATCTTTCCGACGAATCTCTTTAGAGTGGCATCATCACCTTGGCCTTGTATTTTAAAGGTAAATGGGATCATCGGGATTTCTTCTTCAGGGAAAGGAACATCAACATTAGGCTTTTTGTTCAGGGAATCATTGAACTCTTCGATTATTTGGTGGAGAGAAGGACTAATTCCTTGGCCTTGTATGCTGAGGTTAATGTGAGTCATTTTGTCTTCTTCTTCAAGGATTGCATTGACGTTTTCCACTAACTTCCTGACAGAAGCATCAGGCCCTTGTCCATCTACAGTGACAGTAAAATGAATCACCTGGTTGCCCAGGCTTTTGCCTTTCATGCTCACAGAATAATCCATTATTTCCGTTTCCTTGCCAAGCAAATCCTTGATCTTTCCGACGAATCTCTTTAGAGTGGAATCATCACCTTGGCCTTGTATTTTAAAGGTAAACGGGATCCTCGGGATTTCCCCTTCGGGTGGAGGAACATCAACATTAGGCTTTTTGTTCAGGGAATCATTGAACTCTTTGATTATTTGGTGGAGAGAAGGACTAATTCCTTGGCCTTGTATGCTGAGGTTAATGTGAGTCATTTTGTCTTCTTCTTCAAGGATTGCATTGACGTTTTCCACTAACTTCCTGACAGAAGCATCAGGCCCTTGTCCATCTACAGTGACAGTAAAATGAATCACCTGGTTGCCCAGTCTTTTGCCTTTCATGCTCACAGAATAATCCATTATTTCCGTTTCCTTGCCAAGCAAATCCTTGATCTTTCTGACAAATCTCTTTAGAGTAGCATCATCACCTTGGCCTTGTATTTTAAAGGTAAACGGGATCCTCTGGATTTCTTCTTCGAGTGGAGGAACATCAACATTAGGCTTTTTGTTCAGGGAATCATTGAACTCTTCGATTATTTCGTGGAGAGATGGACTAATTCCTTGGCCTTGTATGCTGAGGTTAATGTGAGTCATTTTGTCTTCTTCTTCAAGGATTTCATTGACATTTTCCACTAACTTCCTGACAGAAGGATCAGGCCCTTGTCCATCTACAGTGACAGTAAAATGAATCACCTGGTTGCCCAGGCTTTTGCCTTTCATGCTCACAGAATAATCCCTTATTTCCATTTCCTTGCCAAGCAAAGCCTTGATCTTTCCGACGAATCTCTTTAGAGTGGCATCATCACCTTGGCCTTGTATTTTAAAGGTAAACGGGATCCTCGGGATTTCCCCTTCGGGTAGAGGAACATCAATATTAGGCTTTTTGTTCAGGGAATCATTGAACTCTTCGATTATTTGGTGGAGAGAAGGACTAATTCCTTGGCCTTGTATGCTGAGGTTAATGTGAGTCATTTTGTCTTCTTCTTCAAGGATTGCATTGACATTTTCCACTAACTTCCTGACAGAAGCATCAGGCCCTTGTCCATCTACAGAGACAGTAAAATGAATCACCTGGTTGCCCAGGCTTTTGCCTTTCATGCTCACAGAATAATCCCTTATTTCTGTTTCCTTGCCAAGCAAAGCCTTGATCTTTCCGACGAATCTCTTTAGAGTGGCATCATCACCTTGGCCTTGTATTTTAAAGGTAAATGGGATCATCGGGATTTCTTCTTCAGGGAAAGGAACATCAACATTAGGCTTTTTGTTCAGGGAATCATTGAACTCTTCGATTATTTGGTGGAGAGAAGGACTAATTCCTTGGCCTTGTATGCTGAGGTTAATGTGAGTCATTTTGTCTTCTTCTTCAAGGATTTCATTGACATCTTCCACTAACTTCCTGACAGAAGCATCAGGCCCTTGTCCATCTACAGAGACAGTAAAATGAATCACCTGGTTGCCCAGGCTTTTGCCTTTCATGCTCACAGAATAATCCCTTATTTCCGTTTCCTTGCCAAGCAAAGCCTTGATCTTTCCGACGAATCTCTTTAGAGTGGCATCATCACCTTGGCCTTGTATTTTAAAGGTAAACGGGATCCTCGGGATTTCTCCTTCGGGTGGAGGAACATCAATATTAGGCTTTTTGTTCAGGGAATCATTGAACTCTTCGATTATTTGGTGGAGAGAAGGACTAATTCCTTGGCCTTGTATGCTGAGGTTAATGTGAGTCATTTTGTCTTCTTCTTCAAGGATTGCATTGACGTTTTCCACTAACTTCCTGACAGAAGCATCAGGCCCTTGTCCATCTACAGTGACAGTAAAATGAATCAACTGGTCTCCCAGGCTTTTGCCTTTCATGCTCACAGAATAATCCCTTATTTCCGTTTCCTTGCCAAGCAAAGCCTTGATCTTTCCGACGAATCTCTTTAGAGTGGCATCATCACCTTGGCCTTGTATTTTAAAGGTAAATGGGATCCTCGGGATTTCTCCTTCGGGTGGAGGAACATCAACATTAGGCTTTTTGTTCAGGGAATCATTGAACTCTTCGATTATTTGGTGGAGAGAAGGACTAATTCCTTGGCCTTGTATGCTGAGGTTAATGTGAGTCATTTTGTCTTCTTCTTCAAGGATTGCATTGACGTTTTCCACTAACTTCCTGACAGAAGCATCAGGCCCTTGTCCATCTACAGTGACAGTAAAATGAATCACCTGGTTGCCCAGGCTTTTGCCTTTCATGCTCACAGAATAATCCCTTATTTCTGTTTCCTTGCCAAGCAAAGCCTTGATCTTTCCGACGAATCTCTTTAGAGTGGCATCATCACCTTGGCCTTGTATTTTAAAGGTAAACGGGATCCTCGGGATTTCTTCTTCAGGGAAAGGAACATCAATATTAGGCTTTTTGTTCAGGGAATCATTGAACTCTTCGATTATTTGGTGGAGAGAAGGACTAATTCCTTGGCCTTGTATGCTGAGGTTAATGTGAGTCATTTTGTCTTCTTCTTCAAGGATTGCATTGACGTTTTCCACTAACTTCCTGACAGAAGCATCAGGTCCTTGTCCATCTACAGTGACAGTAAAATGAATCACCTGGTTGCCCAGGCTTTTGCCTTTCATGCTCACAGAATAATCCCTTATTTCCGTTTCCTTGCCAAGCAAATCCTTGATCTTTCCGACGAATCTCTTTAGAGTGGCATCATCACCTTGGCCTTGTATTTTAAAGGTAAATGGGATCATCGGGATTTCTTCTTCAGGGAAAGGAACATCAATATTAGGCTTTTTGTTCAGGGAATCATTAAACTCTTCGATTATTTGGTGGAGAGAAGGACTAATTCCTTGGCCTTGTATGCTGAGGTTAATGTGAGTCATTTTGTCTTCTTCTTCAAGGATTGCATTGACATCTTCCACTAACTTCCTGACAGAAGCATCAGGCCCTTGTCCATCTACAGTGACAGTAAAATGAATCACCTGGTCTCCCAGGCTTTTGCCTTTCATGCTCACAGAATAATCCCTTATTTCCGTTTCCTTGCCAAGCAAATCCTTGATCTTTCCGACGAATCTCTTTAGAGTGGCATCATCACCTTGGCCTTGTATTTTAAAGGTAAATGGGATCCTCGGGATTTCTCCTTCGGGTGGAGGAACATCAACATTAGCCTTTTTGTTCAGGGAATCATTGAACTCTTCGATTATTTGGTGGAGAGAAGGACTAATTCCTTGGCCTTGTATGCTGAGGTTAATGTGAGTCATTTTGTCTTCTTCTTCAAGGATTGCATTGACGTTTTCCACTAACTTCCTGACAGAAGCATCAGGCCCTTGTCCATCTACAGTGACAGTAAAATGAATCACCTGGTTGCCCAGGCTTTTGCCTTTCATGCTCACAGAATAATCCCTTATTTCTGTTTCCTTGCCAAGCAAAGCCTTGATCTTTCCGACGAATCTCTTTAGAGTGGCATCATCACCTTGGCCTTGTATTTTAAAGGTAAACGGGATCCTCGGGATTTCTTCTTCAGGGAAAGGAACATCAATATTAGGCTTTTTGTTCAGGGAATCATTGAACTCTTCGATTATTTGGTGGAGAGAAGGACTAATTCCTTGGCCTTGTATGCTGAGGTTAATGTGAGTCATTTTGTCTTCTTCTTCAAGGATTGCATTGACGTTTTCCACTAACTTCCTGACAGAAGCATCAGGTCCTTGTCCATCTACAGTGACAGTAAAATGAATCACCTGGTTGCCCAGGCTTTTGCCTTTCATGCTCACAGAATAATCCCTTATTTCCGTTTCCTTGCCAAGCAAATCCTTGATCTTTCCGACGAATCTCTTTAGAGTGGCATCATCACCTTGGCCTTGTATTTTAAAGGTAAACGGGATCCTCGGGATTTCTTCTTCAGGGAAAGGAACATCAATATTAGGCTTTTTGTTCAGGGAATCATTGAACTCTTTGATTATTTGGTGGAGAGAAGGACTAATTCCTTGGCCTTGTATGCTGAGGTTAATGTGAGTCATTTTGTCTTCTTCTTCAAGGATTGCATTGACGTTTTCCACTAACTTCCTGACAGAAGCATCAGGCCCTTGTCCATCTACAGTGACAGTAAAATGAATCACCTGGTTGCCCAGGCTTTTGCCTTTCATGCTCACAGAATAATCCATTATTTCCGTTTCCTTGCCAAGCAAATCCTTGATCTTTCCGACGAATCTCTTTAGAGTGGCATCATCACCTTGGCCTTGTATTTTAAAGGTAAATGGGATCCTCGGGATTTCTCCTTCGGGTGGAGGAACATCAACATTAGGCTTTTTGTTCAGGGAATCATTGAACTCTTCGATTATTTGGTGGAGAGAAGGACTAATTCCTTGGCCTTGTATGCTGAGGTTAATGTGAGTCATTTTGTCTTCTTCTTCAAGGATTGCATTGACGTTTTCCACTAACTTCCTGACAGAAGCATCAGGCCCTTGTCCATCTACAGTGACAGTAAAATGAATCACCTGGTTGCCCAGGCTTTTGCCTTTCATGCTCACAGAATAATCCATTATTTCCGTTTCCTTGCCAAGCAAATCCTTGATCTTTCCGACGAATCTCTTTAGAGTGGAATCATCACCTTGGCCTTGTATTTTAAAGGTAAATGGGATCCTCGGGATTTCCCCTTCGGGTGGAGGAACATCAACATTAGGCTTTTTGTTCAGGGAATCATTGAACTCTTTGATTATTTGGTGGAGAGAAGGACTAATTCCTTGGCCTTGTATGCTGAGGTTAATGTGAGTCATTTTGTCTTCTTCTTCAAGGATTGCATTGACGTTTTCCACTAACTTCCTGACAGAAGCATCAGGCCCTTGTCCATCTACAGTGACAGTAAAATGAATCACCTGGTCTCCCACGCTTTTGCCTTTCATGCTCACAGAATAATCCATTATTTCCGTTTCCTTGCCAAGCAAATCCTTGATCTTTCCGACGAATCTCTTTAGAGACGTGTCATCCCCTTGTCCCTTTATCTTCAATGTAAACATGACCCTCTTGTCTACTTTGTTTGGGAAATTAATATCTGCATGAGGCTTTTTGTTCAGGGAACTATTGATCTTATTTATTAATTGGTGGAGAGAAGTACCAATCTCTTCGCCTTCTATTTCGAAGGTAATATGAGTCATTTTCCCTTCTCTTTGATGGAAGGCACTGATGTTTTCCACTAATCTCCTTAGAGCAGCATTAGTCCCATGACCTTCTGTGGTGAGAGTAAAATGAATCATCTGATTGTCCTGCCTTTGTCCTTTCATCTTCAGAGAGTAATCGTTTATTTCCTCATCCTGGCCAAGAAAAGCCTTGATCTTTTCAACGAATCTCTTTAGGGAAGCATCATTGCCTTGGCCTTTTATCTTCAATGTAAACTTCACCTGCTGGCCTCCTTCGGTTGGGAAATTATTAACCTCATGAGGCCTGTTATTCAGGGAACTATTGATCTCATTTATTAATTGGTGGATAGAAGGACCAATCCCTTGGCCTTCTATGTTGATGGTACTGTGAGTTATTTGGCCTTCTGTCTGAAGCATGGCATTGATGTTTTCAACTAATCTCTTGATAGAAGCATTAGCCCCATTGCCTTGTATGGTTAATTTAAAAAGCAATGTCTTGTGCCGAAGGCTTTGGCTTTGCAGTTTCAGAGAATAATGATTTATTCCCCCATCCTTGGTAAGAAAAGCTTTGATCTCGTTGACTAATCTCTTCAGAGAAGCATCATCCCCTTGGCCTTGTATGTTCAGGATAAAATCAACTCCCATATGCCCATTGTTGTTTGGAGAGTCAATCCTTTCATTATCCGTGGAAGTATTGTTTAGTTCACCATATGTGCTAATTAAGGCATTGATTTCTTGGACTAATCTTTTGACAGAAGCTTTAGTCCCTTTACCTTTTATGGTGATTATGAATCCCTCCCCATCATCTTCTCTATTGTGAAAACCACCATTGTCTTTTTTTCTCATATTAATAGAAGTATCACTTATTTCAACATTTCTGTAAAGGAGAGCTTTGAGGTCTTCAACAAATCTCTGGAGAGAAGCACGAGTCCCTTGGACTTCTATATTAAGTGTAAAATCGGTTATCTGGGTTTCTCTCTTGTGCTCAGCATTCATACCTTGGTCTTCTACTGTCCGGGCCAAATGAGTGAAGCAATCAACTGTAAAGAAATTAAAAAAGGTATTGTGAAGCAAATGCTTTTTCTTAAATTCCAACACACCTGGCACCATACATCATGTCTATTAATTCCCTTTCTGCCAGGTTACTATCATTTAAATAGAAAAGATATGTATATTACATATAGTTTCTAATTTTGACAATACTTAGCAAGCATATAGTGCTTTTGAATGTCTCATTTCTATATCTGATTGTAACTTTTCCAACTATTGCTCTCAGCTCAATCAGTGTTATTCTCTACCTAGTGCAAATGGGAGAACAGCTATTCTAGAACCAACCAGTGGAATCTGTGCAGAGGCTAAAGTTGATCCAGGGCCTTCTGCACTTCTTGTTCACTCTCTAAACCACAAGCTCTCATTGTCATCTGCCAGGTGTTACTCCATTTTTTAGATCAAATTATATTTTAAGGACCTCTTCTAGTTACATAGCATTTTGTGAATACAGTTGTACCTCAGGTTAAAAATGTAATTCGTTCTGGAGGTCCATTCTTAACCTGAGACTGTTCTTAACCTGAGGTACCACTTTAGCTAATGGGGCCTCCCGCTGCTGCTGTGCGATTTCTGTTCTCATCCTGAAGCAAAGTTCTTAACCCGAGGTACTATTTCTGGGTTAGTGGAGTCTGTAACCTGAAGCATCTGTAACCTGAAGTGTCTGTAACCCGAGGTACCACTGTATTCATAGAATCATAGAACTGTCCACCTGGGAAAAATCAACAGGATTTTATTTCTAAGACAGCTACATCATTTTCACATGTACTACTGGTTTACATCTGTATAGTCCTGCCTAAGTGTGGAAACCTTTATCTGTCACTGTGGAATTTTTTTGGGGGAGGGATGTTAGGATATTTCCGTTCCACCTTAAAAGGGAGCAGGACGTTTGTGTCACAGCCTGCGTATTTCCTGTCTCACAGGATGTTTCTGTTGTGTCGTTGCTTTCGTTTCCTTTTTGTTGCCTGAGCATACCGAAACAGGCAGTCATGTTTTTCTTTGTTCTGATCAACGCTGAATAAACTTGGAAAAATGCTCTCCTGCTGTGCATCTTTCGCTGTGTGAATTCTGCTGTTAGAGTGTGCACCAGCCTAAGAATGTGGCAATCTATTTCTGAGGCTTTGTGTCGCTAATTGCTGATACTGCCTGTCTACGGGAGGTCGATGTATCGTCCGGCAGCCGGCTTGGGGGTTATGATGGACTTTGCCTCCCTGGCAGTATCCCAACAACAGGTTTCGGGCCCAGATTCACGGCACTTACAGGAGAGTAAGACTGCGACAGACTGCTGAGGTATGTGTGGAAAAGCAAAAGCAAAATAAGGCTTTTCTGTTTGCCGGCAAGAGTCTCTGATGTCCAGCTGGTCTAATTGGCCTGGGAGCCGAGCCAGAGGCATCGTGATTAATGAGCTGCCGAGATAAGACGTCTTTGAAAGCATAAAGGCTCACGGCTAAAGCAAAAAGCTGGAATGGAGTTTTTCCAAGCTTCTGAGGCCACTGAGTGCCCGAAGTTAAATCGGCACAATTATCAGACCTGGGCAAAATGGTGTGAGAGTTTGCTGCATCAGTTTGGAGTGTGGCATACTGTGTTGGAAGCCCCTCCAGTTCCTCTGACAGATAGATGGAGAACCCAGAATTTGAGGGCCATAGACGTAATAGTCTTGTCCGTCTCTCTGGAGGAAATAAAAATGCTAGCTGGAAATACGACTGCACGTGAGATGTGGAATGCTTTGAAAGCTGCCCATCTGCCAATCATCCCAGCCCAGAGTTTGACTGCATCGGAGGTCCTGGCTGTTTCCCAGAATGCGAGTGAATGCAGGGATGCTGAGGGCACCGGTTGCAAGCTGCAGGGGGAGCTGACTGTCACGTCATCCCAGGCAGCATTCCAGCCTCCAGGGGGAGCCAAGGAGTCGGCAGCTGCTAGCTCTGTTTCTCGTGAGAACCAAGGTCATCGCCTTTGCAGAGGCCGGAAGGCCAGAGGTAAACAGAGCAAGATGCCTGCAGATGGCCCAAAGCAGAGGGAGGGTGAAGAGCCCACGCCAGTGGAAAACAAGGCTTTGTTTGCTGTCACTGCTTCACCAAAAGCTAAAGGCAAGTCTGATGGCCAGGAGCAGGGGGGCAAGCTGCAAAAGCCCACGCCAGTGGAAAACAAGGTTTTGTTTGCTGGCACAGCTTCACCAAAGGCTAAAGGCGAGTCTGATGGCCAGGAGCGGGGTGCAAGCAGCAAAAGCCCACGCCGGTGGAAAACAAGGTTTTGCTTGCCAGAAAAGCTGCTCCAAAGGCCAGATTTATTGTGGATTCAGGGTGCACCCGCCATCTTGCGAAGGACCGCCATCTGTTTATCTCCTTCAAGCCTCAAGATGGTGAGATCCACCTGGCTGATGGAAGGACGTTGCAAATTGCAGGAGTAGGGACTGTGAAACTTGCAAGTCTGCACACTACCATCAGAGATGTACTTTTTGTTCCAGGAGCTGCGAACAATTTGCTTAGTGTCCCACAGCTGACTGGGCGTGGTTTTGAGATTTCCTTCAAGAGGAGCGTCTGTGTCATCAGGAAAGGCAAAGAGGACATTTTGCATGCAAAGTTTATGGATGGCTTATTCTGTATAACTTATGATGACAATGCTGTTGCTGTGTCTAATGCTGATTCTTGTTGTGTTGCACAAACTAACAAAGTTCTTCATGCAGGATGCATTCACGATGCACATCGAAGATTTTGTCACCTGTCTTGGCAAGCGCTGGCCAAGATGCCTGGGTTGGTTGAAGGTTTGAACATCAAACCCTGTAAATTTCACATGAAATGTGTATCTTGTGCAGAGAACAAGGTGAAGGTTGCTCCAAAAGGCAAGGAGTCTAGCAGGCAGGCTTCCAAACCCTACCAGCTAGCGCACGCTGACCTGGTTGGTCCTCTTGCGCCCTCTTTGGGAGGAGCAAGGTACTTCATGGTTCTAATTGATTCTTTTTCTAGGTACATTCATGTGTTTATGCTCGAGCAGAAATCGCAAGCGTTTCCTAGGTTCAAGGCATTCTGTGCTTGGTTGGAGAATGTTCACGGTAAACGTATCGGCTGTCTGTTTACTGATCAGGGCGGGGAGTTCACTTCTCAGCAGTTTGAAGCTTTCCTGACTGAGAAGGGAATCCAGCATGACTTGTCAACGCCTAGATCGCCATGGATGAATGGGCTTGCGGAGCGAGCAAATCAAACGTTGCTGCAAGGAATGAAAACATTGTTGCATGATGCCAACCTCCCTGAGAAGTTTTGGGGGGAAGCTCTGTCGACGTTTGTTTATTCTTTTAACAGGAGACTGTCATCACCTATTGGTTGTACTCCCTATGAGAAGATGTTTGGTAAGAAACCTAACGTCAAGCACATGAGAATCTTTGGTTCTGACATGTGGGTACACACCCCACAGAGCAACAAGCTTGGGAAGCGTGGGGCACATGGTTTGTTCATGGGGTACGAAAAAGGTGCATACAGAGTATGGATGACTGACTCTAAGTCCATTAAGTTCACAAGGAGTGTTGAGTACAATCCTAAGTGGGGGGAAAATGTGGGAATTTTCCAGAGTTACCCAGAGGAGGATGAAGGTGATGTAAAAAAGGCAGATGGTGTTGAGGCAAAAGAGGAAGCTGAGGATGATGATGATGATGATCAGAGTTCGGATTCCAGTTCAGTGGGCGGCGCTGCTGCTGGTGTCAGTGACAGTGATGACACAGCAGACTACAAGAGCGCAAAGGCCTCAGTCAGACCATCTGATGCGTCTGACAATGAACTGGAAGAACCACTGTTCACCATTGGTCATTTTTCTCCTAAGAAAGAGGAGATGAGTCCAGAAGACTTGCGTCTTGTACGCAGATCTGAGAGAGCCACAAAGGGCAGGCCTCGAAAGAGATTTGCTGATGAGTTTGCTAAGACGGCAACTGCTGTTCTTAGTAGCTCAGAGAAGGTGTGGGAACCTTCAAGCTTCAAAGACGTTCAGGAATTAACCTCTAAAGATGCTGAGCCTTGGCTAAATGCCATGAAGGTTGAAGTTGATTCCTTGAATAGGAACCAAACTTGGGAACTGGTACTGGTAGTCCCAGGGATGAGACTGGTTGGCAGCAAATGGGTCTTCAAGGCCAAGACAGACCAGAATGGCAAGGTTGTCAGACACAAAGCCAGATTGGTTGCCAGAGGTTTTTCACAGATACCGGGACAGGATTACCACGAGACCTACTCACCCACCGTCAAATATGAGAGCATTCGGCTGATGCTCAAGATTGCTGCGGAGGAGAAACTGCATGTTTCCCATCATGACATTAATACAGCTTTTTTGTACGGGATTTTGGGGGAGGAGCTGTACATGCTTCCACCTGATGGGATGCAGATACAGAAGGGAATGGTCTGTAAACTGCGGAAATCCTTATATGGTCTCAGAGTGCCAGGTGTTGGAACACAAAACTCACTGAGACATTGCTTTCTCTAGGTTTTCACCAGGGCAAAGCTGTTCCATGTGTGTTTGTCAAGGAGGAGGGGCAAAACAAACTGTATTGTTTATGTTTTGTTGATGATCTTCTGATGTTTTGGAAGAATCAGGCTTTCTACCAAAGCACCCTAGCTCAGCTGAAGGAGCACTTTGACATGAAGGATCTTGGTGAGGTATCCAACTATCTTTCTCTGCAGGTGGAGAGGGACCAAGCAGGTAATTTTCTGGTACACCAAACACAGAAAATTGCTGATGTATTAACCAGGTTGAATTTGGTTGATGCAAACCCAGCAGACATACCGATGGTGACAGGTTACCAGGTAGATAGTACTGCTGAAGCGTTTTCTGACACTACGCTGTACAGAAGCATTCTAGGCAAGTTGAATAGTGTTGGCCCTATTCTCCAATGCGTTAAAGCAACTCGAATCTGTATTTTATCTTTTGTGGTATTAGATGCAGATTTCATGACCACCCTCTCAATTACTTCAACCAAATTGTTTATAAAGCCATTGAACAAGGGGCCTAGGAGATAACCCTGTAGTTTTGAGAGTGGCTGGGGAAACCCACCCATATGGATGGAGTATAAATAAGTTGTTGTTGTTGTTGTTGTTGTTGTTGTTGTTGTTGTTGTTGTTGTCGTCATTATTATATACATAGGTGAGCACTCTTTGGGTTTGGTCAACCAACTACAAATCTAGCCCACATTTTACCAACTTCTTTGAAATAATATCTCGGCGGACTTAATGTAATCAAAATAGGCTAGATCAACAACATCCTCTTGATTCCCCCAAGCTATGTCTCATAGACCAACTGTTTAATTATTGGTTCTATTATTTTCTGCTATCAATGTCATGTGGACTGGTTGGTAGTTGCCTGGGTCTCTCCCCCCTTTTTGAAGATAGGGACATTTGCCTGCCTCCAGTCCACAGTGACAAAGAATTCTCAAAGTTTATAGACAGAGTCTTTGACATTACACCTGCAGATTCCTTTAATGTTGAATTCATTTGAAATGGTTAGTTATGTATTTGCCACCTCTATTCCCATCTTGCATTGCAGCTTCCACCATATATCATTTTTTCAATCTGCATTGTTACATAAAATAACGTTGCCACACATAGGCTCTATACTTAAATTGCCACCATACAGCAATAAGTGCTTTTTCAGTTATCATGTGTCAGGAACATGGCCCCCCAGAGCTCAGGGGAAGCGTTAGACTCAGAAATTAGACTCAGAAATTGAACTAAGTGCACAAGGGATCAACTCTGCAGATGAGAGCAGTTTGACCTTCCCATGGAAGACTCTCAAGGGGAGGAAGAGTTGAATGACAGTCTGAGGGTTTCTAGGCAATCAGTAGATAAGCAGGGCTCTGAATCTGTGCTGAGTGGTTGTGGGGAGGAGGCAGGCCAACCTCTCAGTCCCCGTTCTAGGCAACTTGAGAAGATCAGAGGGCAACGGAAGGGTAAGAGGGGAAAGGCTGGAGTTTGGCATCCTTCTTGCTGTGGGAGGGGTGAAAATTCAGACTGACCAACTATCGTAAATGAGAGCAGGCAAGAAACCGTGCTCTGAATGTGTTTTTTTGTAAATAAACCTACGTAAAACTGCCGAGAGTCTTCTTATTGGGACTTGCTTCCTGCCAGACATAATTACAGCATGCATATTCGGCCAGGACTTCAACCTGTGTGTCTTATGATATACAAAGACAGATGTGTCCCTGCTACAAGTACCATTGCACTCCATGCACAATATTGTGATAAATAGCAGCAATGAGGGATGGTACCATATGATCCCATTTTTAGTTCTCATATAATCTATGCGCTGGAAGAGACCTCCATGGGTCAATATAGTAAAAGCCCCTGCAATGAAGGCTACTCAGCTAAAGCGTCCATAACAGATGGCCATCCAACCTCTCCTTAAAAACTGCCCAAGGGAGTTTGTTGCACTTTTGAACAGCTCTTACCGTCAGAAAGTTCTTCCTGATGTTTAGTCAGAATTTCTTTTCCTGTAACCTGAAGCCATTGGTTCATGTCCCACCCACCAGAGCCAGAAAAAACCATCTTGTTCCATCAATCCCTTCTACAAACACCCGTGCATTCCATGCATCTATCTGGACCATTATCAAGACTGCCCTCCATTGCAAAGACAAAGTGTGCTTCTTACGCAAAGGCTATTCCTTTTACTGGTAGACTGGATTCCTTGCTAATTCCTTGCATTTATTCTGTGGTAGCATAGTGGAGGGGAGAAATATTTTGACATAATACACCAGCTGGTTTTTTAAAGAAAACATATAGTGGAGTGGGTTTGGGGACAAAGAAGAGAAACAGAGCAGGTCTGCCGAAATATATTCACACCTTATTCAGGACTTATGAAATATATGGTCAGACTAGTGTATGGCATTTAGGGTACAGGTGTCCTTAAACTCCAGCCAGAGTTGCGATTGGAGCATGATATGTTGCTGTGATTGGTTTCTGGTTATAGGTCTACAGTATGGGAAAGGTGAAGAAGTGGGAACATGGTGTCAAAGCCAAAACTCAACAGCACAGACTTTGCAGACTTGGGGCAGACAGATCAACCCTTCTTGCTCTCTTGGGAATACATTCAAGTGTTGGTGAATGGAGGATTCATCCCTGCTGGGTGCTTTTTAGCAAGACCCTTGCCTCTGAGGAAGACATTTCGGCATTAGACCCCTGCAGACTGTAGAAGGAAATCCTCCAATCCACAGACAATTTCTGAATGCCAAATACATCCGCTCAAAATGTAATTTTGCATTGCTCACCACTAAACAATTGGAGAATAGCAGATAGTGCTCAGTCACAATTTACCAAAACAGAATTTTGCAAATCCATTTGTGATAGTAGGTAATTATGAGAATTCACGACATCATACCTTTTTTACTACACCATGATGAATACTTCATAGGGCTGTGTGTGTGTGTGTGTGTGTGTGTGTGTGTCTCCAGAAGGGCAGATTTAGCCTATAGCCACCCAGTTGCCTGCCCCAATTCTAGATGTCCTCCATTCTTCTTTACTGCTATAGTTCTGCAACTGAAATCTGATGGCTTACAGTTCTGGTATTAGACTTACCTGGAGAAACCAGGAGCATCAATAAAATGGTAGCTATAAATGGACAGCAGACTTGCATGGTGGAGCTTTCATTAGGATTCCTTGGAGGCCAGTGAGAAATGGACACCCAAGCAGTGCACTACCAAGTTCCAGCATCTTTTGGAAAGCCGAGTGCTCATCTATTTATGGGACTCTATGCTACTTTTCCACGTGTACTTTAATGTCATTTGCAAGATGTCAGAGTTTTGTTGCATCTTTCCTTTCAAGAAGCAGTGTTCCAGTAAGAGGAACTAAAATACGGTACATTGCCATTACATTATTCTAAGACTATACTCAGGGTTCACTGGTTTGGAAAAAAGGATTACTCTGTTTCTAAGATTTTCTTGAAAGATATAGTTTTTTTCCTGTATGGGCAGGTTCCACGGGGGGGGGGGGGGGGGAGGTTGCACTGGGACAAGCAACCTCAGTGATCACAGGCAGTAGGAGGATTTACGCTAAGACCAGACCATGTCATTAGCGAGGAGGCAGGTTTAGTCGTTGTTTGAGGACTATCCCTGCCTCTGGATCTGGTCTTGACTGGACGGATACTGGATTCAGCAAGCGATACCCACATGACCTGAAGGTACTGCTGTGCAATGCCAGGTCAATGATCCATAAGACTGCTGCCATCCATGACTTGATCGTATATGGAGGACGTGGCATTTGTAACAGAGACTTGGTTGGATGAAGCAGATGGGCCTGTCCTTGCCTCTGCTTGTCCACCAGGTTTCTCTTATGTACAGCAACCCAGGCCTTGTGGGCGGTGGGGCAGTGATTTTTAGGAAGTCATTAGTTTGCACCAGGCATCCTGTTGGGAAGACCCAGTTTTCTGAGTGCATGTTCTGGAAGTTGGGCAATAGGGGCAGAACAGGATTCCTTTTAGTGTACCAACTTCCCCACTGCACCAAGGATTCCCTGCCCTAGCTGCTTCAGGTCGTGGAGGATGTTCTCCTGGAGACACCTAGTTTGGTTGTCCTAGGGGATTTTAACATCCATGCCGACACAACCTTACAAGGGGCTGCTTGGGACTTCGTGGAAAGCATGGCCTCCATGGGGCTGTCCCTGAATAAGTCTGGCCCAACTCATTGCTGTGGACATGCCTTAGACCTGGTGTTCACCTCTATGGATGTTGGTGATCTGACACTAAGTAAAAGTAAAAGTAAAGAAGTGCCATGGTCAGATCACTTCCTGGTGCAACTGGACTTCTCCATCACCCTTCCCCTCAGCAGGGAGGTGGGACATATTCAGATGGTCCGCCCCTGCCACTTAATGGATCCAAATGGTTTCCAGAGAGTGGTAGGGAATGTTTAACCCATGTTGATGGCCTTTCAGCTGATTCCCTGGTGGCCCGCTGGAATGTGGAGTTAACCAGGACTATTGACTCTTTGGCTCCAAAGCGCCCTCTCCAATGGCCCAGAGACCGGACAGCCCCATGGTTTTCCACAGATCTGAGGGCAATGAAACAATTGCTGAGATGGCTAGAGTGCCTGTGGTGGATAACTCATTCTGAAGCTGACCGGACATGGGTTAGAGCTTAGTGTTGAGGCTACCAAGTGGCGGTAGCAATGGCGAAGAAGACTTTCTTCACCACCTCTATTGCATCTGCAGAAAACAGCAGCAGGAGATTCTTTCAGGTGGTTCGCAATTTAGTGGAACCACCTGCTCCATCGGGGCCCAGTACGGGCCACATAATCTCCTGCAATGATTTTGCAAAGTTTTTTGCAGATGAAGTTGCTCAGATTCGGGAAGAGGTAGACTCCACCGTGGGAGCAGGGCCATGGCGATGTTAGCTATTTGCAGTTTAGTAGCGCTGCAGAGAGCTTGCTGGGGAGACCATGCATCACAAGGAACTCAAAAATAACTTTAACAAGGTTTTAATAACAAAAACAAAAACTTCTTTTACACTAAATACATCAACAAACATGACCCAACCACCAACCCACCCCCCAGGGTAATGAGAGAGCTAGGTGCTGCTCTTTATATACTATACCCAATTGCTGACACAGCTTAATTAACACAACTTAACAGCACCTGCCATGTTTCACAGCTGTAAAACTGGGTCTCGTTATTTCGTTAGAGTCCTGTCTAGTCAAATTGCATGGGATCAATTCCAATCTGTTACCTCTGAGGATGTGGACAGGCTTCTTGGATGAGTTAAATCAACCACCTGTCTCCTTGATCCTTGCCCATCCTGGCTTATAAAAGCTAGCCAGGAAGGGCTGGGCAAAGGGCTTCGTGAGGTAGTAAATGCTTCTCTCTGTAAGGGAGCCTTCCCAGACCCGCTAAATGAGGAGGTCATCAAACTGCTTCTAAAAAAGCCATCTTTAGATGCGGCCAACATGGCCAACTTTTGCCCAGTCTTAAATCTTCCATTCTTGGGCAAGGTGATTGACCAAGTTGTTGCTGAACAACTCCAGGCACGCCTGGAAGAAGTGGACCATTTGGTCACACTGGTCAATAATCTCCGGTGGGCTAGGGACAAAGGTGAGAGCTGTTTCCTAGTTCTGCCAGATCTCTCTGTGGCTTTTGACACCATCAACCATAACATCTTTCTGGGCCATCTAGAGGGTCTGGGAGCTGGGGGCACTGTTATACAGTGGTTCCACTCCTTCCTCCTGGGCCGTATTCAGAAAGTGGTGGGGGGGGATGAGTGTTCAGACCCCTGGGCTCTCACTTGTGGGGTGTCTCAGGGTTCTGCCCTCTCTCCCATGCTTTTCAATATCTACATGCAACTGCTGGGAGAGATCATCAGGGTATTTGGGCTGGGTGTTCATCAGTATGCGGATGATACCCAGCTCTACCTCTCTTTCAAATCAGAACCTGTGAAGGTGGTGAAGGTCCTGTGTGAGTGTCTGGAGGCAGTTGGAGGATGGATGGCAGCTAAAAGATTGAGGTTGAATCCTGACAAGACAGAAGTACTGTTTTGGGGGGACAGGAGGCGAGCAGGTGTGGAGTACTCCCTTGTCCTGAATGGGGTAACTGTGCCCCTGAAGGACCAGATGCGCAGCCTGGGAGTCATTTTGGACTCACACCTGCCCATGTTGTTTTTTAAAAAAATAATATTTATTCAGAATTTCATAAAAAACACATTTAAAAACACACACACACAAAAAAGGTACAAATCTCGAATTACGTCTTTTCAATTACTTATTTCTTGGACCTCCTCACACCTCCCTTTTTGTATTCCACTTTAATTTGTTATTCCAGCAAATTCTTGCCATATTTTTCAATTTTAATTTAAGTGATTTAACTTGACAAAGATTTAACAATCTTATTAATTAAATCCACATATTCTTTCCATCTTTTACGCATAAAATACCTTAAAATTTCAAAGTTTAAACCATATTTGTACATTACTCCTTGAATCCTTTCTACTAAAGCCAATTGTTTCCTTTTCAGCATGTTCCTAATATTCCATTAATGTTATAGAAATTCCAAAGGATAAAAAGAAGTTTTTCTTATTATAAACTTTTCTGATCCAACATCCCTTTTTCCTGGTCACGGGTTATGTCAGTCCCTTCAACCCATTACATCCAGTCCATCAATCTGGTGATCTTATGTCCGAGGCCCTTAAGTCTCTTCTATGCCCCTTCTGCAGATTTTCTTGTTCTTGTTTGTATTTATACCCTTCTTTGTCTTTCATTGGTTTTTTTCATGGTATCTTGTCATCGACTTTATAATCCAAAAAATAAATATCCAAAGGGTAGTTGTCAACCTGCTTCCTAGCCCCACCAGAGATAAGAGCTTCCTTGCCTCCAGTCACTTCCAGATAAACTCCAAGCTCCATCTTCCACTGCAACAACTTTAGCTCCTGTGGGACTTTGGATCTCTCCGTTTGTGTTGTTTGGGTTGTAATCCCAACCTTTTCCATCTTCTTCTGCCCTTGGACTTGCCTTGTCAAACCAGATTTTTGAGTTGGTCGCTGTATAGCTTCTTTATCCTTATTTCTTGTTGAATCATATTCGCTGATTACAGCAGCCATCAAATCCAGCTTTTCATTCTTCACATTCATTTTCTCACACAGCTGCTCCAGCATAACATTTATCTTGCCAAGGGCAGGCACCAAAACTTCCTTCCAAGTCATTTCTGTTCAAGGTTAAACGTCTGGTCCCACGATCACAATGAAACAGATGTAAGTTCTCAAGTAGACTGCAACAACAAACTGACAGGCTCCCTCTAGGGGACACAGTTTCTATTTGTATCCGTCTTAAAACTGTATCCAACATAGAAGATTGCTTTCAATTTCTAATACTTTGTTTCCTCAAAATGCAGAAAAGCAGAAAGCGGCATTGAAGTTGATTTGTTTCTCCTCTTTTTTTTCTTTTCTTTTTTGCTATCTGTCAAAAACGCTCCCCTTTCAATCAATGGACGTCTCAATTTAATTTCTGTCCTGACACCCCGTCTCCCAGGTTTGGGACAATGGAAACTTAATTTCCTTAACTCTCCTCCTGCAGGATTAAACAATCAGATTTCCTCCCCCCTTTTCTCCTGCTTCCCAGGGAGGGTTTGTTAGTTATGGATGCAAGAAATTTCCAACTTTTAAATGATTTCCAGGCTATTAGGTTGTAAGGTCTTTGCTTCAGTCTGTTTACAAAAAGCGGAAGGCGGATTTCCTGTTTAAACCTTCCCGCTCGTTGCCTAATTCACAAATTTAGCAAGTTTTTTGATCCGATTTTCCATTTTTTACTCACGGGTACTTGTTTTAGAGTCCAATTGTCATCAGAAAAAAGTCAGCGCTCTCCGCCGATGGCTGTGCGGCTTCCCTCCGTGAAAGTAGCAATCGGTTCGCAACACCGCGCTGCTCACCCCACTGCTCACCCCACTTCACTTTGGAGCCCCAAAAAGGGGGTTTCCTCATGAGTAGGGGAGGCGCTCTTGGTGCTCAGCCGAACCCCATGTTCCCAGGGTTCTCCACCTGGGATTTCTAGCGGGTCCCTGTCTTTGCCGCGACGGGAGGACCCAGTTTCCACGGAGCCCATTCCTCCGTTTGGAGGAACTCCGCCATTCGCCGATGGCGCTGACCCGGAAGTCTGGACTCACAGCTGCCCATGGAGGCACAGGTCAATTCTGTGTCCAGGGCAGCTGTTTATCAGCTCCATCTCGTACGCAGGCTGAGACCCTACCTACCCGCAGACTGTCTCACCAGAGTGGTGTATGCTCTAGTTATCTCTCGCTTGGACTACTGCAATGTACTCTATGTGGGGCTACCTTTGAAGGTGACCCATAAACTACAACTGATCCAGAATGTGGCAGCTAAACTGGTGACTGGGAGTGGCCACTGGGACCATATAAAACCAATCCTAAAGGATCTACATGGCTCCCAGTATGGTTCCAGGCACATTTCAAAGTGTTGGTGCTGACATTTAAAGCCCTAAACAGCCTCGGTCCAGTATACCTGAAGCAGCATCTCCACCCCCAAAATTCTGCCCAGACACTGAGGTCCTGTGCCGAGGGCCTTCTGGCAGTTCCCTCGCTGCAAGAAGCCAAGTTACAGGGAACCAGGCAGAGGGCCTTCTCGGTAGTGGCACCCGCCCTGTGGAACACCCTCCCACCAGATGTCAAAGGGAAAAACAACTACCAGACTTTTAGAAGACATCTGAAGGCAGCCCTGTTTAAGGAAGCTTTTAATGTTTAATAGACTATTGTATTTTAATATTTTGTTGGAAGCCACCCTGAGTGGCTGGGAAAACCCAGCCAGAGGGGTGGCGTACAAATAATACATTATTATTATTATTATTATTATTATTATTATTATTATTATTATTATTAAAACTGATTTTCTGGATCCATTTCAATTGGGGGTTTGGCCTGATTTTGGCATAGAAACTGCTTTGGTTGCCCTGTATGATGACCTTTGTCGAGAGAGAGACAAGGGAAGCATGTCCCTTTTAATTGTTCTCGACCTCTCAGTGGCTTTCAATACTATCAACCATGGTATCCTGCTGGAGCAACTCTCCCAACTAGGGATGGGTGGCATCGCTTTGTTTTGGTTCCAGTCCTACTTGGATGGTTATTCCCAAAGGGTATTACTGGGGAAGTGCTTTTCAGCCTTGTGGAACCTTCGATGTGGGGTTCTGTAGGGCTCAATCCTATCCCCCATGTTGTTTAACATCTACATGAAACTTCTGGGTGGGGTTATCCAGAGGTTCGGAGTACTTTGTCAGCAGTATGCTGATGACATTCAGCTCTATTTCTCCTTTACATCTGCAGGTGAGGCAGTGGAAGTGCTGGACCAGTGTCTTGCCTTGGTCAGCACCTTGATTTCTCCTTTCAAGGAAGTTGCATAAGAATGGCAGCTAGGATGCAGGGACTGCCTGGACCAGTAAGCAACTTGCTCTTGAGTGCTTCTGCAGAATAAATCCTGCTCCACCATCTTCCAGGAAGCAGGGTCGCTTCTCTAGTTGGCATCCTTCTTATACGTATAGCTTCTGGAATGTTCTATCCCTTTGGAGTCAAGCACATGAAGAAAGATCTCAAACAGTCTGTTAATAAAGGCAGGTCAATGAGACCTAGTTCTGTTACGGCAGAGCCAAGTGGGACCATACAGTCACCAAACTTGGATAGTCTTGCCATTGTGACTCGTGCAAAGCTGGACTGCTGTAATGTGCTCTTTGTGGGGCTATCCTTAATGCTAATCTGGAAGCGGCAACCAGCACACTGCTGTATCCTTCAGACCACACTTTACACCTTTATTTAAGGACCTATAACTGTACCATTACCTCCCCCCCCTTTTTTTACTAGCAGCCAATAAGCCACTAGGTCAGTCTCAAGGCCTTGGGTGTTTTCGCATGCAGGCCTAACACTGTGGGATAAGGTTTCTTCAAGGAGTGCCTTTCCCCATATGGCTCTACTCTGTCACTACTATTGCCACAACCCATGAAGACTCTTTAGTGGGGCCCTCTCTTTGCTCCCTCTAAAAGTCACTTTTCATAGAATCATAGAAAGTTGGAAGGGACCACTTTTAGAACTTACAAAGGAGAAAGAACATGGAAAAGCCATCAGATATTCTCACAGTTTTTATTTTCAATTTTTCCATAGCCGGGTTCTACCAGACATCAAATGCCTGCAAAAATTATATTTCTTGGAGGCCCCAAGCATAATTCTTACAGCTGAGAAAGAAGCAGCAAGCTATAGCTCCTCAAAACCACAAGCTTAGTTTTTGTATTTACTTTGGAAAGTTTGTTTGTTTTTTCTGTATGTAAGAATGCAACATTTTCATATATGATGTATAACTAAAATACAAATATTACTAGAAGATGATGTGGTGATGGCTATTAGCTTCAATTGTATACTACTGGGCAAGGGGGGCCCCCAGGGCCAAAGAATGCATCAAAGTGACAACTCCAACCTTGGAAGAAGAAGATCTGATGTTGGTTTCCTTACCATCTCCATCAGTACCTTAAAGGTAAAGGTAAAGGGACCCCTGACCATTAGGTCCAGTCGTGGCCGACTCTGGGGATGCGGCACTCATCTCGCTTTATTGGCCGAGGGAGCCGGCGTACAGCTTCCTGGTCATGTGGCCAGCATGACTAAGCCGCTTCTGGCGAACTAGAGCAGCACACGGAAACGCCATTTATCTTCCTGCCGGAGCGGTACCTATTTATCTACTTGCATTTGACGTGCTTTCAAACTGCTAGGTTGGCAGGAGCAGGGACTGAGCAACGGGAGCTCACCCCGTCATGGGGATTCGAACCACCAACCTTCTGATCGGCAAGTCCTAGGCTCTGTGGTTTAACCCACAGCGCCACCCACATCCCATCAGGAATTCCTTAATTGGTAGGGTCAAAGGAATGGTGGGAAGGGATGGTGCCATACCTCAGGAAGCCCTTGTTATGGTGATGATGAGGCCCCACCATGCCACAACCCAGCCAGGCTGGATAGAGAACTATAACTCAACTAGAGAGCAATGTAACTTTCATAGTTATAGGGTCTGTGACTGGGTAATAAAATGTGTATTGTCAGGGAGAGGCAAACGGGAAAAGATGAAAGGACAGAAACCAGCAGTTATAGAGAGCCTAAAGAGATTATCAGCAGTGGGGGCCACTAGGGGGCGCATCAGAAGATGGCTGATAATAACATCTCTCCGACCCACACGAGGTAATTTGGAGGCTGTGATGGGAGTAAATAGCCTCCCTACCCCCCCCCAGGATTGTGGGGTGGGACTGCCCTTGCCTGCTGTGCCCTATACCACCCCCGAATTTGTGGGGATGGGGGCACTAGGCACAATGCCCTCCTGTGGGATTTCGGCGCTCCTGGACGCCGTCTCTGATCCGCGCCACTACCTGCAAGAACTTCAAAAGAAACAATTTGGATGAAGCGAATGCACATATTTCAAGGAAGAAGGGGGAGTAAAGACTGCTAACAGAAGAGATCTCTGATAAAACAAGAAGAGTCGAAGGAGCAAGTATAAATCACGAGAAGATACGCCAAGACTCGGTATGGCAAAGGGACTGATGGGGGAGGGGAAAAAAACCTTACTTTCTTTTTTATATGTGATTAAACAAGAACCCCCCCCCACAAGTCAGAAATGTCGTTTCAAGGACTTAAGCTGTGGATTTAAGGCTGTGTGGAGATAAACTTTCGAACCAAAGCATGTTTTGAGAAGAGCGTGGAATGTATAAGGGCTTTGGAATGACGCAGTTAAAAGTGCCGTCGCCATATTGGGAAGTTCTGTCGGAGGACTTAAGTCTGAGAGGAGAAATAGAGAAATAGAGCTGTTTTTATATTGTGGGTGAAACTCCTCAGTGGGACTTAAGAACGACAGTTCTGTAATTAATGATGGAAAGAGCGCTGTTATCTATGAAGGCGATGATATATGGAAACCATCTCGATTTGAGGATTGGAAGAACGGAAAAATTCACACAGGATTATTATTGGTGTTTATCGGCTTAAGGAGACTATCAGAAGAGATCATAAAGAAAAAAGAGAAAATATATGAACAAGAGGTGATGTGGAAACAGCAAGATAAGACTGGATAGAATTATGAACTTTGTTTGGACTGATTTGGACATTAATGCAGTAGCAAGAAGATGATCAGAATCCCCCTTCGGATCTTGAAATATGGGTCCCCTCAACAAAATTTAAAATTCGGCTTTGTAATTCGGAATTTATGTGATGTGATGTGATTTGATTTGATTGGCCGGTTAATAAAAATTATTTTTTTTAAAAAAGAGATTATCAGCAGCTTGTCGTCTGACAGTGGGTCTGACGCACAGGGGGAGGAGGATGAGCCTGGAACAAGTCATTCTGTACACAGAGGAAGTCAGGGGAGGAGTTTCCGCAGACTTGCATGCTGGGTACGGAAAAGGAAGAAGAAAGATTAGAGGCGGCAACTGCGCAACAATGGGACGGACGCTAATTGAAACGCTGGAGATGTACGTTTGAACTTTGTCAAATAAATCAAATAGTTTGGAACTGGCTGGGAGTCTTATCTATGCCAGCTGGACAGCATTAAGCCTTCTTACAGCTTGCCGCCTCTCCCTTTTTTCTGCTGGAAAGCTGGTGGAATAAAGAAATAGCTTCAACATGGAGAAGGAGCTGTTGGAATTGAAAAAGCGAAATGTCGCTCTGGAACAAAGATCCCAAGACCTGCAGAGTCGTTTGGAGGAAGCCCGGACTGCTCAGAGAGGAACCCAAGGCGGGCTATCGGCAGATGGGGGCAGGTGCGTGTGGGTGGAACGGTTCCAGGGAGACACGGAAAGTTACTTGGATTTCAAAACAGAGATGAAATATTTTCTGGAACTGGAAGGAGGAAAGGTTGCTCACATCATTAGACATCTGGGAGGAGGGGCTTTAAGCTGGATCAGGCCGTTAATAGCCTCGGGGAATGAAGCCCTCAGAAATGAAGCCAAATTTTGGCAAGCAATGGATTTTATCTATGCAGATCAAAGTTTAATTGACAGAACGCAGGAGGAGCTGCTGGCTTTGAAACAAGGCAAATCCACCATACGCAGTTACTGGTCTGAGTTTGCTATGCTTGTACAGAAACTGGGTTGGGATTTAGAGGCAGACCCAGTACAAGTGATATTTAAAAATGGACTTGATCCAGAAATTAAGGACGAGCTGGCAAGGGGGCCACGACCTAAAAATATGGACGAATTAACAAAGGCTGCTCTTGGGGTGGGTTTGAGACAAGAAGCCAGATGGCGGGAAAGGAAGCAAGGCAGAGAGCGGAGTTTCCATGGTGACCGCATTCCTGAGATGCCTGCAGCTGCCTCAGAATGTCAATAATAATAATAATAATAATAATAATAATAATAATAATAATAATAATAAATTTTATTTATATCCCGCCCTCCCCAGCCGAAGCCGGGCTCAGGGCAGCTAACAACAATAAAACAATACAAAAGTACAGCACAAACAACACTCTAAAATCATTCATTATAAAATTAATTAATTAAATTCAAGCCACTGGCCACCATTGGGCCAGAGCTCCGCGAAGATTGCCGAGGGAGGGAGTCAGGCTGTGCCCTGGCCAAAGGCCTGGCGGAACAGCTCTGTCTTGCAGGCCCTGCGGAAAGATGTCAAGTCCCGCAGGGCCCTAGTCTCTTGTGACAGAGTGTTCCACCAGGTCGGAGCCACAGCCGAAAAAGCCCTGGCTCTAGTTGAGGCCAGCCTAACTTCTCTGTGGCCTGGGACCTTCAAGATGTTTTTATTTGAAGACCGTAAGTTTCTCTGTGGGGCATACCAGGAGAGGCGGTCCCGTAGGTACAAGGGTCCTAGGCCGTATAGGGCTTTAAAGGTTAAAACCAGCACCTTAAACCTGATCCTGTACTCCACCGGGAGCCAGTGCAGTTGATATAGCACCGGATGAATGTGATCTCGCAGCGAAGACCCCATAAGGAGTCTCGCTGCAGCATTCTGCACCCGCTGGAGTTTCTGGGTCAGTCTTAAGGGCGGCCCCACGTAGAGCAAGTTACAATAATCCAGTCTGGAGGTGACCGTCGCGTGGATCACAGTGGCTAGGTCAGGGCGAGAGAGGTAAGGAGCCAACTGCTTAGCTTGGTAGAGATGGAAAAATGCCGCCTTTGTTATAGCTGCAATCTGCGCCTCCATGGAAAGGGAGGTGTCGAAGATTACACCCAAACTCTTAACGGACGGTGCTGGCACTAACAACAAGCGCAGAAGCCTATGGAGATAGGCACAGCCAGGGCGCGGGAGAGTTTGAAAGCCCAACGGTCTGGCGGGAAGGAGAAAAAAGACTGGCAAGCGGCAAAAAGATGTTTTGCATGTCAGAAGACTGGGCACTTTGCCAGAGTGTGTCCAGAGCGTTGTAACTGGCAGGGGATGGTGGGGTCCACCCAGCAGGCAGAGGGAGAGGAGCCCCAGCATTCAGGAAATGAAGATGCCTGGCTGGTGGGGAACCGGGGCAGCAGCCAGGCGGGAGCAACACAGAAAGTCCCCGGCTTGGACACCCCAAAGCAAGCATAATGTTGAAGGTGGTGCTAGAACTCCCAAATGGACAAACGGTGGAGGAGTTGGCGCTAGTTGATTCAGGGGCCTCAGCCTCTTTTTTCAGCAAGGAGTTTGCGGCGCGACACCGACTGAACCTGAGGCCTTTGGATTTTCCGCTGCAAGTGACAACAATTGATGGAAGAGAACTGCTGGGGGGTGAAGTGACGCATCTAACACCCCCAATGCGAATGCATGTGGCCACCCACTCTGAGGTCATTGCCTTTCACGTAGCCACACTGGCGGGGCCGCCTATCATATGAGCTGGTTGGCATTGCACGATCCGGTGGTTTCCTGGCACCAACGGTCCCTGACGTTTGGCTCGACGCACTGCATGGAGAACTGCCTACCTCAAGGGCTAGATCGACAAAGTGAGGGCAGGAGGGCAGTAGCATGCAGAGCGGGGACGAGTGAGATTCCGTCGTGTTACAGGGATCTACAGGAGGTGTTCAGCGAGAAAGAGGTGGATGCGTTGCCACCCCATCGGCCATATGACTGTCAGATCAACCTGGTACCTGGGGCCACGTTGCCGGTGGGGAAAACCTATTCCATGTCGGAGGGAGAGCTCAAGAACCTAAAGGAGTTTATTGAGAAAAACCTAAGAAGGGGTTTCATCAGGGAGTCCAAGGCGGCAGGAGGGAGTCCAGTGTTTTTCGTCGACAAGAGATCGACGAAAGAGCGACGCCTGGTGGTGGACTTTCGAATTTTGAACAGCCAGACGGAACCGGTGGCTTTCTCGATGCCGAGAATCGACGATGTTTTGGCACGGGTGCGGAAGGGGAAGATTTTCACCAAACTGGATCTCAGGGGGGCTTACAAACTTATCCGAGTATGAGAAGGCGATGAGTGGAAGACCACCATGTTCACCCCGATGGGGGTGTTTGAGTATTTAGTTATGCCCTTCGGTTTGCAGTGCGGAAGTCACTGTTTCCAAGCCTTCATGCACCACGTGCTAGGACCTTTGCTCTACAAAAACTGCGTTTGCTTTTTGGACGATGTGCTTGTGTACTCGGAAGACGAACAACAGCATGTGAAGGATGTACGGCAGGTCCTGAGCAAACTCAAGGAGCACCGCTTGTGGGTCAAGCTGGAGAAATGTCAGTTCCACGCAAAGGAAGTCGAATTCCTGGGGTACCAGCTGTCGGACCAGGGGTTGGCCATGGGCCCGGGGAAAGTGAAGGCAGTGGTGGAATGGGCAAGTCCCAAAACCAGGAAAGATGTTCAGCCTTTCTTGGGTTTTAGCAATTTCTACAGGAAATTCATAAAGAATTTCGCAGAATGGACGGCGCCAATAACGGACTGTCTCAGTGTTAAGAAGAAGTTTCAGTGGACGCAGGCGGCCCAAGAGGGGTTTGAGAGACTAAAGAGGGCTTTCGCTTCAGAGGAGCGACTGATCCACGTCGACCCTGCTCAACCACTATGGGTGGAAACAGATGCGTCAGATTGGGCGATTGGGGTGGTGCTGCTGCAGCCAGATTGAAAAGGGGAATGGCGTCCGTGTGCCTTCTTTTCGCGGAAACTGAACAAATCAGAGCAGAACTACACCATCTATGATAAGGAATTGCTTTCGATCATGGCTGCGTTTAAACAATGGAGGCACTTCCTGGTTGGGGCAAAGCACCAAATTTTGGTGTACACTGACCACAAAAACGTGGAGTATTGGCGTACGGCACGGGTGCTGTGCCAGAGACAGATAAGATGGGCAGAGTTCTTTGCCAACTTCAACTTCAAGATCCAATACGTGCCAGGAGAGCAGAATGCAAGGGCGGATGCGCTCTCCTGGAAACCCGAATATATGATGGGGGAAGGGCCACCTGTAGCAAGACTGATGTTTCCGGAGAGCAAATGGTTGTGCGGGGGGACGTTAGTCAAGGACGACGAACTGATGCAAATGCTCAGAGACGATGTCTTTGCTAGACAAAAAATGGGGGAGTTAAGAGAAAAAGGGGGTGCCGAGGGGGGTTTCGAGGTGAAAGGGGGGTTACTGTACCACAAAGGGGCCTTGTATGTTCCAGGAGAAAACCTTCGGGGCCGAATCCTCAAGCAACTCCACGACAGTTGTACGGCGGGGCATTTTGGACAGCATAAGACCATGCTACTGGTCACACGGGAATTTTGGTGGCCAAGGGTGAGAGAGGATGTAAAGGAATATGTGCGAGGATGTGACACATGTCAGAGGGCCAAAGGGGAAGGGCGGCACCAGCTGGGTTGCTGGAACTATTGCCCACAACTGGGAAGCCATGGGAGGTGGTGGGCGTGGACTTTATCACTGATCTGCCCAGATGTAAGGGTAAGACAGCGGTCATGGTGGTTATTGATCTCTTGACCAAAATGTGCCATTTCGTGCCCTGTTTGCACGCCGTGACGGCGGAAGAAACAGCTAGGCTCTTCGTAGAGCATGTGTTTAGGTTGCATGGTGTACCTGCAAGGGTGGTCTCGGACCGGGGGACTCATACAGTGGTTCTGCTCCTTCCTCCTGGGCCGTGTTCAGAAAGTGGTGGTGGGGGATGAGTGTTCAGACCCCTGGGCTCTCACTTGTGGGGTGCCTCAGGGTTCTGTCCTCTCCCCCATGCTTTTCAACATTTACATGCAGCCGCTGGGAGAGATCATCAGGAGGTTTGGGCTGGGTGTTCATCAGTATGCGGATGATACCCAGCTCTACCTCTCTTTTAAATCAGAACCAGTGAGGGTGGTGAAGGTCCTGTGTGAGTGTCTGGAGGCGGTTGGAGGATGGATGGCGGCTAACAGATTGAGGTTGAATCCTGACAAGACAGAAGTACTGTTTTTGGGGGACAGGAGGCGGGCAGGTGTGGAGGATTCCCTGGTCCTGAATGGGGTAACTGTGCCCCTGAAGGACCAGGTGCGCAGCCTGGGAGTCATTTTGGACTCACAGCTGTCCATGGAGGCACAGGTCAAATCTGTGTCCAGTGCAGCTGTTTACCAGCTCCATCTGGTACGTAGGCTGAGACCCTATCTGCCTGCGGACTGTCTCGCCAGAGTGGTGCATGCTCTGGTTATCTCCCGCTTGGACTACTGCAATGCGCTCTACGTGGGGCTACCTTTGAAGGTGACTCGGAAACTACAACTAATCCAGAATACAGCAGCTAGACTGGTGACTGGGGGCGGCCGCCGAGACCATATAACACCGGTCTTGAAAGACCTACATTGGCTCCCAGTACGTTTCCAAGCATAATTCAAAGTGTTGGTGCTGACCTTTAAAGCCCTAAACGGCCTCGGTCTAGTATACCTGAAGGAGCGTCTCCACCCCCATCATTCTGCCCGGACGCTGAGGTCCAGCGCCGAGGGCCTTCTGGCAGTTCCCTCATTGCGAGAAGCAAAGCTACAGGGAACCAGGCAGAGGGCCTTCTCGGTAGTGGCGCCCGCCCTGTGGAACGCCCTTCCAGCAGATGTCAAAGAGATAAACAACTACCTGACATTCAGAAGACATCTTAAGGCAGCCCTGTTCAGGGAAGTTTTTAACGTGTGATATTTTACTGTATTTTTGGTTTTTATGGAAGCCGCCCAGAGTGGCTGGGGAGGCCCAGCCAGATGGGCGGGGTATAAATAATAAATTATTATTATTATTATTATTATTATTATTATTATTATTATTATTATTATTATTATTTACCTCACGATTTTGGTGCAAGCTCATGGGGCTGCCCCAGGTGGAAGTGAGCTTTACAACGGCGAGGCACCCCAAGACCAATGGGCAAGTGGAGAGGGTGAATGCTGTTTTACAACAGTATTTGCGGTGTTATGTAAGTCAGAAGCAGAACAATTGGGTGGACAAACTAGCCCTGGCAGAGTTTGCTTACAACAACGCGGAGAATGTATCCACAGGGATACGTTCTTTGCCAATCATTGGCGTCATCCAGGGGCCTTCCCCGGGAGGGGGGAGGAGTCGTGGAGTGTTCCAGCGGCCGAACAGTTTGTGGAGGAGATGGAAGCGATCCACAGACAGCTGCAGTTGAATTTGGAAAGGGCTAAGGAGTTATACAAGAAGGAAGCCGACAAACATCGGCGATCAGGGGAGGTCATGAGGGTTGGAGACAAGGTGTGGTTGTCCACGCAAGGATTGCCTTGGAAAGGGGGCTGTAAGAAACTCAAGCCCAGGAAGGTGGGGCCTTTTGAGGTGATCCAGCAAATAAATATGGTGGCGTTTAAGCTCAGGTTGCCAGAAAGCATGAGAATCCATCCGGTGTTCCATAGGTCACTGCTGTTCCCCTACAGGGAGGGGGGAAGGAGGCAGGGTAGTGGGGGAGGGGAAGGCCCACCACCCGAAATGGAGGAAAGGGAGCAGTGCAACGAGGTCACGGAAATACTGGACTCTCATTGGAGAGGAGGGAATTTGGAATATTTGGTGGCTTGGGAAGGGGCATTGGAGAATACCTGGGTCCCAGAAGATAGTATGTCTAACAAGGAACTGGTAGAGGAGTTCCACAATTTCCCCCCGGACAAACCCAAAGGCAAGGTGAGGTCCTTACAAGAGGTGTTCGAAACAACAGACGACGAAGAGGAATTCGAAGGTTTCCCAGCATTGGACGAGGAGGAGGAAGAAGACGAAGGCGTAGACTGGGGAACACCAGGACTTGGGGGTTGGAGGAGTGTGTTCGAAGAGAGAGATGAAGAAGAGGGTAGTTTTGCGGGGTTCTCCCCTACCACCTCTGAGGAAAGAGAAGGGGATGTAGTCGGGTCTCCTGAGTGGGAGGGGGCCTTTGAGGAGGGGGTGGATGTGAGGGAGAGGCAAACGGGAAAAGATGAAAGGACAGAAACCAGCAGTTATAGAGAGCCTAAAGAGATTATCAGCAGCTTGTCGTCTGACAGTGGGTCTGACGCAGAGGGGGAGGAGGATGAGCCTGGAACAAGTCATTCTGTACACAGAGGAAGTCAGGGGAGGAGTTTCCGCAGACTTGCATGCTGGGTACGGAAAAGGAAGAAGAAAGATTAGAGGCGGCAACTGCGCAACAACGGGACGGACGCTAATTGAAACGCTGGAGATGTACGTTTGAACTTTGTCAAATAAATCAAATAGTTTGGAACTGGCTGGGAGCCCAGAGTCTTAACTATGCCAGCTGGACAGCATTAAGCCTTCTGACATGTATGTTATATTTTATAAATTTCACTTAAAATAGGAAGCAGCCACCATGAATGGGAGCTGAGCTTGGCTCACATTCAAAAGTTTATTTGCCAGCTTGTGACTAGATGCACCTTTCCACTCAGGTACATAAGGATGAGAATGCCAGAATCCTCCCTGCTGGATGGGGGATTGGGTCGAGCTTCTCTGTGTTGACCGCTGCTTCTCATATGAGACATGGGGATGATGGTGTGCATCATGGGTCATTGCAATCATTGCAGTGGAGAGCATCCAAATGAGCCAACCTGCTTGAAAAGGAATGGAACTGATGACCTAACCACTTCCCTGACTCCATCACTTCCTCAAAGCTGACTAATTATGGCTAATGAGCCTCCATGGCATGCTTATCATTCTAAAGCCAGTTTGAGGAGGACTTTTGCAGAGTATGTATTCAAGTTATAATACCCAAACATGAGACATAGACACGTAATATACATGTATGGTTTCTGGTGCCATTTATTTGAAAAAGATAGAAATCTCACATTATTTTGCAGCAGTACAAGCCTGGACCACTTCATCCATTTCCTTTCAAATTCGCTGTACATAGTTTCCTGTAACAAGAACCCATGTAATCCTTCACTTTCTTTGCATACCATCTATTCATTCCTTCTGGGTAAGAAACCAATGCTTTGGTTTTCTATTGTCAGGAAATAATCAGTTAATTAACCTTTCTTGAAGAAGCATTGATCTCATTGATTGATTGGTGGAGAAAAGCATCAATCCCTTCACCTTTAATGTTGCTGGTAATATCAGATATTTTGACGTCCACCTGAAGGATTAAATAGATATTTCGAAGCAATCTCTTTATAGAGCCATTAGTCCCTTTGCCTTCCATTGTGACTTTAAAAGGAAATATCTGGTTGCCTTGGCCTTCACCTTCCAATTTCACAGAAAAATCATGTATATGCCCTTCCTGGTAAATAAAACTCTTCACTTTTTGGACTAACGTCTTTTGAGAAGGCTTGTTGCCTTGGCCTTGCATAGTGAATGTAAACTTGATCAGCTGGTTTCTTCTAGATACAGGGACAACCACATTGAGCCTTTTGTTCAGGGAAGCATTTATCTGTTGGATTAATTGGTGGAAAGAAGCACTAATCCCTTGGCCTTGGATGCTGATGGTTATGTGAGTAATTTTCCGTTCTCCTTGAAGGATTGAATCAATATTTTCCACTAATCTCCTGAGTGAATCATCAGTCCCTTGGCCTTTTGTGGTGACTGTAAAACGAGTCACCTGGTTGCCTAGGTCTTGGCTTTTAATGTTTACAAAGTAATCTGTTATTTGACCATCCTTGTCAAGAAAAGCCTTGATCTTTTCGACTAATCTCTGTCCGGAAGCATCGTCCCCTTGGCCTTGTATGTTCAAGGTAAACTTGAGCTGCTTGCCTCTTTCGCCGTGTACATTGTCAATCAGACTAGGCCTCTTTTTCAAGGAAACATTGAAGTCTCGGACTAATTTGTGGACAGAAGTACCAATCCCTTGACCTTTTATGTTCATGTTCATGTTAGCTATTTTCTGTTCTCCTTGAAGGATCGCATAGATGTTTTCCACAAATCCCCTGAGAGAATTATCAGTCGCTTTGCCTTCTATGGTGACAGTGAAATGATTCCCATGGTTGCCCTGCTTTTGGCCTTCCACACTCACAGAATAATCCGTTGGATGTTGTTGCATTTCAAGTAAAGCCTTGATCTTTTCGACTAATCTCTGTCGGGAAGCATCGTCCCCTTGGCCTTTTATGTTCAATTTAAACTTGAGCTGCTTGCCTCTTTCACCGTGTTCATTGTCAATCAGACTGGGCCTCTTTTTCAAGGAAACATTGAAGACTCGGACTAATTTGAGGACAGAAGTACCAATCCCTTGACCTTTTATGTTCATGTTCATGTTAGCTATTTTCTGTTCTCCTTCAAGGATTGCATAGATGTTTTCCACAAATCCCCTGAGAGAATTATCAGTCGCTTTGCCTTCTATGGTGACAGTGAAATGATTCCCATGGTTGCCCTGCCTTTGGCCTTCCACACTCACAGAAAAATCCGTTGGATGTTGTTGCATTTCAAGTAAAGCCTTGATCTTTTCGACTAATCTCTGTCTGGAAGCATCGTCCCCTTGGCCTTGTATGTTCAAGGTAAACTTGCGCTGCTTGCCTCTTTTGCCGTGTTCATTGTCAATCAGACTAGGCCTCTTTTTCAAGGAAAGATTGAAGTCTCGGACTAATTTGAGGACAGAAGGACCAATCCCTTGACCTTTTATGTTCATGTTCATGTTAGCTATTTTCTGTTCTCCTTCAAGGATCGCATAGATGTTTTCCACAAATCCCCTGAGAGAATTATCAGTTGCTTTGCCTTCTATGGTGACAGTGAAATGATTCCCATGGTTGCCCTGCTTTTGGCCTCCCACACTCACAGAATAATCTGTTGGATGTTGTTGCATTTCAAGTAAAGCCTTGATCTTTTCGACTAATCTCTGTCTGGAAGCATCGTCCCCTTGGCCTTGTATGTTCAAGGTAAACTTGAGCTGCTTGCCTCTTTCGCCGTGTTCATTGTCAATCAGACTGGGCCTCTTTTTCAAGGAAACATTGAAGTCTCGGACTAATTTGAGGACAGAAGTACCAATCCCTTGACCTTTTATGTTCATGTTAGCTATTTTCTGTTCTCCTTCAAGGATCGCATAGATGTTTTCCACAAATCCCCTGAGAGAATTATCAGTCGCTTTGCCTTCTATGGTGACAGTGAAATGATTCCCATGGTTGCCCTGCTTTTGGCCTCCCACACTCACAGAATAATCTGTTGGATGTTGTTGCATTTCAAGTAAAGCCTTGATCTTTTCGACTAATCTCTGTCTGGAAGCATCGTCCCCTTGGCCTTGTATGTTCAAGGTAAACTTGAGCTGCTTGCCTCTTTCGCCGTGTTCATTGTCAATCAGACTAGGCCTCTTTTTCAAGGAAACATTGAAGTCTCGGACTAATTTGTGGACAGAAGTACCAATCCCTTGACCTATTATGTTCATCTTCATGTTAGCTATTTTCTGTTCTCCTTCAAGGATCGCATAGATGTTTTCCACAAATCCCCTGAGAGAATCATCAGTCGCTTTGCCTTCTATGGTGACAGTAAAATGATTCCCATGGTTGCCCTGCCTTTGCCCTGCCACACTCACAGAATAATCCGTTGGATGTTGTTGCATTTCAAGTAAAGCCTTGATCTTTTCGACTAATCTCTGTCTGGAAGCATCGTCCCCTTGGCCTTGTATGTTCAAGGTAAACTTGAGCTGCTTGCCTCTTTCGCTGTGTTCATTGTCAATCAGACTGGGCCTCTTTTTCAAGGAAACATTGAAGTCTCGGACTAATTTGTGGACAGAAGTACCAATCCATTGACCTTTTATGTTCATGTTCATGTTAGCTATTTTCTGTTCTCCTTCAAGGATTGCATAGATGTTTTCCACAAATCCCCTGAGAGAATTATCAGTCGCTTTGCCTTCTATGGTGACAGTGAAATGATTCCCATGGTTGCCCTGCCTTTGGCTTCCCACACTCACAGAATAATCCGTTGGATGTTGTTGCATTTCATGTAAAGCCTTGATCTTTTCGACTAATCTCTGTCTGGAAGCATCGTCCCCTTGGCCTTTTATGTTCAAGGTAAACTTCAGCTGCTTCCCTCTTTCGCCGTGCTCATTGTCAATCACACTGAGCCTTTTTTTCAAGGAAACATTGAAGTCTCGGACTAATTTGAGGACAGAAGGACCAATCCCTTGACCTTTTATGTTCATGTTCATGTTAGCTATTTTCTGTTCACCTTCAAGGATTGCATAGATGTTTTCCACAAATCCCCTGAGAGAATTATCAGTCGCTTTGCCTTCTATGGTGACAGTGAAATGATTCCCATGGTTGACCTGCTTTTGGCTTCCCACACTCACAGAATAATCTGTTGGATGTTGTTGCATTTCATGTAAAGCCTTGATCTTTTCGACTAATCTCTGTCTGGAAGCATCGTCCCCTTGGCCTTGTATGTTCAAGGTAAACTTGAGCTGCTTGCCTCTTTCGCCGTGTTCATTCTCAATCAGACTAGGCCTCTTTTTCAAGGAAACATTGAAGTCTCGGACTAATTTGTGGACAGAAGTACCAATCCCTTGACCTTTTAAGTTCATGTTCATGTTAGCTATTTTCTGTTCTCCTTCAAGGATCGCATAGATGTTTTCCACAAATCGCCTGAGAGAATCATCAGTCGCTTTGCCTTCTATGGTGACAGTGATATGATTCACATGGTTGCCCTGCCTTTGGCCTTCCACACTCACAGAATAATCCGTTGGATGTTGTTGCATTTCAAGTAAAGCCTTGATCTTTTCGACTAATCTCTGTCTGGAAGCATCGTCCCCTTGGCCTTGTATGTTCAAGTTAAAATTCAGCTGCTTGCCTCTTTCGCCGTGTTCATTGTCAATCACACTGGGCCTCTTTTTCAAGGAAACATTGAAGTCTCGGACTAATTTGAGGACAGAAGTACCAATCCCTTGACCTTTTAAGTTCATGTTCATGTTAGCTATTTTCTGTTCTCCTTCAAGGATCACATAGATGTTTTCCACAAATCCCCTGAGAGAATTATCAGTCGCTTTGCCTTCTATGGTGAAAGTGATATGATTCCCATGGTTGCCCTGCTTTTGGCGTCCCACTCTCACAGAATAATCCGTTGGATGTTGTTGCATTACAAGTAAAGCCTTGATCTTTTCTACTAATCTCTGTCTGGAAGCATCGTCCCCTTGGCCTTGTATGTTCAAGGTAAACTTGAGCTGCTTGCCTCTTTTGCCGTGTTCATTGTCAATCAGACTGGGCCTCTTTTTCAAGGAAACATTGAAGTCTCGGACTAATTTGTGGACAGAAGTACCAATCCCTTGACCTTTTATGTTCATGTTCATGTTAGCTATTTTCTGTTCTCCTTCAAGGATCACAGAGATGTTTTCCACAAATCCCCTGAGAGAATTATCAGTCGCTTTGCCTTCAATGGTGACAGTGAAATGATTCCCATGGTTGCCCTGCTTTTGGCGTCCCACTCTCACAGAATAATCCATTGGATGATGTTGCATTACAAGTAAAGCCTTGATCTTTTCGACTAATCTCTCTCTGGAAGCATCGTCCCCTTGGCCTTGTATGTTCAAGTTAAACTTGAGGTGCTTGCCTCTTTCGCCGTGTACATTGTCAATCACACTGGGCCTCTTTTTCAAGGAAACATTGAAGTCTCGGACTAATTTGTGGACAGAAGTACCAATCCCTTGACCTATTATGTTCATCTTCATGTTAGCTATTTTCTGTTCTCCTTCAAGGATCGCATAGATGTTTTCCACAAATCCCCTGAGAGAATCATCAGTCGCTTTGCCTTCTATGGTGACAGTGAAATGATTCCCATGGTTGCCCTGCCTTTGGCCTTCCACACTCACAGAATAATCCGTTGGATGTTGTTGCATTTCAAGTAAAGCCTTGATCTTTTCGACTAATCTCTGTCTGGAAGCATCGTCCCCTTGGCCTTGTATGTTCAAGGTAAACTTGAGCTGCTTGCCTCTTTCTCCGTGTTCATTGTCAATCAGACTGGGCCTCTTTTTCAAGGAAACATTGAAGTCTCGGACTAATTTGTGGACAGTAGTACCAATCCGTTGACCTTTTAATTTCATGTTCATGTTAGCTATTTTCTGTTCTCCTTCAAGGATCGCATAGATGTTTTCCACAAATCCCCTGAGAGAATTATCAGTCGCTTTGCCTTCTATGGTGACAGTGAAATGATTCCCATGGTTGCCCTGCCTTTGGCCTCCCACTCTCACAGAATAATCCGTTGGATGTTGTTGCATTTCAAGTAAAGCCTTGATCTTTTCGACTAATCTCTGTCTGGAAGCATCGTCCCCTTGGCCTTGTATGTTCAAGGTAAACTTGAGCTGCTTGCCTCTTTCTCCGTGTTCATTGTCAATCAGACTGGGCCTCTTTTTCAAGGAAACATTGAAGTCTCGGACTAATTTGTGGACAGTAGTACCAATCCCTTGACCTTTTAATTTCATGTTCATGTTAGCTATTTTCTGTTCTCCTTCAAGGATCGCATAGATGTTTTCCACAAATCCCCTGAGAGAATTATCAGTCGCTTTGCCTTCTATGGTGACAGTGAAATGATTCCCATGGTTGCCCTGCCTTTGGCCTTCCACACTCACAGAATAATCCGTTGCATGTTGTTTCATTTCAAGTAAAGCCTTGATCTTTTCGACTAATCTCTTTCTGGAAGCATCGTCCCCTTGGCCTTGTATGTTCAAGTTAAACTTCAGCTGCTTGCCTCTTTCGCTGTGTCCATTGTCAATCAGACTGGGCCTCTTTTTCAAGGAAACATTGAAGTCTCGGACTAATTTGAGGACAGAAGTACCAATCCCTTGACCTTTTATGTTCATGTTCATGTTAGCTATTGTCTGTTCTCCTTCAAGGATCGCATAGATGTTTTCCACAAATCCCCTGAGAGAATTATCAGTCGCTTTGCCTTCTATGGTGACAGTGATATGATTCCCATGGTTGCCCTGCTTTTGGCGTCCCACTCTCACAGAATAATCCATTGGATGATGTTGCATTACAAGTAAAGCCTTGATCTTTTCGACTAATCTCTGTCTGGAAGCATCGTCCCCTTGGCCTTGTATGTTCAAGTTAAACTTCAGATGCTTGCCTCTTTCTCCGTGTTCATTGTCAATCAGACTGGGCCTCTTTTTCAAGGAAACATTGAGGTCTCGGACTAATTTGAGGACAGAAGGACCAATCCCTTGACCTTTTATGTTCATGTTCATGTTAGCTATTTTCTGTTCTCCTTCAAGGATCGCATAGATGTTTTCCACAAATCCCCTGAGAGAATTATGATTCGCTTTGCCTTCTATGGTGACAGTGAAATGATTCCCATGGTTGCCCTGCTTTTGGCCTCCCACACTCACAGAATAATCCGTTGGATGTTGTTGCATTTCAAGTAAAGCCTTGATCTTTTCGACTAATCTCTGTCTGGAAGCATCGTCCCCTTGGCCTTGTATGTTCAAGGTAAACTTGAGCTGCTTGCCTCTTTCGCTGTGTTCATTGTCAATCAGACTGGGCCTCTTTTTCAAGGAAACATTGATGTCTCGGACTAATTTGTGGACAGAAGTACCAATCCCTTGACCTTTTATGTTCATGTTCATGTTAGCTATTTTCTGTTCTCCTTCAAGGATCGCAGAGATGTTTTCCACAAATCCCCTGAGAGAATTATCAGTCGCTTTGCCTTCTATGGTGACAGTGAAATGATTCCCATGGTTGCCCTGCCTTTGGCCTTCCACACTCACAGAATAATCCGTTGGATGTTGTTGCATTTCAAGTAAAGCCTTGATCTTTTCGACTAATCTCTGTCTGGAAGCATCGTCCCCTTGGCCTTGTATGTTCAATTTAAACTTCAGCTGCTTGCCTCTTTCGCCGTGTTCATTGCCAATCACACTGGGCCTCTTTTTCAAGGAAACATTGAAGTCTCGGACTAATTTGAGGACAGAAGTACCAATCCCTTGACCTTTTAAGTTCATGTTCATGTTAGCTATTTTCTGTTCTCCTTCAAGGATCGCATAGATGTTTTCCACAAATCCCCTGAGAGAATTATCAGTCGCTTTGCCTTCTATGGTGAAAGTGATATGATTCCCATGGTTGCCCTGCCTTTGGCCTTCCACACTCAAAGAATAATCCGTTGGATGTTGTTGCATTACAAGTAAAGCCTTGATCTTTTCGACTAATCTCTGTCTGGAAGCATCGTCCCCTTGGCCTTGTATGTTCAAGGTAAACTTGAGCTGCTTGCCTCTTTCTCCGTGTTCATTGTCAATCAGACTGGGCCTCTTTTTCAAGGAAACATTGAAGTCTCGGACTAATTTGTGGACAGTAGTACCAATCCCTTGACCTTTTAAGTTCATGTTCATGTTAGCTATTTTCTGTTCTCCTTCAAGGATCGCATAGATGTTTTCCACAAATCCCCTGAGAGAATCATCAGTCGCTTTGCCTTCTATGGTGACAGTGATATGATTCCCATGGTTGCCCTGCTTTTGGCGTCCCACTCTCACAGAATAATCCGTTGGATGTTGTTGCATTACAAGTAAAGCCTTGATCTTTTCTACTAATCTCTGTCTGGAAGCATCGTCCCCTTGGCCTTGTATGTTCAAGGTAAACTTGAGCTGCTTGCCTCTTTCGCCGTGTTCATTGTCAATCAGACTGGGCCTCTTTTTCAAGGAAACATTGAAGTCTCGGACTAATTTGTGGACAGAAGTGCCAATCCCTTGACCTTTTATGTTCATGTTCATGTTAGCTATTTTCTGTTCTCCTTCAAGGATCGCAGAGATGTTTTCCACAAATCCCCTGAGAGAATTATCAGTCGCTTTGCCTTCTATGGTGAGAGTGAAATGATTCCCATGGTTGCCCTGCCTTTGGCCTTCCACACTCACAGAATAATCCGTTGGATGTTGTTGCATTTCAAGTAAATCCTTGATCTTTTCGACTAATCTCTGTCTGGAAGCATCGTCCCCTTGGCCTTGTATGTTCAAGTTAAACTTCAGCTGCTTGCCTCTTTCTCCGTGTTCATTGTCAATCACACTGGGCCTCTTTTTCAAGGAAACATTGAAGTCTCGGACTAATTTGAGGACAGAAGGACCAATCCCTTGACCTTTTATGTTCATGTTCATGTTCATGTTAGCTATTTTCTGTTCTCCTTCACGGATAGCATAGATGTTTTCCACAAATCCCCTGAGAGAATTATCAGTCGCTTTGCCTTCTATGGTGACAGTGAAATGATTCCCATGGTTGCCCTGCTTTTGGCCTCCCACACTCACAAAATAATCCGTTGGATGTTGTTGCATTTCAAGTAAAGCCTTGATCTTTTCGACTAATCTCTGTCTGGAAGCATCGTCCCCTTGGCCTTGTATGTTCAAGGTAAACTTGAGCTGCTTGCCTCTTTCGCTGTGTTCATTGTCAATCAGACTGGGCCTCTTTTTCAAGGAAACATTGAAGTCTCGGACTAATTTGTGGACAGAAGTACCAATCTCTTGACCTTTTATGTTCATGTTAACGTTAGCTATTTTCTGTTCTCCTTCAAGGATCGCAGAGATGTTTTCCACAAATCCCCTGAGAGAATTATCAGTCGCTTTGCCTTCAATGGTGACAGTGAAATGATTCCCATGGTTGCCCTGCTTTTGGCCTCCCACTCTCACAGAATAATCCGTTGGATGTTGTTGCATTTCATATAAAGCCTTGATCTTTTCGACTAATCTCTGTCTGGAAGCATCGTCCCCTTGGCCTTGTATGTTCAAGTTAAACTTGAGCTGCTTGCCTCTTTCGCCGTGTTCATTGTCAATCAGACTAGGCCTCTTTTTCAAGGAAACATTGAAGTCTCGGACTAATTTGTGGACAGAAGTACCAATCCCTTGACCTTTTAAGTTCATGTTCATGTTAGCTATTTTCTGTTCTCCTTCAAGGATTGCATAGATGTTTTCCACAAATCCCCTGAGAGAATCATCAGTCGCTTTGCCTTCTATGGTGACAGTGAAATGATTCACATGGTTGCCCTGCCTTTGGCCTTCCACACTCACAGAATAATCCGTTGGATGTTGTTGCATTTCAAGTAAAGCCTTGATCTTTTCGACTAATCTCTGTCTGGAAGCATCGTCCCCTTGGCCTTGTATGTTCAAGTTAAAATTGAGCTGCTTGCCTCTTTCGCCGTGTTCATTGTCAATCACACTGGGCCTCTTTTTCAAGGAAACATTGAAGTCTCGGACTAATTTGAGGACAGAAGTACCAATCCCTTGACCTTTTAAGTTCATGTTCATGTTAGCTATTTTCTGTTCTCCTTCAAGGATCGCATAGATGTTTTCCACAAATCCCCTGAGAGAATTATCAGTCGCTTTGCCTTCTATGGTGAAAGTGATATGATTCCCATGGTTGCCCTGCCTTTGGCCTTCCACACTCAAAGAATAATCCGTTGGATGTTGTTGCATTACAAGTAAAGCCTTGATCTTTTCGACTAATCTCTGTCTGGAAGCATCGTCCCCTTGGCCTTGTATGTTCAAGGTAAACTTGAGCTGCTTGCCTCTTTCGCCGTGTTCATTGTCAATCAGACTGGGCCTCTTTTTCAAGGAAACATTGAAGTCTCGGACTAATTTGTGGACAGTAGTACCAATCCCTTGACCTTTTAAGTTCATGTTCATGTTAGCTATTTTCTGTTCTCCTTCAAGGATTGCATAGATGTTTTCCACAAATCCCCTGAGAGAATCATCAGTCGCTTTGCCTTCTATGGTGACAGTGATATGATTCCCATGGTTGCCCTGCTTTTGGCGTCCCACTCTCACAGAATAATCCGTTGGATGTTGTTGCATTACAAGTAAAGCCTTGATCTTTTCGACTAATCTCTGTCTGGAAGCATCGTCCCCTTGGCCCTGTATGTTCAAGGTAAACTTGAGCTGCTTGCCTCTTTCGCCATGTTCATTGTCAATCAGACTAGGCCTCTTTTTCAAGGAAACATTGAAGTCTCGGACTAATTTGTGGACAGAAGTACCAATCCCTTGACCTTTTAAGTTCATGTTCATGTTAGCTATTTTCTGTTCTCCTTCAAGGATTGCATAGATGTTTTCCACAAATCCCCTGAGAGAATCATCAGTCGCTTTGCCTTCTATGGTGACAGTGAAATGATTCACATGGTTGCCCTGCCTTTGGCCTTCCACACTCACAGAATAATCCGTTGGATGTTGTTGCATTTCAAGTAAAGCCTTGATCTTTTCTACTAATCTCTGTCTGGAAGCATCGTCCCCTTGGCCTTGTATGTTCAAGTTAAAATTGAGCTGCTTGCCTCTTTCGCCGTGTTCATTGTCAATCACACTGGGCCTCTTTTTCAAGGAAACATTGAAGTCTCGGACTAATTTGAGGACAGAAGTACCAATCCCTTGACCTTTTAAGTTCATGTTCATGTTAGCTATTTTCTGTTCTCCTTCAAGGATCGCATAGATGTTTTCCACAAATCCCCTGAGAGAATTATCAGTCGCTTTGCCTTCTATGGTGAAAGTGATATGATTCCCATGGTTGCCCTGCCTTTGGCCTTCCACACTCAAAGAATAATCCGTTGGATGTTGTTGCATTACAAGTAAAGCCTTGATCTTTTCGACTAATCTCTGTCTGGAAGCATCGTCCCCTTGGCCTTGTATGTTCAAGGTAAACTTGAGCTGCTTGCCTCTTTCGCCGTGTTCATTGTCAATCAGACTGGGCCTCTTTTTCAAGGAAACATTGAAGTCTCGGACTAATTTGTGGACAGTAGTACCAATCCCTTGACCTTTTAAGTTCATGTTCATGTTAGCTATTTTCTGTTCTCCTTCAAGGATCGCATAGATGTTTTCCACAAATCCCCTGAGAGAATCATCAGTCGCTTTGCCTTCTATGGTGACAGTGATATGATTCCCATGGTTGCCCTGCTTTTGGCGTCCCACTCTCACAGAATAATCCGTTGGATGTTGTTGCATTACAAGTAAAGCCTTGATCTTTTCTACTAATCTCTGTCTGGAAGCATCGTCCCCTTGGCCTTGTATGTTCAAGGTAAACTTGAGCTGCTTGCCTCTTTCGCCGTGTTCATTGTCAATCAGACTGGGCCTCTTTTTCAAGGAAACATTGAAGTCTCGGACTAATTTGTGGACAGAAGTGCCAATCCCTTGACCTTTTATGTTCATGTTCATGTTAGCTATTTTCTGTTCTCCTTCAAGGATCGCAGAGATGTTTTCCACAAATCCCCTGAGAGAATTATCAGTCGCTTTGCCTTCTATGGTGAGAGTGAAATGATTCCCATGGTTGCCCTGCCTTTGGCCTTCCACACTCACAGAATAATCCGTTGGATGTTGTTGCATTTCAAGTAAAGCCTTGATCTTTTCGACTAATCTCTGTCTGGAAGCATCGTCCCCTTGGCCTTGTATGTTCAAGTTAAACTTCAGCTGCTTGCCTCTTTCTCCGTGTTCATTGTCAATCACACTGGGCCTCTTTTTCAAGGAAACATTGAAGTCTCGGACTAATTTGAGGACAGAAGGACCAATCCCTTGACCTTTTATGTTCATGTTCATGTTCATGTTAGCTATTTTCTGTTCTCCTTCACGGATAGCATAGATGTTTTCCACAAATCCCCTGAGAGAATTATCAGTCGCTTTGCCTTCTATGGTGACAGTGAAATGATTCCCATGGTTGCCCTGCTTTTGGCCTCCCACACTCACAAAATAATCCGTTGGATGTTGTTGCATTTCAAGTAAAGCCTTGATCTTTTCGACTAATCTCTGTCTGGAAGCATCGTCCCCTTGGCCTTGTATGTTCAAGGTAAACTTGAGCTGCTTGCCTCTTTCGCTGTGTTCATTGTCAATCAGACTGGGCCTCTTTTTCAAGGAAACATTGAAGTCTCGGACTAATTTGTGGACAGAAGTACCAATCTCTTGACCTTTTATGTTCATGTTAACGTTAGCTATTTTCTGTTCTCCTTCAAGGATCACAGAGATGTTTTCCACAAATCCCCTGAGAGAATTATCAGTCGCTTTGCCTTCTATGGTGACAGTGAAATGATTCCCATGGTTGCCCTGCTTTTGGCCTCCCACACTCACAGAATAATCCGTTGGATGTTGTTGCATTTCAAGTAAAGCCTTGATCTTTTCGACTAATCTCTGTCTGGAAGCATCGTCCCCTTGGCCTTGTATGTTCAAGTTAAACTTGAGCTGCTTGCCTCTTTCGCCGTGTTCATTGTCAATCAGACTGGGCCTCTTTTTCAAGGAAACATTGAATTCTCGGACTAATTTGTGGACAGAAGTACCAATCCCTTGACCTTTTATGTTCATGGTAACGTTAGCTATTTTCTGTTCTCCTTCAAGGATCGCATAGATGTTTTCCACAAATCCCCTGAGAGAATTATCAGTCGCTTTGCCTTCAATGGTGACAGTGAAATGATTCCCATGGTTGCCCTGCTTTTGGCCTCCCACTCTCACAGAATAATCCGTTGGATGTTGTTGCATTTCATGTAAAGCCTTGATCTTTTCGACTAATCTCTGTCTGGAAGCATCGTCCCCTTGGCCTTGTATGTTCAAGGTAAACTTGAGCTGCTTGCCTCTTTCTCCGTGTTCATTGTCAATCAGACTGGGCCTCTTTTTCAAGGAAACATTGAAGTCTCGGACTAATTTGTGGACAGTAGTACCAATCCCTTGACCTTTTAAGTTCATGTTCATGTTAGCTATTTTCTGTTCTCCTTCAAGGATCGCAGAGATGTTTTCCACAAATCCCCTGAGAGAATTATCAGTCGCTTTGCCTTCTATGGTGAGAGTGAAATGATTCCCATGGTTGCCCTGCCTTTGGCCTTCCACACTCACAGAATAATCCGTTGGATGTTGTTGCATTTCAAGTAAAGCCTTGATCTTTTCGACTAATCTCTGTCTGGAAGCATCGTCCCCTTGGCCTTGTATGTTCAAGTTAAACTTGAGCTGCTTGCCTCTTTCGCCGTGTTCATTGTCAATCACACTGGGCCTCTTTTTCAAGGAAACATTGAAGTCTCGGACTAATTTGTGGACAGAAGTACCAATCCCTTGACCTTTTATGTTCATGTTCATGTTAGCTATTTTCTGTTCTCCTTCAAGGATCGCAGAGATGTTTTCCACAAATCCCCTGAGAGAATCATCAGTCGCTTTGCCTTCTATGGTGACAGTGAAATGATTCCCATGGTTGCCCTGCTTTTGGCGTCCCACTCTCACAGAATAATCCGTTGGATGTTGTTGCATTTCAAGTAAAGCCTTGATCTTTTCGACTAATCTCTGTCTGGAAGCATCGTCCCCTTGGCCTTGTATGTTCAAGGTAAACTTGAGCTGCTTACCTCTTTCGCCGTGTTCATTGTCAATCACACTGGGCCTCTTTTTCAAGGAAACATTGAAGTCTCGGACTAATTTGTGGACAGAAGTACCAATCCCTTGACCTTTTATGTTCATGTTCATGTTAGCTATTTTCTGTTCTCCGTCAAGGATCGCAGAGATGTTTTCCACAAATCCCCTGAGAGAATTATCAGTCGCTTTGCCTTCTATGGTGACAGTGAAATGATTCCCATGGTTGCCCTGCTTTTGGCCTCCCACACTCACAGAATAATCCGTTGGATGTTGTTGCATTTCAAGTAAAGCCTTGATCTTTTCGACTAATCTCTGTCTGGAAGCATCGTCCCCTTGGCCTTGTATGTTCAAGTTAAACTTGAGCTGCTTGCCTCTTTCGCCGTGTTCATTGTCAATCAGACTGGGCCTCTTTTTCAAGGAAACATTGAATTCTCGGACTAATTTGTGGACAGAAGTACCAATCCCTTGACCTTTTATGTTCATGGTAACGTTAGCTATTTTCTGTTCTCCTTCAAGGATCGCATAGATGTTTTCCACAAATCCCCTGAGAGAATTATCAGTCGCTTTGCCTTCAATGGTGACAGTGAAATGATTCCCATGGTTGCCCTGCTTTTGGCCTCCCACTCTCACAGAATAATCCGTTGGATGTTGTTGCATTTCATGTAAAGCCTTGATCTTTTCGACTAATCTCTGTCTGGAAGCATCGTCCCCTTGGCCTTGTATGTTCAAGGTAAACTTGAGCTGCTTGCCTCTTTCTCCGTGTTCATTGTCAATCAGACTGGGCCTCTTTTTCAAGGAAACATTGAAGTCTCGGACTAATTTGTGGACAGTAGTACCAATCCCTTGACCTTTTAAGTTCATGTTCATGTTAGCTATTTTCTGTTCTCCTTCAAGGATCGCAGAGATGTTTTCCACAAATCCCCTGAGAGAATTATCAGTCGCTTTGCCTTCTATGGTGAGAGTGAAATGATTCCCATGGTTGCCCTGCCTTTGGCCTTCCACACTCACAGAATAATCCGTTGGATGTTGTTGCATTTCAAGTAAAGCCTTGATCTTTTCGACTAATCTCTGTCTGGAAGCATCGTCCCCTTGGCCTTGTATGTTCAAGTTAAACTTGAGCTGCTTGCCTCTTTCGCCGTGTTCATTGTCAATCACACTGGGCCTCTTTTTCAAGGAAACATTGAAGTCTCGGACTAATTTGTGGACAGAAGTACCAATCCCTTGACCTTTTATGTTCATGTTCATGTTAGCTATTTTCTGTTCTCCTTCAAGGATCGCAGAGATGTTTTCCACAAATCCCCTGAGAGAATCATCAGTCGCTTTGCCTTCTATGGTGACAGTGAAATGATTCCCATGGTTGCCCTGCTTTTGGCGTCCCACTCTCACAGAATAATCCGTTGGATGTTGTTGCATTTCAAGTAAAGCCTTGATCTTTTCGACTAATCTCTGTCTGGAAGCATCGTCCCCTTGGCCTTGTATGTTCAAGGTAAACTTGAGCTGCTTACCTCTTTCGCCGTGTTCATTGTCAATCACACTGGGCCTCTTTTTCAAGGAAACATTGAAGTCTCGGACTAATTTGTGGACAGAAGTACCAATCCCTTGACCTTTTATGTTCATGTTCATGTTAGCTATTTTCTGTTCTCCGTCAAGGATCGCAGAGATGTTTTCCACAAATCCCCTGAGAGAATTATCAGTCGCTTTGCCTTCTATGGTGACAGTGAAATGATTCCCATGGTTGCCCTGCCTTTTACCTTCCACACTCACAGAATAATCCGTTGGATGTTGTTGCATTTCAAGTAAAGCCTTGATCTTTTCGACTAATCTCTGTCTGGAAGCATCGTCCCCTTGGCCTTGTATGTTCAAGGTAAACTTGAGCTGCTTGCCTCTTTCGCCGTGTTCATTGTCAATCAGACTAGGCCTCTTTTTCAAGGGAACATTGAAGTCTCGGACTAATTTGTGGACAGAAGTACCAATCCCTTGACCTTTTATGTTCATGTTCATGTTAGCTATTTTCTGTTCTCCTTCAAGGATCGCATAGATGTTTTCAACAAATCCCCTGAGAGAATTATCAGTCGCTTTGCCTTCTATGGTGACAGTGAAATGATTCCCATGGTTGCCCTGCTTTTGGCCTCCCACACTCACAGAATAATCCGTTGGATGTTGTTGCATTTCAAGTAAAGCCTTGATCTTTTCGACTAATCTCTGTCTGGAAGCATCGTCCCCTTGGCCTTGTATGTTCAAGGTAAACTTGAGCTGCTTGCCTCTTTCGCCGTGTTCATTGTCAATCAGACTAGGCCTCTTTTTCAAGGAAACATTGAAGTCTCGGACTAATTTGAGGACAGAAGTACCAATCCCTTGACCTTTTATGTTCATGTTAACGTTAGCTATTTTCTGTTCTCCTTCAAGGATCGCATAGATGTTTTCCACAAATCCCCTGAGAGAATTATCAGTCGCTTTGCCTTCAATGGTGACAGTGAAATGATTCCCATGGTTGCCCTGCTTTTGGCCTCCCACTCTCACAGAATAATCCGTTAGATGTTGTTGCATTTCATGTAAAGCCTTGATCTTTTCGGCTAATCTCTGTCTGGAAGCATCGTCCCCTTGGCCTTGTATGTTCAAGGTAAACTTGAGCTGCTTGCCTCTTTCTCCGTGTTCATTGTCAATCAGACTGGGCCTCTTTTTCAAGGAAACATTGAAGTCTCGGACTAATTTGTGGACAGTAGTACCAATCCCTTGACCTTTTAAGTTCATGTTCATGTTAGCTATTTTCTGTTGTCCTTCAAGGATCGCAGAGATGTTTTCCACAAATCCCCTGAGAGAATTATCAGTCGCTTTGCCTTCTATGGTGACAGTGAAATGATTCCCATGGTTGCCCTGCCTTTTACCTTCCACTCTCACAGAATAATCCGTTGGATGTTGTTGCATTTCAAGTAAAGCCTTGATCTTTTCGACTAATCTCTGTCTGGAAGCATCGTCCCCTTGGCCTTGTATGTTCAAGTTAAAATTGAGCTGCTTGCCTCTTTCGCCGTGTTCATTGTCATTCACACTGGGCCTCTTTTTCAAGGAAACATTGAAGTCTCGGACTAATTTGAGGACAGAAGGACCAATCCCTTGACCTTTTATCTTCATGTTCATGTTAGCTATTTTCTGTTCTCCTTCAAGGATCGCATAGATGTTTTCCACAAATCCCCTGAGAGAATTATCAGTCGCTTTGCCTTCTATGGTGACAGTGAAATGATTCCCATGGTTGTCCTGCTTTTGGCCTCCCACACTCAAAGAATAATCAGTTGGATGTTGTTGCATTTCAAGTAAAGCCTTGATCTTTTCGACTAATCTCTGTCTGGAAGCATCGTCCCCTTGGCCTTGTATGTTCAAGGTAAACTTGAGCTGCTTGCCTCTTTCTCCGTGTTCATTGTCAATCAGACTAGGCCTCTTTTTCAAGGAAACATTGAAGTCTCGGACTAATTTGTGGACAGAAGTACCAATCCCTTGACCTTTTATGTTCATGTTCATGTTAGCTATTTTCTGTTCTCCTTCAAGGATCGCAGAGATGTTTTCCACAAATCCCCTGAGAGAATCATCAGTCGCTTTGCCTTCTATGGTGACAGTGAAATGATTCCCATGGTTGCCCTGCTTTTGGCGTCCCACTCTCACAGAATAATCCGTTGGATTTTGTTGCATTTCAAGTAAAGCCTTGATCTTTTCGACTAATCCCTGTCTGGAAGCATCGTCCCCTTGGCCTTGTATGTTCAAGTTAAACTTGAGCTGCTTACCTCTTTCGCCGTGTTCATTGTCAATCACACTGGGCCTCTTTTTCAAGGAAACATTGAAGTCTCGGACTAATTTGAGGACAGAAGGACCAATCCCTTGACCTTTTATGTTCATGTTCATGTTAGCTATTTTCTGTTCTCCTTCAAGGATTGCATAGATGTTTTCCACAAATCCCCTGAGAGAATTATCAGTCGCTTTGCCTTCTATGGTGACAGTGAAATGATTCCCATGGTTGCCCTGCTTTTGGCCTCCCACACTCACAGAATAATCCGTTGGATGTTGTTGCATTTCAAGTAAAGCCTTGATCTTTTCGACTAATCTCTGTCTGGAAGCATCGTCCCCTTGGCCTTGTATGTTCAAGGTAAACTTGAGCTGCTTGCCTCTTTCGCCGTGTTCATTGTCAATCAGACTAGGCCTCTTTTTCAAGGAAACATTGAAGTCTCGGACTAATTTGAGGACAGAAGTACCAATCCCTTGACCTTTTAAGTTCATGTTCATGTTAGCTATTTTCTGTTCTCCTTCAAGGATCGCAGAGATGTTTTCCACAAATCCCCTGAGAGAATTATCAGTCGCTTTGCCTTCTATGGTGACAGTGATTTGATTCCCATGTTTGCACTGCCTTTTGCCTTCCACACTCACAGAATAATCAGTTGGATGTTGTTGTATTTCAAGTAAAGCCTTGATCTTTTCGACTAATCTCTGTCTGGAAGCATCGTCCCCTTGGCCTTGTATGTTCAAGGTAAACTTGAGCTGCTTGCCTCTTTTGCCGTCTTCCTTGTCAATTACACTGGGCCTCTTTTTCAAGGAAACATTGAAGTCTCGGACTAATTTGTGCACAGAAGTACCAATCCCTTGACCTTTTAAGTTCATGTTCATGTTAGCTATTTTCTGTTCTCCGTCAAGGATCGCAGAGATGTTTTCCACAAATCCCCTGAGAGAATTATCAGTCGCTTTGCCTTCTATGGTGACAGTGAAATGATTCCCATGGTTGCCCTGCTTTTGGCCTCCCACACTCACAGAATAATCCGTTGGATGTTGTTGCATTTCAAGTAAAGCCTTGATCTTTTCGACTAATCTCTGTCTGGAAGCATCGTCCCCTTGGCCTTGTATGTTCAAGTTAAACTTGAGCTGCTTGCCTCTTTCGCCGTGTTCATTGTCAATCAGACTGGGCCTCTTTTTCAAGGAAACATTGAAGTCTCGGACTAATTTGAGGACAGAAGTACCAATCCCTTGACCTTTTAAGTTCATGTTCACGTTAGCTATTTTCTGTTCTCCGTCAAGGATCGCAGAGATGTTTTCCACAAATCCCCTGAGAGAATTATCAGTCGCTTTGCCTTCTATGGTGACAGTGAAATGATTCCCATGGTTGCCCTGCCTTTGGCCTTCCACACTCACAGAATAATCCGTTGGATGTTGTTGCATTTCAAGTAAAGCCTTGATCTTTTCGACTAATCTCTGTCTGGAAGCATCGTCCCCTTGGCCTTGCATGTTCAAGGTAAACTTGAGCTGCTTGCCTCTTTCGCCGTGTTCATTGTCAATCAGACTAGGCCTCTTTTTCAAGGAAACATTGAAGTCTCGGACTAATTTGAGGACAGAAGTACCAATCCCTTGACCTTTTAAGTTCATGTTCATGTTAGCTATTTTCTGTTCTCCTTCAAGGATCGCAGAGATGTTTTCCACAAATCCCCTGAGAGAATTATCAGTCGCTTTGCCTTCTATGGTGACAGTGATTTGATTCCCATGTTTGCACTGCCTTTTGCCTTCCACACTCACAGAATAATCAGTTGGATGTTGTTGTATTTCAAGTAAAGCCTTGATCTTTTCGACTAATCTCTGTCTGGAAGCATCGTCCCCTTGGCCTTGTATGTTCAAGGTAAACTTGAGCTGCTTGCCTCTTTTGCCGTCTTCCTTGTCAATTACACTGGGCCTCTTTTTCAAGGAAACATTGAAGTCTCGGACTAATTTGTGCACAGAAGTACCAATCCCTTGACCTTTTAAGTTCATGTTCATGTTAGCTATTTTCTGTTCTCCGTCAAGGATCGCAGAGATGTTTTCCACAAATCCCCTGAGAGAATTATCAGTCGCTTTGCCTTCTATGGTGACAGTGAAATGATTCCCATGGTTGCCCTGCTTTTGGCCTCCCACACTCACAGAATAATCCGTTGGATGTTGTTGCATTTCAAGTAAAGCCTTGATCTTTTCGACTAATCTCTGTCTGGAAGCATCGTCCCCTTGGCCTTGTATGTTCAAGTTAAACTTGAGCTGCTTGCCTCTTTCGCCGTGTTCATTGTCAATCAGACTGGGCCTCTTTTTCAAGGAAACATTGAAGTCTCGGACTAATTTGAGGACAGAAGTACCAATCCCTTGACCTTTTAAGTTCATGTTCACGTTAGCTATTTTCTGTTCTCCGTCAAGGATCGCAGAGATGTTTTCCACAAATCCCCTGAGAGAATTATCAGTCGCTTTGCCTTCTATGGTGACAGTGAAATGATTCCCATGGTTGCCCTGCCTTTGGCCTTCCACACTCACAGAATAATCCGTTGGATGTTGTTGCATTTCAAGTAAAGCCTTGATCTTTTCGACTAATCTCTGTCTGGAAGCATCGTCCCCTTGGCCTTGCATGTTCAAGGTAAACTTGAGCTGCTTGCCTCTTTCGCCGTGTTCATTGTCAATCACACTAGGCCTCTTTTTCAAGGAAACATTGAAGTCTCGCACTAATTTGTGGACAGAAGTACCAATCCTTTGACCTTTTAAGTTCATGTTCATGTTAGCTATTTTCTGTTCTCCTTCAAGGATCGCAGAGATGTTTTCCACAAATCCCCTGAGAGAATTATCAGTCGCTTTGCCTTCTATGGTGACAGTGAAATGATTCCCATGGTTGCACTGCTTTTGGCCTCCCACACTCACAGAATAATCCGTTGGATGTTGTTGCATTTCAAGTAAAGCCTTGATCTTTTCGACTAATCTCTGTCTGGAAGCATCGTCCCCTTGGCCTTGTATGTTCAAGGTAAACTTGAGCTGCTTGCCTCTTTCTCCGTGTTCATTGTCAATTATACTGGGCCTCTTTTTCAAGGAAACAATGAAGTCTCGGACTAATTTGTGGACAGAAGTACCAATCCCTTGACCTTTTATCTTCATGTTCATGTTAGCTATTTTCTGTTCTCCTTCAAGGATCGCATAGATGTTTTCCACAAATCCCCTGAGAGAATTATCAGTCGCTTTGCCTTCTATGGTGACAGTGAAATGATTCCCATGGTTGCCCTGCCTTTGGCCTTCCACACTCACAGAATAATCCGTTGGATGTTGTTGCATTTCAAGTAAAGCCTTGATCTTTTCGACTAATCTCTGTCTGGAAGCATCGTCCCCTTGGCCTTGTATGTTCAAGGTAAACTTGAGCTGCTTGCCTCTTTCGCCGTGTTCATTGTCAATCAGACTAGGCCTCTTTTTCAAGGGAACATTGAAGTCTCGGACTAATTTGTGGACAGAAGTACCAATCCCTTGACCTTTTATGTTCATGTTCATGTTAGCTATTTTCTGTTCTCCTTCAAGGATCGCATAGATGTTTTCAACAAATCCCCTGAGAGAATTATCAGTCGCTTTGCCTTCTATGGTGACAGTGAAATGATTCCCATGGTTGCCCTGCTTTTGGCCTCCCACACTCACAGAATAATCCGTTGGATGTTGTTGCATTTCAAGTAAAGCCTTGATCTTTTCGACTAATCTCTGTCTGGAAGCATCGTCCCCTTGGCCTTGTATGTTCAAGGTAAACTTGAGCTGCTTGCCTCTTTCGCCGTGTTCATTGTCAATCAGACTGGGCCTCTTTTTCAAGGAAACATTGAAGTCTCGGACTAATTTGAGGACAGAAGTACCAATCCCTTGACCTTTTATGTTCATGTTAACGTTAGCTATTTTCTGTTCTCCTTCAAGGATCGCATAGATGTTTTCCACAAATCCCCTGAGAGAATTATCAGTCGCTTTGCCTTCAATGGTGACAGTGAAATGATTCCCATGGTTGCCCTGCTTTTGGCCTCCCACTCTCACAGAATAATCCGTTAGATGTTGTTGCATTTCATGTAAAGCCTTGATCTTTTCGGCTAATCTCTGTCTGGAAGCATCGTCCCCTTGGCCTTGTATGTTCAAGGTAAACTTGAGCTGCTTGCCTCTTTCTCCGTGTTCATTGTCAATCAGACTGGGCCTCTTTTTCAAGGAAACATTGAAGTCTCGGACTAATTTGTGGACAGTAGTACCAATCCCTTGACCTTTTAAGTTCATGTTCATGTTAGCTATTTTCTGTTGTCCTTCAAGGATCGCAGAGATGTTTTCCACAAATCCCCTGAGAGAATTATCAGTCGCTTTGCCTTCTATGGTGACAGTGAAATGATTCCCATGGTTGCCCTGCCTTTTACCTTCCACTCTCACAGAATAATCCGTTGGATGTTGTTGCATTTCAAGTAAAGCCTTGATCTTTTCGACTAATCTCTGTCTGGAAGCATCGTCCCCTTGGCCTTGTATGTTCAAGTTAAAATTGAGCTGCTTGCCTCTTTCGCCGTGTTCATTGTCAATCACACTGGGCCTCTTTTTCAAGGAAACATTGAAGTCTCGGACTAATTTGAGGACAGAAGGACCAATCCCTTGACCTTTTATCTTCATGTTCATGTTAGCTATTTTCTGTTCTCCTTCAAGGATCGCATAGATGTTTTCCACAAATCCCCTGAGAGAATTATCAGTCGCTTTGCCTTCTATGGTGACAGTGAAATGATTCCCATGGTTGTCCTGCTTTTGGCCTCCCACACTCAAAGAATAATCAGTTGGATGTTGTTGCATTTCAAGTAAAGCCTTGATCTTTTCGACTAATCTCTGTCTGGAAGCATCGTCCCCTTGGCCTTGTATGTTCAAGGTAAACTTGAGCTGCTTGCCTCTTTCTCCGTGTTCATTGTCAATCAGACTAGGCCTCTTTTTCAAGGAAACATTGAAGTCTCGGACTAATTTGTGGACAGAAGTACCAATCCCTTGACCTTTTATGTTCATGTTCATGTTAGCTATTTTCTGTTCTCCTTCAAGGATCGCAGAGATGTTTTCCACAAATCCCCTGAGAGAATCATCAGTCGCTTTGCCTTCTATGGTGACAGTGAAATGATTCCCATGGTTGCCCTGCTTTTGGCGTCCCACTCTCACAGAATAATCCGTTGGATTTTGTTGCATTTCAAGTAAAGCCTTGATCTTTTCGACTAATCCCTGTCTGGAAGCATCGTCCCCTTGGCCTTGTATGTTCAAGTTAAACTTGAGCTGCTTACCTCTTTCGCCGTGTTCATTGTCAATCACACTGGGCCTCTTTTTCAAGGAAACATTGAAGTCTCGGACTAATTTGAGGACAGAAGGACCAATCCCTTGACCTTTTATGTTCATGTTCATGTTAGCTATTTTCTGTTCTCCTTCAAGGATTGCATAGATGTTTTCCACAAATCCCCTGAGAGAATTATCAGTCGCTTTGCCTTCTATGGTGACAGTGAAATGATTCCCATGGTTGCCCTGCTTTTGGCCTCCCACACTCACAGAATAATCCGTTGGATGTTGTTGCATTTCAAGTAAAGCCTTGATCTTTTCGACTAATCTCTGTCTGGAAGCATCGTCCCCTTGGCCTTGTATGTTCAAGGTAAACTTGAGCTGCTTGCCTCTTTCGCCGTGTTCATTGTCAATCAGACTAGGCCTCTTTTTCAAGGAAACATTGAAGTCTCGGACTAATTTGAGGACAGAAGTACCAATCCCTTGACCTTTTAAGTTCATGTTCATGTTAGCTATTTTCTGTTCTCCTTCAAGGATCGCAGAGATGTTTTCCACAAATCCCCTGAGAGAATTATCAGTCGCTTTGCCTTCTATGGTGACAGTGATTTGATTCCCATGTTTGCACTGCCTTTTGCCTTCCACACTCACAGAATAATCAGTTGGATGTTGTTGTATTTCAAGTAAAGCCTTGATCTTTTCGACTAATCTCTGTCTGGAAGCATCGTCCCCTTGGCCTTGTATGTTCAAGTTAAACTTGAGCTGCTTGCCTCTTTTGCCGTCTTCCTTGTCAATTACACTGGGCCTCTTTTTCAAGGAAACATTGAAGTCTCGGACTAATTTGTGCACAGAAGTACCAACCCTTTGACCTTTTAAGTTCATGTTCATGTTAGCTATTTTCTGTTCTCCTTCAAGGATCGCATAGATGTTTTCCACAAATCCCCTGAGAGAATTATCAGTCGCTTTGCCTTCTATGGTGACAGTGAAATGATTCCCATGGTTGCCCTGCCTTTGGCCTTCCACACTCACAGAATAATCCGTTGGATGTTGTTGCATTTCAAGTAAATCCTTGATCTTTTCGACTAATCTCTGTCTGGAAGCATCGTCCCCTTGGCCTTGTATGTTCAAGGTAAACTTGAGCTGCTTGCCTCTTTCGCCGTGTTCATTGTCAATCAGACTGGGCCTCTTTTTCAAGGAAACATTGAAGTCTCGGACTAATTTGTGCACAGAAGTACCAATCCCTTGACCTTTTAAGTTCATGTTCATGTTAGCTATTTTCTGTTCTCCGTCAAGGATCGCAGAGATGTTTTCCACAAATCCCCTGAGAGAATTATCAGTCGCTTTGCCTTCTATGGTGACAGTGAAATGATTCCCATGGTTGCCCTGCTTTTGGCCTCCCACACTCACAGAATAATCCGTTGGATGTTGTTGCATTTCAAGTAAAGCCTTGATCTTTTCGACTAATCTCTGTCTGGAAGCATCGTCCCCTTGGCCTTGTATGTTCAAGTTAAACTTCAGCTGCTTGGCTCTTTTGCCGTGTTCATTGTCAATCAGACTGGGCCTCTTTTTCAAGGAAACATTGAAGTCTCGGACTAATTTGAGGACAGAAGTACCAATCCCTTGACCTTTTAAGTTCATGTTCATGTTAGCTATTTTCTCTTCTCCGTCAAGGATCGCAGAGATGTTTTCCACAAATCCCCTGAGAGAATTATCAGTCGCTTTGCCTTCTATGGTGACAGTGAAATGATTCCCATGGTTGCCCTGCCTTTGGCCTTCCACACTCACAGAATAATCCGTTGGATGTTGTTGCATTTCAAGTAAAGCCTTGATCTTTTCGACTAATCTCTGTCTGGAAGCATCGTCCCCTTGGCCTTGCATGTTCAAGGTAAACTTGAGCTGCTTGCCTCTTTCGCCGTGTTCATTGTCAATCACACTAGGCCTCTTTTTCAAGGAAACATTGAAGTCTCGCACTAATTTGTGGACAGAAGTACCAATCCTTTGACCTTTTAAGTTCATGTTCATGTTAGCTATTTTCTGTTCTCCTTCAAGGATCGCAGAGATGTTTTCCACAAATCCCCTGAGAGAATTATCAGTCGCTTTGCCTTCTATGGTGACAGTGAAATGATTCCCATGGTTGCACTGCTTTTGGCCTCCCACACTCACAGAATAATCCGTTGGATGTTGTTGCATTTCAAGTAAAGCCTTGATCTTTTCGACTAATCTCTGTCTGGAAGCATCGTCCCCTTGGCCTTGTATGTTCAAGGTAAACTTGAGCTGCTTGCCTCTTTCTCCGTGTTCATTGTCAATTATACTGGGCCTCTTTTTCAAGGAAACATTGAAGTCTCGGACTAATTTGTGGACAGAAGTACCAATCCCTTGACCTTTTATCTTCATGTTCATGTTAGCTATTTTCTGTTCTCCTTCAAGGATCGCATAGATGTTTTCCACAAATCCCCTGAGAGAATTATCAGTCGCTTTGCCTTCTATGGTGACAGTGAAATGATTCCCATGGTTGCCCTGCCTTTGGCCTTCCACACTCACAGAATAATCCGTTGGATGTTGTTGCATTTCAAGTAAAGCCTTGATCTTTTCGACTAATCTCTGTCTGGAAGCATCGTCCCCTTGGCCTTGTATGTTCAAGGTAAACTTGAGCTGCTTGGCTCTTTTGCCGTGTTCATTGTCAATCAGACTGGGCCTCTTTTTCAAGGAAACATTGAAGTCTCGGACTAATTTGAGGACAGAAGTACCAATCCCTTGACCTTTTAAGTTCATGTTCATGTTAGCTATTTTCTGTTCTCCTTCAAGGATCGCAGAGATGTTTTCCACAAATCCCCTGAGAGAATTATAAGTCGCTTTGCCTTGTATGGTGACAGTGAAATGATTCCCATGGTTGCCGTGCCTTTGGCCTTCCACACTCACAGAATAATCCGTTGGATGTTGTTGCATTTCAAGTAAAGCCTTGATCTTTTCGACTAATCTCTGTCTGGAAGCATCGTCCCCTTGGCCTTTTATGTTCAAGTTAAACTTGAGCTGCTTGCATCTTTCGCTGTGTCCATTGTCAATCAGACTGGGCCTCTTTTTCAAGGAAACATTGAAGTCTCGGACTAATTTGTGGACAGAAGTACCAATCCCTTGACCTTTTATGTTCATGTTCATGTTAGCTATTTTCTGTTCTCCTTCAAGGATCGCATAGATGTTTTCCACAAATCCCCTGAGAGAATTATCAGTCGCTTTGCCTTCTATAGTGACAGTGAAATGATTCCCATGGTTGCCCTGCTTTTGGCCTCCCACACTCAAAGAATAATCCGTTGGATGTTGTTGCATTTCAAGTAAAGCCTCGATCTTTTCGACTAATCTCTGTCTGGAAGCATCGTCCCCTTGGCCTTGTATGTTCAAGGTAAACTTGAGCTGCTTGCCCCTTTTGCCGTGTTCATTGTCAATCACACTGGGCCTCTTTTTCAAGGAAACATTGAAGTCTCGGACTAATTTGTGGACAGAAGTACCAATCCCTTGACCTTTTATGTTCATGTTCATGTTAGCTATTTTCTGTTCTCCTTCAAGGATCGCATAGATGTTTTCCAGAAATCCCCTGAGAGAATTATCAGTCGCTTTGCCTTCTATGGTGACAGTGAAATGATTCCCATGGTTGCCCTGGCTTTGCCGTTTCACGCTCACAGAATAATCCTTTATATGTCCTTCCTTTCTAACGTAAGCCTTGATCTTTTCGACAAATCTCTTTAGGGAAGCATCATCCCCTTGGCCTTGTATCTTCAAGGTAAACATGACCCACCGGTCTCTTTCGATTGGGAAAGTAGTACCTTTGTTGGGCCTGTTTTTCAGGGAAACATTGATGTCTTGTATAGATTGGTGGACAGAATCACCAATCCCTTGGCCTTCTATGTTGATGCTACTGTGAGTTATTTGACCTTCTGTCTGAAACATGGCATTAATGCTTTCAACTAATCTCTTGATAGAAGCATCAGCCCCGTTTCCTTGTATTTTTAGTTTGAAAAGCATTACCTCATGTCCTTTGCTTTGGCCTTGCAGGTTCACTGTGTAATCATTTATTTGCCCCTCCTTGCCAAGAAAGTACTGGATCTTTTTAACTAATCTGTTTAAGGTATGATCATCCCCTTGGCCTTGTATGTTCAGGATAAAATCAACTCCCATATGTCCATTGTTGTTTGGAGAGTCAATCCTTTCATTATCCGTGGAAGTATTGTTTAGTTCACCATATGTGCTAATTAAGGCATTGATTTCTTGGACTAATCTTTTGACAGAAGCTTCAGTCCCTTTACCTTTTATGGTGATTATGAATCCCTCCCCATCATCTTCTCTATTGTGAAAACCGCCATTGTCTTTTTTTTCTATATTAATAGAAGTATCACTTATTTCAACATTTTTGTAAAGGAGAGCTTTGAGGTCTTCAACAAATCTCTGGAGAGAAGCACGAGCCCCTTGGACTTGTATATTAATTGTAAAATCAGTTATCTGGATTTTTCTCTTGTGCTCAGCATTCATACCTTGGTCTTCTACTGTCCGGGACAAACCATTGAAACCCAGAACTGTAAAGGAAAAGAAATGGTATTTTTAAGCAAATGTTTTTTCTTAAATTCCAACACACCTAGAATCATAGAATCATAGAATCATAGAATCATAGAGTTGGAAGAGACCACAAGGGCCATCGAGTCCAACCCCCTGCCAAGCAGGAAACACCATCAGAGCACTCCTGACATATGGTTGTCAAGCCTCTGCTTAAAGACCTCCAAAGAAGGAGACTCCACCACACTCCTTGGCAGCAAATTCCACTGTCGAACAGCTCTTACTGTCAGGAAGTTCTTCCTAATGTTTAGGTGGAATCTTCTTTCTTGTAGTTTGGATCCATTGCTCCGTGTCCGCTTCTCTGGAGCAGCAGAAAACAACCTTTCTCCCTCCTCTATGTGACATCCTTTTATATATTTGAACATGGCTATCATATCACCCCTTAACCTCCTCTTCTCCAGGCTAAACATGCCCAGCTCCCTTAGCCGTTCCTCATAAGGCATCGTTTCCAGGCCTTTGACCATTTTGGTTGCCCTCCTCTGGACACGTTCCAGTTTGTCAATGTCCTTCTTGAACTGTGGTGCCCAGAACTGGACACAGTACTCCAGGTGAGGTCTGACCAGAGCAGAATACAGTGGCACTATTACTTCCCTTGATCTAGATGCTATACTCCTATTGATGCAGCCCAGAATTGCATTGGCTTTTTTAGCTGCCGCGTCACACTGTTGGCTCATGTCAAGTTTGTGGTCCACCAAGACTCCTAGATCCTTTTCACATGTAGTGCTCTCAAGCCAGGTGTCACCCATCTTGTATTTGTGCCTCTCATTTTTTTTGCCCAAGTGCAATACTTTACATTTCTCCCTGTTAAAATTCATCTTGTTTGTTTTGGCCCAGTTCTCTAATCTGTCAAGGTCGTTTTGAAGTGTGTTCCTGTCCTCTGGGGTGTTAGCCACCCCTCCCAGTTTGGTGTCATCTGCAAATTTGATCAGGATGCCCTTGAGTCCATCATCCAAGTCGTTGATAAAGATGTTGAATAAGACCGGGCCCAAGACAGAACCCTGTGGCACCCCACTAGTCACTCTTCTCCAGGATGAAGAGGAACCATTGATTAGCACCCTTTGGGTTCGGTCAGTCAGCCAGTTACAAATCCACTGAGTGGTAGCATAGTCAAGACCGCATTTTACCAGCTTCTTTACAAGAATATCATGGGGCACCTTGTCAAATGCCTTGCTGAAATCAAGGTAGGCTACATCCACTGCGTTCCCTTCATCTACCAGGCTTGTAATTCTGTCAAAAAACGAGATCAGGTTAGTCTGACATGACTTATTTTTCAGAAATCCATGCTGACTATTGGTGATCACAGCATTCCTTTCCAGGTGCTCACAGACTGTTTGCTTAATGATCTGCTCCAGAATCTTCCCTGGTATTGATGTCAGACTGACTGGGCGGTAATTATTTGGGTCCTCTCTTTTCCCCTTTTTGAAAATAGGGACAACATGGCACCATACATCATTTCTATTAATTCCCTTTCTGCCAGGTTACTATCAGTTAAATAGAAAATATATGTATATTCTACATATTTTCTAATTGTGACAATACTTAGCAAGTACCGTTTTTTTGCTCTATAAGACTCACTTTTTCCCTCCTAAAAATGTGTGTGTGTCTTATGGAGTGAATGCAGGCTGTGCAGCTATCCCAGAAGCCAGAACAGCAAGAGGGATCGCTGCTTTCTCTGCGCAGAGAAAGCAGCGGTCCCTCTTGCTGTTCTGGCTTCTGGGATTCAGAATATTTTTTTTCTTGTTTTCCTCCTCCAAAAACTAGGTGCGTCTTATGGTCTGGTGCGTCTTATAGAGCGAAAAATATGGTATATAGTGCTTTTGAATGTCTGATTTCTATATCTGATTGTAACTTTTCCAACTACTACTCTCAGGTTAATCAGTGTTAATCTCTACCTAGTGCAAATGGGAGAATACCTATTCCAGAACCAACCAGTGAAATCTGTACAGAGGTGAGAGTTGATCCAGGGACTTTTGCACTTCTTGTTCTTTCTCTACCTGACTTTTAGAAGACATCTGAAGGCAGCCCTGTTTAGGGAAGTTTTTAATGGCTGGTGTTTTATTATATTTTTAATATTTTGTTGTAAGCTGGTCAGAGTGGCTGGGGAAATCCGCCAGATGGATGGGATGGATGGATGGATGGATGGATGGATGGATGGATGGATAAATAAATTATTATTATTATTATTATTATTATTATTATTATTATTATTATTATTATTATTATATCTAAACTACAAGTTCTCATTGTCATCTGCCAAGTGTTACTCCATTTTAAAAATCAAAATATATTCTAAGGACCTCTTCTAGCCTCTTAGCATTTTGTGATTGTCTTTTGAATGTCTAAATTCAATTAGGTAGCCATGTTGGTCTGACGCAGTCGAAATAAAAAAAATAAGAAAATTGTCCAATAGCATCTTCAGTGTATCTGTAGATGTGTGTATGCACAATAAAGCTTATACCTAGAACAAACTCATTGGTCTCTAAGCTTCTACAGGACAATTTTCTCATTTCTTAATTTATTTTGAATGTCTAACTTCTATATCTGATTGTAACTTTTCCAACTATTATTCTTGGCTCAATCAGTTTTATTCCCTACCTAGTGCAAATGGGAGAATAGCTATTCTAGAACCAACCAGTGGAATCTGTGCAGAGGCTAAAGTTGATCCAGGGCCTTCTGCACTTCTTGTTCACTCTGTAAACCACAAGCTCTCATTGTCATCTGCCAGGTGTTACTCCATTTTTTAGATCAAAATATGTTCTAAGGTGTAATGGTTCTAGGGGTTGCTCATGCGTAAGTTGTCGCCACTCCTGGCTAGGTTACCTGGGTGAACCCTTTCTGTCTGGACAGCCTCTCACCCGTGGCTGTCTCAATCCCTGGCAGAATCCGTCAGTGGGTGTTTCTTGAACTTCTTCCAGCAAAGAAGTTCTTTCACGCCAAGTCTCCTCCTACTCACCCTGTGCGGAAGTCTTCTGCGCAGGGAGGGTGTGGGCAGCGGAGTACCCATGCTCTCCCCGCTGGTCTCCGGCGAGGAGTCCTGGAGCCTCCTCTCTGATTCCCCCATCTGCCCCCCATCTCCACTGGTGTTACACTGATTTCCTTCCCCAGCAGATGAGCTGCCTCTCTCCCTACTGGGACCCTCTCCAGCATCCCTCTGGAGCCTTCCCTTCGCCTCTGGCTCCGATGGCAGTTCCCTGACATCCACCTCCCCCCCAGGCCCCCCTGCACCCCCGGCCCGACTTTCCGATTCAACCTCGTCTCTTTCCTCGGCCGACGATGCGGGGAATCCCCTGAAGGAGCTGTCGCCATCCTCTGAGGATTCAAAACTCGCTTCCCACCTGCTCCAATCTCTTCCCGCGGGGTGGGCCTCCCAGTCTGATTCTTCTCCCTCTGACACCTCCCTTCCCTCCTCTTCGGAGGCAGGAAAACCCACAAAGTCCTCTTCATTGTCTATGGTTCCAAATTCTTCCTCCCAGAATCTCGCTAGTGGTTTTGGTTTATCTGGGAACAGGCTATGGAATTCTTCCACCAGATACCCGTCATAGATCGCCTCAGCGGGGACCCACGTGTTTTCTGACCTGGGTTCTCCCTCCCAAGCTACCAAGTACTCCACCTGGCGCCCTCGCCACCTTGAATTGAGTATTTCCGTGGCTTGGTTGTGGTGTTCCCTCTCCTCTACCCGCGGGTGGGTGGTGACTCCTCCCTCCCGCCCTGGAAATTCCCGCCCCTCCCTGTACGGTGAGAGTAGGGACCTATGGAACACCGGATGTATCTTCATGCTGTCAGGCAACTTGAGCTTGAATGCCACGGGGTTCACCTGCTGTGTTACCTCAAAAGATCACAGCCGCCTCGGCTGCAACTTCTTGCACCCTCCCTTTCGAGGTAACCCTTGGGTTGACAACCACACCCGGTCTCCCACCCATATGGCCTCCCCCTCCCAATGGTGCTTGTCCGCCTGCCTCTTGTAAACTTCCTTGGCCCGTTCCAAGTTCATCTTGAGTTGCTGGTGCAAGGCCTCCATTTCTTCTACAAACTGCTCTGCCACAGGTACACTCCATCCTTCCTCCCCCCCCCCCGGGAAGGCCCTGGGGTGACACCCATAATTGGCCATGAACAGGCTCATTCCCGTGGACACATGTTCAGCGTTATTGTACGCAAATTCAGCCAGCGCTAGTTTCTCTACCCAATCGTTCTGTCTCTCGCTGATGTAGCAGCGTAGGTATTGCTGGAGTATACTGTTCGCTCTTTCTGCTTGTCCGTTGGTTTCCGGGTGTCTCGCCGTCGAGAAGCCCACCTCGACCTGCAGCAAGCTCATGAGCTTCCTCCAGAACCGGGAAGTAAATTGTTTCCCGCAATCTGCGATGACCCTCGAGGGAGCCCCATGCAGCCTAAAGATGTGATCCACAAACAACCTGGCTGTCTCTTCTGCCGTCACCGCATGTGAGCAAGCTATGAAATGGCACATCTTCGTCAGTAGATCGACGACTACCATGACTGCTGTCTTCCCCCTTGACTTGGGCAAATCTGTCATAAAATCTATGGACACCACCTCCCAGGGTCTTCCCGGCGTGGGTAAGGGTTCCAGTAACCCTGCGGGGGCAGCCCTCTCCCCCTTTGCCCTCTGGCAGCGGTCGCACCCCCGTACATATTCCCGTACGTCTTCCCTCACCTTTGGCCACCAGAACTGCCTGGTGATGAGCAGCATGGTTTTGTGCTGTCCAAAGTGCCCAGCTGTTGGGTTGTTGTGGAGTTGTTTGAGTACCTTCCCCCTCAAGGTCTCCCCTGGTACATACAGCGCCCCCTTATAGTACAGTAGCCCTTCCTTTTCCTCAAACCCTCCATGGTCTTCCCTTCCGTCCTGGAGTTCCCTGATTTTTGTTTGAGCGAACGCGTTGTTTCTAGTAAGCCCGGCCAGTTCTCGCTTCCCAACCAACGCTCCCCCACACACCCATCGGTTCTCGGGAAACACGTGTCGGATCTCCGGCGGTCCTTCTCATTCCATGTACTCCGGCTTCCGGGAGAGAGCATCTACTCTTACGTTTTCCTCTCCCAGCACGTATCAGATCTCGACGGAAAACTTGGAGAACTCCTGTGCCCATCAAATCTGTCTCTGGTTGAGTACTCGCGCGGTCCTCCAGTATTCCAAGTTCTTGTGGTCAGTACAAACCTGGATCTTGTGCTGCGCCCCTATTAACAGATGTCTCCATCGGCGAAACACCGCATAGTTCGCAAGCAGTTCACAGTCATACACTGTATAGTTTTGCTCCGATTTGCTCAGCTTCCTCGAGAAAAAGGCACACGGCCTCCAGCCCTGCTTGGCCCCTGACAGCAAAAGTACATCTCCAATGGCTCGGTCGGACGCGTCGGTCTCCAGTCTCATGGGCTTCTCCAGATCAATGTGCAGGAGCTGCTCTTCCGAAGCGAACGCCTTCTTCAGTCTTTCAAAGGATTGCTGGGCACTTTCTGTCCAGGCGAACTTCCTTTTGCTACTGAGACAATCTGTGATGGGCACTGTCAAGTGGGCAAAGTTCTTGATGAACTTCCTGTAGAAGTTGCTGAACCCTAGGAACCTCTGCACATCCTCCCGGGTTTTGGGGCCTTCCATTCCAGCACTGCCTGCACCTTGCTTGGGTCCATAGCTAGGCCCTTGTCTGACAACTTGTACCCCAGAAACTCGACCTCTCTGACGTGAAATTGGCATTTTTCCAGCTTGACCCACAACTGGTGCTTCTGCAGTCTCTTTAGCACTTCCCTGATGTCTCTGACATGTTGCTTCTCATTGTCCGAATAGATTAAGACGTCATCCAAAAAGGCTATGCAGTTCTTGTACAGCAGGGGCCCCAACACGTGGTGCATGAATGCTTGAAAGCAGGCGGAGCCCGATTGTAATCCAAATGGCATGACTAAGTACTCAAAAGCCCCCAGGGGGGTGAACATGGTAGTTTTCCATTCGTCCCCCTCCCTTATCCTAATCAAATTGTACGCTCCCCTGAGGTCCAGCTTGGTAAAAAATTTCCCCTGCCTCACCCGTGTTAAAATGTTGTCAATCCTGGGCATTGGGAAGGTCATGGGTTCTGATACCAGGTTTAACACCCGGTAATCTACGACTAATCTGGGCTGATTAGTCTCCTTTTTGTCCACAAAGAACACCGGACTGCCCCCCACCGCCTTTGATTCCCTTATGAACCCCCTCTTCCGGTTCTTGTCAATAAACTGCCGCAACTCCTGCATCTCCCGGTCAGACATGTCATACAGCTTACCCATCGGCAGCTGAGCCCCTGGGAGTAAGTTGATTTGGCAGTCAAAGGGCCTATGGGGGGGTAGTCTATCCGCCTCCTTCTCGCTGAAGACTTCCTTCAGGTCAGCATATTGTGGTGGCACCTCCCCTTTTGTTTCCACCGCCAGCCCAGCCACCCTGGCCACTGTCATGCTTGGGTTCTCCCCCCCCCAGACAGTGTTCCAAGCAGTAAGCTGACCCAAAGGTGACTGACCGCTGATGCCATGACACTACTGGATCATGCAGTGCCAGCCAGCTCATCCCCAGTATTATTGGGGGTCCTGCCAGTGTGGCCACGTGAAAGGCAATGGTCTCCGTGTGCCTGTAAACCCTCATTCGCATTGGCGGGGTCTGGTGTGTCACTTCCCCCCCCCCAGAAGTTCCTTGCCATCGATGGTGGTCACTTGCAAGGGAAAATCCAGGGGCAGCAGGTGGAGTTGGTGCTCCAGAGCGAAGTCCCTGCTGAAGAAATTGCAGGAGCTGCCCGAATCCAGCAGCCCCTCAACTTTGACTGGGTGCCCATTCGGGAGTTCTAGCACCACTTCTATGGCTATAGCTGCCTTGGGAGGGTCAGGCTGGGGCACTTCTATTGGTTGCTGGCCTGGCTGCTGCCCCCGCTGGTTGGCAGCCAGGCGTTGTCGTTTCCCTGCGCCTGCCCTTCCTCCCCCTTCTCCTCGCAGCCAGCAGCCCCCACCATCCCTTGCCAGGCCTTTCTTTGAGGGCAGACCCTGGCAAAATGTCCTGGCCGCTGGCAGAGGAAGCACTTCTTGGTGGTTTTCCAATCCTTCCCCTCCCTCTTGCGACCTTCACTGGAGTTTGAAACCTCTCTCTCGCGCACACCATCAATTTCCATTGGCTCAGCCGCCTGGGAAAGCTGTCTCGGTATTTCAGGAATGCGGTAGTCATGGCAACGTTCCCCTCTCACTTCGCGTTTCTCCTGAGCCCGCGCTTCCATTTTTTTAATAGAATATTTATTAGGATTTTTTAAAGTATTACAATAAAAATGAAAAAAGAAAAAGAAAATAACAAAAATAACAAAAATACAAAAATAAAAATACTTAAAAACACACATATTTTCCATTTACTACTTTTCCTTTAACTTATTTCCCGGACCTCCTCATACCTCCCTTTTTTGTATTCCACTTCAAATTGTTGGTTCAGCAAATCCTTACCCTTAAATTTTTACCTGTTTATAACCTTTTTTTTCATATTCTCTTAAAGTATTACAGCTGGAAACCACTTAATTTCTATCCAACATCATTCTAACATTCATTAATTTTACAATATTTCTGTAAGTAGTCTTTAAATTTCTTCCAATCTTCTTCCACCGACTCTTCTCCCTGGTCTCGGATTCTGCCAGTCATTTCTGCCAGTCCCATATAGTCCATCACCTTCGTCTGCCATTCTTCCAGAGTGGGTAAATCTTGTCTCTTCCAATACTTTGCAATAAGTATTCTTGCTGCTGTTGTGGCATACATAAAAAAAGTTCTGTCCTTCTTTAACACCAATTGGCCGACAATGCCCAGAAGGAAGGCCTCTGGTTTCTTCAGGAAGGTATATTTAAATACCTTTTTCATTTCATTATAGATCATTTCCCAGAAGGCCTTGATCTTTGGGCACGTCCACCAAAGGTGAAAGAATGTACCTTCGGTTTCTTTACATTTCCAACATTTATTATCGGGCAAATCATATATTTTTGCAAGCTTGACTGGGGTCATGTACCACCTGTATATCATTTTCATAATATTCTCTCTTAAGGCATTACATGCCGTAAATTTCATGCCTGTGGTCCACAACTGTTCCCAGTCAGCAAACATAATGTTATGTCCAACATCTTGTGCCCATTTAATCATAGCAGATTTCACCATTTCATCCTGAGTGTTTCATTTCAACAGCAAGTTATACATCTTTGACAAAATCTTAGTTTTGGGTTCTAACAGTTCTGTTTCTAGTTTTGATTTTTCCACCTGGAAGCCAATTTTCTTGTCCAAATTATATGCCTCCATTATCTGATAATAATGAAGCCAATCTAGCACTTTGTTTTTTAGTTTCTCAAAACTCTGCAGTTTCAATCTATCTCCCTCTTGTTCCAAAATTTCCCAATATTTCGGTCATTCGGCCTCCATATTGAGCTTTTTCTGAGCTTTTGCTTCCATTGGTGACAGCCACCTTGGGGTTTTATTTTCCAATAAATCCTTATATCTTATCCAAACACTAAACAATGCTTTCCTGACAATATGGTTTTTAAATGCTTTATGTGCTTTAACCTTGTCGTACCACAGATATGCATGCCACCCAAATACATTGTTAAAACCTTCTAAGTCCAAAATGTCTGTGTTCTCAAGAAGCAGCCATTCTTTCAGCCAACAAAATGCGGCTGATTCATAGTAAAGTTTGAAGTCTGGCAGGGCAAATCCACCTCTTTCTTTTGCATCAGTTAATATCTTAAATTTTATTCTGGGCTTCTTGCCCTGCCAGACAAATCTAGAAATATCTTTCTGCCACTTCTTAAAACAGTCCATCTTGTCCACAATTTGCAGTGTTTGAAACAAAAACAACATTCTAGGCAATACATTCATCTTTATAGCTGCAATTCGACCCAACAAGGAAAGCTTCAAATTTGACCAAATTTCTAAGTTTTTTTTCACTTCCATCCAACATTTTTCATAGTTATCTTTAAATAGGTTCCCATTTTTAGCTGTCATGTTAATCCCCAGGTATTTCAATTTTTTAACCACAGTCAGACCTGTCTCATTCTGAAACCTCTCTCTTTCAATCGGTGTTAAATTTTTCTCTAAAACCTTAGTTTTTAACTTGTTCAATTTACATCCTGCCACTTGACCAAATTCTTGAATTAGTTCTAAAACCCTTTTAGTACTAGATTCTGGCTCCTGTAACGTCAATACTAAGTCATCTGCAAATGCTCTCAATTTATACTGTTTGGCTCCGACCTGTATACCTTTAACCAACCGGTCCCTTCTAATCATGTTCAGCAGAACCTCCAGGACCGATATAAAAAGCAATGGGGAAATTGGGCATCCCTGCCGTGTCCCTTTTTCTATCTTAAATTCTTCCGTCACCACATTGTTTACAATTAATTTAGCCTTTTGTTCAGAGTATATTGTACCTACACCATTTTCAAAACCTTGGCCTACCCCCATCCCCTGTAGGTTCTTTTTCATAAAACTCCAAGAGATATTATCAAAAGCTTTCTCCGCGTCCACAAATATCAGAACTGCTTTGGTGTTTATATTCACTTCTAATTTTTCCAAAATATCAATTATGTTCCTCAAATTATCAGACAAATGTCTTCCCGGGAGAAAGCCCGCTTGATCTTTATGAATCTCTTCCATCAATACTCTTTTCAATCTCTTGGCCAAAATGTCAGCAAACATTTTGTAATCCACATTAAGTAACGATATAGGGCGGTAGTTCTTAAGTTGAGTCTTTTCAGTCTCTGTTTTCGGTATAAGTGTAATATACGCCTCTTTCCATGACTCTGGTGCCCTTTTCCCTTCCAGAATTTCATTGCAGACTTCCTTCAAAGGTTGTTGTCAGGGAACTGCCATCTGAGGCGCAGGAGGTGAAAGGGCTCACGGAGGGTGAGAGAGACCATTCAGCTGAGGAGGGAACCAGCAGGGGGAGAAGTGGAGTTCCAAGGGAAAGTGAGTCGGAGGGAGGGCTCAGAGACACTTCAAGCGAGAACAGTGGGGAGGTTTCAGGACCTCCTATAGGGACACCCACTCCTCGCCGGAAACTGTCACGCCGAGAGTCCAGAAGACGCGTTTCCGTTAAGGAGCTTTTATGCTGGAAGAAGTTCCGTAAACGCCCACTGTCCGATTCAACGAGCGACTGATGGAGCCATGCTTAAGGAGCTCCGTCACAGACAGAGGTTTGTGGACTTAGCCAAACTCTGAGGGACTAGGATTTTACGCACAAGCAGCTCACCATCTCATCACAGCAATCGGACAGTCCCTGAAAGCAGCTTGTGCAGAGAGGCATCATGAGCAACCCAGCCGGAGCCGGGGGAGCAGGAGGAGCTGGAGAGGGTCCAAGCCAGGAAGAAAGGTACAGGGTGTTGGAAGTCCAGCTAGCGCTGCAAACGGCGAGGCTAGAGGAAAGGAGGGCGCAGGATGCAGAAAAGGCAAAAGGCGCTACACTAGCAAGAAAGATGCCAGGATTGGTGCAGAAGTTTGGGGGAGACCCCAGGAACTACCAAGCCTTTAGGACAGAGATGCAGTATGCTCTCGAGCTGCAGTTTGACGACTTTCCCGACGAGGCATCGCGAGTGGCGTTTGTGATTGGCCATCTCGAAGGGGGGGCGAGAGACTGGGTTAGACCCCTGATGGCAGGGAATAGTGAAATGCTGAAGGACACGAGGAAGTTTTTTCGCGCCATGGATTTGATGTTTTCCAGCGAGATTGAACAGGGACTGGTGCGCAGACAATTGATGGCTTGTAAACAGGGGAGCCGATCGGTTCGTGAGTACTGGACTGAGTTTACAATGTTGATACATAAATTGGGGTGGGACCTATCGGCGGAACCCATTCAAATGCTTTTTGAAGAGGGGCTTTCTTCGGCGGTGAAAGACGAACTTTCCCGGGCGCCCAGGGCGGAGTCTATGGACCAGCTGACCAAATCAGCGCTGACCATTGGAGCGCGCCAGGAGGCAAGAGCCTTGGAGAAGCGGGAGGGGAAAGGAGAGCGTTGGAGGGATTTCCGCATTCCAGAGATTCCGGAGCCAAATTTCCCGCCAGGAGAGCCGATGGAAGTTGGAACAGCGCGCGCGCGCGCAGTTTCAAATCCCAGTGAAGGGAGGAAGAAGGAGGGAAAGAGCGCCAAGAAATGTTATCTCTGCCAGCAGCCAGGTCACTTTGCCAGAGTCTGCCCGCAAAGAAAGGAATGGCAAGGGATGGTGGGAGCTGTTGGGGGGAAGGAGGAGGGAGTCCAGGAGCCAGTAAAAGCCAACGCCTGGCTGCCACCGTCAGGGCACTGCAGCCAGGCCAAGGAGCAGTAAAAGTGCCCACTCCGGAACCTCCAAGGCCAGCCCTGGTAATAGAAGTGTTGCTAGAGCTGGCAAACGGATACCCACTAAAGACAAAGGCGCTGTTGGACTCAGGCAGCTCCTGTAATTTTATGAGTAAGGAGTTTGCAGCTGAACACCAGATACAGATACTCCCTTTAAGCAACCCCCTGCAGGTGACCACGATCGATGGGAGGGAGCTGTTGGGAGGAGAAGTTAGCCTACAGACCGTCCCAATGGTTATGAGGGTGGCCAGGCACACCGAAAGGATAGCGTTCAATGTGGCCACCCTGGGAGGGGCTCCCGTTATTTTGGGAATGAGCTGGCTAGCGTTGCATGATCCGCTAGTGGGCTGGCATCAGAGAGTGGTTTCCTTTGGGTCAGCACATTGCCTGGAACACTGCAGAGAGGGAAAGGTGCCAGAAGGGGCAAAAGCCTTTCTAGCAGGGACGGAAGTGGCGGACAAAGGGAAGGTGCCCAAACAATACGCTGACCTGAGCAAGGTCTTCAGCGAAAGGAAAGCAGATAAACTACCACCGCATAGAGCCTTTGACTGCCAAATTAACCTGGTCCCTGGGGCCCAGCTCCCCGTGGGCAAGCTGTACGCCATGTCAGACAGGGAAATGCAGGAGTTAAGGGAGTTTATTGATAAAAACCTGAAGAGGGGCTTCATCAGAGAGTCCAGAGCGGTGGGGGGGAGCCCAGTGTTTTTTGTGGACAAAAAAAACACGGATAAACCCAGGCTTGTAGTGGACTACCGGCGGCTAAATGCCGTGTCAGAACCAGTGACTTTCCCCATGCCCAGGATTGATGACATTTTGACCAGGGTGAGGAAGGGAAAGATATTCACGAAACTGGACCTGAGAGGGGCATACAACCTGATACGAATAAAGAAAGGGGATGAATGGAAAACCACCATGTTCACCCCTTTGGGGGCTTTTGAATATTTAGTTATGCCATTCGGATTACAATCAGGCTCCACATGTTTTCAATCGCTCATGAACCATGTCCTGGGACCTCTGCTCTACAAGAATTGCGTGGCCTTCCTCGATGACGTGCTGATATATTCAGAGAATGAGGAGCAGCATGTAAAGGATGTCAGGGAAGTGCTGAGCCAACTGCAAGCAAACCAGCTGTGGGTGAAATTGGAGAAGTGTCAATTTCACACCAAGGAGGTGGAATTCCTGGGGTACCGCTTATCAGACAAGGGATTAGCCATGGATCCAGGCAAGGTCCAGGCGGTGCTGGAATGGAAGACACCGAAAATGAAAAAGGATGTGCAAAGGTTCTTAGGGTTTGGGAACTTTTACCGTAAATTCATCAAGAACTTTGCCCACTTAACGGCTCCCATCACGGACTGTCTAAGCAGCAAGAAGAAATTCGTTTGGACGGCGGAGGCGGAGCAAGCATTTGAGGAATTGAAAAGGGCATTCGCTTCGGAAGAACAGCTCCTGCATGTGGATTTACAAAAACCCATGAGAGTGGAAACTGATGCCTCAGACCGGGCGGTGGGGGCGGTGCTGCTTCAGCCAGGGAGCAATAAGTCGGAATGGAGACCGTGTGCCTTCTTTTCGCGTAAGCTGAACAAATCCGAGAGGAACTACACCGTATATGACCGAGAACTACTCGCCATTCACGAAGCGTTCCGGAGATGGAGACACTTACTAATTGGGGCACAGCATAAGGTGCAAGTGTGTACAGACCACAAGAATTTGGAGTATTGGAGAACGGCACGAGTGCTCAACCAACGACAAGTGAGGTGGGCCCAGGAGTTCTCCAAATTCCATTTTGAAATTTGCTATGTGCCAGGTCCAGAAAACATCAGAGCGGACGCTCTCTCACGCAAACCTGAATATTTGGAGGGGGGGGAGCGCCTGAAGAGAGACATATTATCCCAGAGGACCACTGGGTGTGTGGGGCGGCCTGGGTGGGGCAAAGGGAACTGGTAGAGGGAACGGTAAATGATGAATACGCCCAGAATAAGCTCAGAGGTTTAAGGAGAGAGGGAGAAGACCCTGGAGGTTTTGAAGAAAGAAACGAGGCATTGTATTACAAAGGGGCACTATATATACCCGAAGGGGAATTGAGGGGGAGAGTACTCAAACAGCTGCATGACAACCCCACAGCGGGGCATTTTGGGCAACACAAGACCATGTGGTTGGTGACCAGGGAGTTTTGGTGGCCCAAGGTGAGGGAGGATGTACGGGAGTATGTGAGAGGGTGTGACCAATGCCAGAGAGCCAAAGGAGAAAGGCGGGCGCCAGCGGGGTTATTAGAACCGTTACCCACACCAGAACGACCGTGGGAGGCGGTATCGATAGATTTTATGACTGATCTGCCTAAATCCCAGGGGAAAACCGCCATACTAGTCGTAGTAGACCTGTTAACTAAGATGGGTCACTTTGTAGCTTGCTCACATGCAGTCACGGCGGAAGAGACAGCGAAATTGTTTGTAGAACATATTTTTAGGCTGCATGGCGCCCCCTTGAGGGTGGTCTCCGACAGAGGGAAACAGTTCACGTCCAGATTCTGGAGGAAACTTATGAGCCTGTTGCACGTAGAGGTCAACTTTTCGACTGCCAGGCACCCTGAGACCAATGGGCAGGCGGAGAGGGCAAACGGTATCCTCCAACAATACCTGAGGTGTTATGTCAATGACAGAGAGAACGATTGGGTCGAAAAGTTGGCGCTAGCGGAATTTGCTTACAATAATGCGGAGAATGTGTCCACTGGGATGAGCCCCTTTTTGGCTAATTATGGGTGCCACCCCAGGGCGTTTCCAGGGGGAGGAGGGGAGAGATGGAGTGTCCCGGCCGCTGAACATTTTGTAGAAGAAATGGAAGCGATCCATCGTCAACTCCAACTCAACTTAGAAAGGGCCAAAGAAGAATATAAGAGGCAGGCAGACAAGAGCAGAAGGGAAGGTGAAACCATTAGGGTGGGGAGTCAGGTCTGGCTATCAACCCAAGGGTTGCCGTTCAAGGGGGGTTGCAAGAAATTGAGACCCAAAAGATTGGGACCATTTGAGGTCATCCAACAGGTCAACCCAGTGGCTTTCAGACTCCGGTTACCGAACCACATGAAACTGCACCCAGTATTCCACAGGTCATTACTGTCACCATATAGGGGGGCAGGTGAAGGGGTATCCACACGGGGGCCAGTCTTAGAAGAAAGGGAAAGCAGCAACCATGTGGCGGAAATCATCGACTCCAGGTGGAAGGGTAATCAGGTGGAGTATTTGGTCGCGTGGGAAGGGGAACCGGAGTCGGAAAACACCTGGGTGACGGCAGAGGAGGTCAGTGACGAGATCTTGATCGAAACGTTCCACCAAAGGTTCCCCAGGAAGCCTCAGCCAGTAGCGAGGTTCCGGAGGGAGTACTTTGGCACCACCGACGATGAGGAGGAACTGGAAGGATTCAGGGAATCGGAGTTGGAAGAAGGAACAGACTCCAATGAGGAGGAGTACTTGGAAACTGGAAACAGCAACAGGTGGAGGGAAGTGTTCGAAACTTCGGAAGATGAGGGAGGTTCTTTCAGGGGTTTTGCTCCCTCGCCTCCCGCAGAGGAGGGGAGGGAAGGGGGTGAAGGGGGCCCTGGAGGGGAGGTGGATGTCAGGGAACTGTCATCTGAGGCGCAGGAGGTGAAAGGGCTCACGGAGGGTGAGAGAGACCATTCAGCTGAGGAGGGAACCAGCAGGGGGAGAAGTGGAGTTCCAAGGGAAAGTGAGTCGGAGGGAGGGCTCAGAGACACTTCAAGCGAGAACAGTGGGGAGGTTTCAGGACCTCCTATAGGGACACCCACTCCTCGCCGGAAACTGTCACGCCGAGAGTCCAGAAGACGCGTTTCCGTTAAGGAGCTTTTATGCTGGAAGAAGTTCCGTAAACGCCCACTGTCCGATTCAACGAGCGACTGATGGAGCCATGCTTAAGGAGCTCCGTCACAGACAGAGGTTTGTGGACTTAGCCAAACTCTGAGGGACTAGGATTTTACGCACAAGCAGCTCACCATCCCATCACAGTTGTAATAACCACTCTTTCAAAGATCTGTAATATCTAGAAGTCAGCCCATCCGGTCCCGGAGATTTGCCCAATTGCATATTTTGAATGGCACCTTCTACTTCCTGTTCAGATATTTTATAGTTCAACAATAATTTACTTTCTTGAGAAATTTTTTGTAATCCATTTGTCTTCAGAAATCGGTCTATGTCCATTTCTTTCTGTGGCCCTTGTGAGTATAATTGTTTGAAGTACCTCTGGAAACAATTTCTAATCTCAATTGGGTTATGTATATTCTTTCCTTCCACTTCTAAATTTGTAATAGTATTTAATTTTTGTCTTTTTTTCATTTGCCAAGCCAGCAATTTCCCACATTTATTAGCTGATTCAAATGTTTTTTGTCTCATTTGTTTAATTTTCCATTCTATTTCCTGGTTCATCATTTCCATGTATTGTACTTGATATAATTTTATTTCTCTCAAAATCTCCTGCGACTTTGGTTTCGCTCTCAATTTCTTCTCACTTTCTTTTATTTTCTCCAAAATTTTATCTTTCTTCTCATTTTGACTTCTCTTCTTTATTGCATTCTGTTGTATCAAGAACCCTCTCATAACAGCTTTGCTTGGGTCCCATATTATTCTTTTTTCTACATTAGTGTTCATATTTATTTCAAAATAATCTTTCAAATTTTTTGGGCCTTTTTGTACACTTCTTCATCTCTAAATAAGGTGTCATTCATCCTCCATCTGAAGGAGCCAGTTGATAATTGCTTCATCTCCATCCTTACAGCGTTATGGTCAGAGCAAGTTTTTTTTTTAAAAAAATAATATTTTATTAAGTTTAACAATAGAAAAGTAGAACAATAAAAACACAGAGAAAATATAAAACGCAACAATACAAACTTTCACAATACATAAAATACAAACATTTAACAAGGGGGGGAAAAAAGAACAATCCACACACAAAACATAAAATAAGAAAAACACAAATCACTCTTTTCTAATTATTCATCTTCAATTAACTTATTTTCCTGACTTCCTCACACCTCCCTTTTTTATATCCCTTTTTAACAATTAGTTCAGCAAATTCGTATCCTACTACTTTGTCCTTATATATTTTACCTCCCAAATTTATAATTTCAAATTTTTATCTCTTATTACTAGAACCCCTTCATTTTATTTCAATGTCATCAGCATTCATACATTTTACAATACTTCTGTAAATAAATGGTCGGAGCAAGTTTTTGGGCAGATTTCCACTTTCTTTATCTTTGGTGCCATTCTTCTAGTTACCCATATTTGGTCAGTTCTAGTCCATGTCATCTTGGCCTCAGAAAAGAAGGTTCCCTCTCTTCCCAAGGGGTTCTTTGTTCTCCAAATGTCTACTAAATCCATATTGTCTGTCATCTCAAAGAAAGTTTTTGGTAGTCTACCATCCTTGGTAACTACCTGTCTTTGTGCCTTGTCCATGTTTGTAGATACTACTCCATTCATGTCCCCCATCAGAATCAAATTGTAATCCAAATAATCCAATAAGATCTCGTGCAACTTTTTATAAAATTCAGATTTCCCCTCATTCGGTGCATAAATCCCTACAATCAAAAATTTTTCTCCTTGAACTTGAATTTCAATTGCCAGGAATCTTCCTTGTTCATCTTTAAAAATTAATTTCGGTAAGAATCTCTCCTTTGCATATATCACGACTCCTCTCTTTTTTACTTTGTCAGATGAGATAAACTCCTGTCCCAATCCCTTTTGATAAGTAATTTTCTATGTAATCTTGTTACATGTGTTTCTTGTAGACAAATCAAGTCCAATTGTTTTTTTAATAAGTGAAAAACACTTTTTCTCTTCCAAGGGGAGTTAAGACCATTACAATTCCAACTTAAAAGTTGCAGAGCCATGATGGGGTTACTTCGCTTTACCTCTGACTGCACCAAGTGTCTGTTCTTGTTCTGTTAATTGTGTCTCTTTTTCTGGTCTGTGCAATCCAAAAGATAGGTTTGCTATGTCTAGTATTCCTTTTTCCAGTGCTCTTGGCTCTTCTCCGGATTCCACTTCTTTCTCTGAGCCCGCGCTTCCTGCCGCACTCCAATCGCAAGCACAGCCTTGGTCAGCTGATCCATCGACTGTGGGCGGGGCACGCGGGACAACTCGCCCTTCACAGTTGGGGACAACCCCTCCTCAAACAACATTTGTATCGGTCCAGAGTCCAGATCCCAGCCGAGCCGGTGAATCAACATTGCAAAGCGCGACCAGTAGTCTCTAACTGACTGGCTCCCCTGCTTGCACCCCATCAGTTCCCGCCGAGTCACACTTTGCTCCACTTCGCTGGAATACATCGCACTCATTGCCTGGAAGAATTTCTTAAGGTCCTTCAAGGCATCATTTTGCGTTGCCATTAGGGGCCTGATCCATTCACATTCCCCATCCTCCAGATGCCCCACAATGTAGGCTACCCTCTCCCCATCATCAGCAAAGTCATTATGCTGCAGTTCCAAAGCGTACTCTATTTCCGTTCGGAACACATTGTAGTCCTGGGGTTTCCCCCCAAACTTGTGTACCAGCCCCGGTACCTTCATTGCGATGGGGGTGGGTCTGACCTGTGCATCCTGAGTCCGTCTTTCGTCCAGCCGCGCTGTCAGGAGAGCTACATGCTGTTCCAAGTCTCGGTTCCTCTCTACCAGACCTTGCACTCCAGCTGCTTGCTCCATCTCTCCGGCTGCCCTGGTTTGGCTCATCGTGCTGCCTCTCTGGGGCTGCGCACAAGCAACGTCGGTGACTGACGGATTGCTGTAATGGTTCTAGGGGTTGCTCGTGCGTAAGTTGTCGCCACTCCTGGCTAGGTTACCTGGGTGAACCCTTTCTGTCTGGACAGCCTCTCACCCGTGGCTGTCTCAATCGCTGGCAGAATCCGTCAGTGGTTATTTCTTGAACTTCTTCCAGCAAAGAAGTTCTTTGACGCCATGTCTCCTCCTACTCTCCCTGTGCGGAAGTCTTCTGCGCAGGGAGGGTGTGGGTAGCAGAGTACTGTGCTCTCCCCGCTGGTCTCCGGCGAGGAGTCCTGGAGCCTCCTCTCCGATTCCCCCATCTGCCCCCCTTCTCCACTGGTGTTACGCTGATTTCCTTCCCCAGCAGATGGGCTGCCTCTCTCCTTACTGGGACCCTCTCCGGCATCCCTCTGGAGCCTTCCCTCCGCCTCTGGCTCCGATGGCAGTTCCCTGACATAAGGTTTCATAACTACCCACCTGGAAAAAATCAACAGGATTTTATTTCTAAGACACCTAGATCATTTTCACTGGTTTACATCTGGATATCCCTGCCTAAGTGTGGAACTTTATATCTGTCCCTGTTGATTTTCTCTTTTGGGAAGGAGGGGATGTAGTTTTGGCCCTATTCTCCAATGCGTTAGAGTCACTTGAATTTGTATTCTATCTTTTGTGGTATTAGATACTCCTCCTAGCTGATATCATCTGCAGATTTGATGACCACCCTCTCAATTCCTTCATCCAAATTGTTTATAAAACCATTGAACAAGGGGCCCAGGAGATAACCCCAAAGTAACCCATTTACCACTTTTTTCCAGGTTTATGATGTTTTTACATTGGTGAGCACTCTTTGGGTTTGGTCAACCAACTACTAATCTAGCCCACATTTTATCCACCACTTTGCAATAATATCTTAGGGGACTTTGTTGAAAGCCTTACTGAACTCAAGATAGACTAGATCTTGTGTCAGCAAACTAAGGCCCGTGGGCCGGATCTGCCCCCCCCGGCTCGTAAATCTGGCCCACCTCTGGGCAGGTGGTAGCGGTGGCGTGGCTTCGGATTGGCTGCAGAAAGCTCTTGCAGCCAATCCGAAGCCTTGGATGCCTCTGGGCAACGCCCCTTCCTTCCCGCTGAGGTGGCTGCATATGGCCAAGAGCCTAGCGGGAGGAAGTGGTGGCAGTGGGGAGGCTGCCTCTACCACCTGGGCCAGTGGCATGGGCTCTGTGCCTTGCGGACCCCTGGCTGAGGTGGAGAACGACAACGATGACGCTGCCAAAGATGAGGCGGCAAGCAAGATGGACTCGCTGAGCTCGTTGGGTGACCATGGTGGCAGCTGATGGTGAGCGCCGCATTGACAAGTTTGGCTTCCTCATCGCCAACAGCGGAGACGGAGCAGAGCAGGAGGTGCTGTGAGTGGTGGCTGTGGGTGTGTGTGTTGGGCGTTCTTGCTATGGGCAGGGACACTCTTGCCTCTTTCAGGAGAGGGTGGGTATAGGCTCGCCTCGAGCCTGGGATTGACCGGCCAGAATCAGGAGGCAAGTAGTAGCCTCAAGTGCGGCAGAGGTGCTCTCACCATGCACAGGGGCACTGCTGCCATTCCGGGGATAGGCCTGTCTCTGTTCTTGGCACAGGTTCCTTCATCACCACCGCCCCATCCCCAATATTTGAGGGAGCTGCGCCCCCAAAAGTTGATGGACTTTGCCTTTCAAATGGTGTGTGCATGCAAAGAACCATGCGGTCGATTATACAGGTTGGCCCCATATTCTTGGGGGGGGGGGGTAAGGAGGAAGTTTCTGTCATGTACACACACTTAGCAGGGCACCAAGAATGATGAGCTGTGGTAGGAAAATCCTGTGGAAAGGAAACTATAAGTGGTAACTACAGTGGTACCTCAGGTTACATACGCTTCAGGTTACAGACTCTGCTAACCCAGAAATAGTGCTTCAGGTTAAGAACTTTACTTCAGGATGAGAACAGAAATTGTGCTCCGGCGGAGCGGCAGCAGCAGGAGGCTCCAGCAGGAGGAAGCTCCTGCAACCAATCAGAAGCCACGGAAGCCCCATTGGACTTTCAGCTTCCAAAAATAGCTCACAAACCAGAATAGTCACGTCCCGGTTTGCAGCGTTTGGGAGCCAAAACATTCAAGAACTAAGCTGTTTGAAAACCAAGGTACGACTGTAGATGAAAATAAATAAAGAGAAATTGACATAATTGACTAGTTGTTGTTTTTTTAACATATAGTGGAGTGCGTTTGGGGGGGAAACAGAGGAAAAATAGAGTAGGTCTGCTGAATGAATGAACTTTATTACGGTCACAGACCAGGATAAAAAACAAACATATAAATAAAATAGCAGTTAGGGGTTTTTTTTTTACTGATAAATGTTGGAGCAAAGAAGGACAAAGAAACAAGCATAGGATACAGCATCTGAATAAAATACAAGATTAAACAAGAATAATGGATGGATAAAAACTGATGATTAAAACAGATAAAAACTAAAAACAAATTAAAACATGCAGTTAAAACAACTGTAAGAGTGTAAGAACTAAAAGACTCGCAGTTAAAACAACTATAAGAGGCTGCAGAGTAGAAGCCCCTGAAATAGAGGACACTCACAGCATTAGAACCTGGTGTGCAAATATGGTTAAAACAGACAGTTAAGATCATCCCTGCTTGCTCTGTTGGGAATATATCCAACAGGTGTTAAGCAGAGGATTCAACCCTGCTGGATGCTTTTTAGCAAGGTCCTTAACTGTAGGAAAGGCACCTGTGAAGCAGACCCCTGCACATTGCAGAATCAAATCCTCTAATCTCCAGCTAGTTTCTGAATGCCAAATACATCCATTCAAAATGTAAGTTTGCATGGCTCACCACTAAACAAATGCAGAATAGAAGATAGAGCTCAGTCACAATTTACCAAAAGAGAATATTGCAAATCCATTTGTGATAGTAGGTAATTATGAGAATTCATGACATTGTACTTTTTTACCACACCATGATGAATACTTCATAGGGCTTCGTGTGTGTGTGTCTCTCTGTGTGTGTGTATCTCCAGAAGGGCATATCTAGCCTGTAGCCACTTGGTTGCCTGGCCCAGTTCTAGATGTCCTCCATTCTCCTTTACTTCTATAGTTCTGCAACTGAAATCTGATGGTTTGCAGTTCTGGTATTAGACTTACCTGGAGAAACCAGGAGCATCAATAAAATGGTAGCTATGAATGGACAACAGACTTGCATGGTGGAACTTTCATTAGGATTCCTTGGGGGCCAGTGAGAAATGGACACCCAAGCAGAGCACTACCAAGTTCCAGAGTCTTTTGGAATGCCAAGAGCTCATCTATTTATAGGACTTTATGCTATTTTTCCATGTGTGCATTAATGTCATTTGCAAGATGTCAGAGTTTTGTTGCATCATTCCTTTACAAGAAGCAGTGTTCCAGTAAGAGGGACTTAAATACAGTACATTGCCATTACATTATTCTAAGACTATAATCAGGATTCACTGGTTTGGAGAAAAGGATTATTCTTTTTCTAAGATTTTCTTGAAAGATATAGTATTTTCCTGTATGGTCAGCAGGCATGGCTCATATGCTGACCTCAAAGACCAAGGGTCACCAAACTTTGCTTACAAAATCATCCACCCTTCAACCTAATTTCATTGGAAGGAGGGGAAATACGGTGCCGCATAATGCTTCTATGCACAACTGTGCATACATGGGGGTCAAAGTTTTTAATAAAAGTGAATTATTTCCCTAGGGAACTCCAATTATATTTTATTTCTGGGAAGGATTAGACACTGACACTGTTTACTTTTTAATGTGGACCCATCTGGGGGACGCAGGTGGCACTGTGGGTTAAACCACAGAGCCTAGGACTTGCTGATCAGATGGTCGGCGGTTCGAATCCCCATGACGGGGTGAGCTCCCGTTGCTCGGTCCCTGCTCCTGCCAACCTAGCAGTTCGAAAGCACGTCAAAGTGCAAGTAGATCAATAGGGACCACTCTGGCGGGAAGGTAAACGGCATTTCCGTGCGCTGCTCTGGTTCACCAGAAGCAGCTTGGTCATGCTGGCCAGATGACTCGGAAGCTGTACGCCAGCTCCCTTGGCCAATAAAGCGATGAGTGCCACAACCCCGGAGTCGGTCACGACTGGACCTAATGGTCAGGGTCCTTTACTATGTCTTCATCTACGTAAGCCTATGAAGATATTTGTGTTCTCTCCAGGTCAAATCTGGGATGGTTTGGGTACCGAAGCTCACTGAAAGCCAAGAATCCCTGTGTAAGAACATCCTTGCTGGGGGCTGACATTTCTTTCACCCCAGACTCTTCAAATTTTTTTATTACACACTTTTTCATCACACACTTTCCCTATACTATACAAGACAGTAGAGGGATCTCATTCATTCATTCATTCATTCATTCATTCATTGTAGCTATATCACATATTTTCTCCAGGTGATTTATACAGTTCTTCCTCACCTCATATAATCCCCACTACAACCATGGGATATAGTTCAGTTCTTTCCCACTTTACTTCATCCCCATCACAACTCTTTCAGTCATCCTGAGATGCGGGGAGTGGCCCAAGGTCCCTCAGTGAACTTCTGAGGACTTTTTGAGGCTCATATCCGCTGACAATACCTCTATCCAACTGTTGACCTATAGTGCATAGAAATATGAAAAAATGTATTTATTGCTAACATTACTACAATATTATTACAACTGCAGGCAGCTGCCTACTTTACTGTATATGTTGTGAAAACCACCCAACTTCATCACCGGAAGCAGAATTGTGTGTAACGTCTTTGCACACAGGAGCAGCTGTTAATGCAACTAAACGGGGAACAATTTACTTGCCAGACACATCCCCCAGAGCCAGCTTAAAGACACATTTCCATTAGAGCTGTATCAGCACCTTGATTTCATCTTTCAAGAAAGTTACAGAAGAGCTGCAGGAAGAAAGCAGGGGCTGTCTGGACCAGTTTGTAACTAGCCTTGTGTGTTTTTCCAGATTAAATCCTGCTCCAATGTCTTCCAGGAAGCACAGAGAGTTGGGTCACTTCTCTAGTTGGCATCCTTATAAGCAGAGCTTCTTGGAGGCTCTGTCCCTTTGGAGTCAAGCACATGAAGAAAAATCTCAATCTGTTGAAATAGACAGGTTGATGATGCCTATCTCTGTTTCTCTGCTCTACAGCCAAGCCTAGTGGGACTATACACTCACCAGACTAGGATACCCTTGCCGCTGGTTTCCTTACCATCAGCTTCACCACCTCTGGAACTCCTTAGTTGGTAGGGCCAAAAGGATGGTAATAAAGAATGGATGCCAGACTTCAGGAGGCTCTTGGCATGGTGATGATGAGGTCCCACCATACCATATCCTAGCCAGGCTGGCCAGAAAACAATATCTCAACTATAGAACAGTAAATCAATACCTTTCCTTGTTAAAGGAGCAGGACTTGGGTAATAAAATCTGTATGTTGTATTTCATAAATTTCCCTTAAAATGAGATGCAGCTACCATGGATGGGAGTTGAGCTTGGAACACATTCAAAAGCTTTTTCATTTGCCAGCTTGTGACCAGTAGGATGTGAGTAGCTTTCCTGCTGGATAGGGTATTAGGTGGAGCTGTGATGTGTTGTCTGCTTCTTGGCACATGACAAATGGGGATAATGGTGAGCACCATGGGTCATTGACATCATTGTAATGCGGATTATCCAACTGAGCCAACTTGCAGGAGAAGGAATGGAATTGATGACCTAACAGATTCCTTCGACTGTTACGAAAAAGGAGCAATGCAGCAGCGAGCTCCAGATGGCTGGAAAGCCAAACAGGATGTTGATGCTTGGGACTGTACCGTGGGAACAAAGGAACAGTCTATTCACTGTACTGAGCACCGGATGTTAGCTCAGAGTGTCACCTGACCTGTACTGGAAGTACAGGGGAGGAGGTTTTCTCTCTCTGCTGTTGGTGTTAAGAGAGTGCAGACATGTTTCTCTGTACTGCTGGAAAGACAGAAATAAAGGCATGTAAATACATTTCTGTCTGTCTCTTTCCCCTCCCTGGGGATGGCAGGGAAGAGGGGAGGAGTGGTGTGTTCTTCTCACGCTAGAGGAGGATCGCCGATTGAGATCTCGCCTGATCTTGCCGGGAGTCGCAGACGGGGAGGTCAACAAGGAACTCAAGCCGGGTGCCTGGAGAGTGGCCAATTCCTCTGACTAGGCTTGATTCCTACATTATCCAACTGAGCCAACTTGCAGGAGAAGGAATGGAATTGATGACCTAACAGATTCCTCGACTGAGAGCTGTCTCCAGATGCTGATAATTCAGTGAACAATTTGGGGGGGGGGAGAGAGAGCAGATAGCCTTTAGTCACAATATACCTAAACATTAAGAATTTTGCACACCCATATGCCATACTAGGTAATTATGAACCTTAAATACATCGTCCCTTTTTACCACAGTTCGATTGATATTTTTTAGAGCTTCAATAAAACAAATAAATATTTGGAAGGGCAGATCTAGCTTGTAGGCAACAGGTGGGCTGCCCAATTCTATAAGATTTCCATTCTCCTGTCATTCTATCATGTTGATACTGAATTCTGATGGTGCATCAGTAAAATAGTAGCTATGAAAGGGCAGCAGACTTGCATGGTTGAGGTTTCACAAGGATCTCAAGGAGGCCGCAGTGAGTGATAGATACCGAAGCAATGCACTATCAGGTTTTAGCATCATTTGGAAAGCTGAATGTTCATCTATTTATAGGAATTTATGCTACTTTTACACATTGGCTCCCAGTATGTTTCTGAGCACCACAAAGTGTTGGTGCTGACCTTTAAAGCCCTAAACAGACTCGACCCAGGATACCTGAAGGAGCGTCTCCATCCTCATCGTTCAGCCCAGACATTGAGATCCAGTGCTGAGGGCCTTCTGGCATTTCCCTCACTGCAAGAAGCAAAGTTACAGGGAACCAGGCAGAGGGCGTTCTTGGTAGTGTCGCCCGCCCTGTGGAACACCTTCCCATCAGATCTTAAGGAACTAAACAACTATCTGACTTTTAGAAGGCATCTGAAGGCAGCCCTGTTTGGGGAAGTTTTTAATGTTTGATGTTTTATTGTATTTTTAATATTATGTTGGAAGCCGCCCAGAGTGACTGGGGAGCCCTGGCCAGATGGGCGGGGTATAAATAAATAAATTATTGTTGTTGTTGTTGTCATTGTTGTTAATGTATTGCTGCATCATTTCTTTAAAAGTCATGGTGTGCCAGTAGTAAAGGTAAAGGTAAAGGTACCCCTGCCCGTACGGGCCAGTCTTGCCAGACTCTGGGGTTGTGCGCCCATCTCACTCAAGAGGCCGGGGGCCAGCACTGTCCGGAGACACTTCCGGGTCACGTGGCCAGCGTGACATCGCTGCTCTGGTGAGCCAGCGCAGCACACGGAACGCCATTTACCTTCCCGCTAGTAAGCGGTCCCTATTTATCTACTTGCACCCGGGGGTGCTTTCGAACTGCTAGGTTGGCAGGCGCTGGGACCGAACGACGGGAGCGCACCCCGCCACGGGGATTCGAACCGCTGACCTTTCGATCAGCAAGCCCTAGGCGCTGAGGCTTTTACCCACAGCGCCACCCGCGTCCCTGGTGTGCCAGTAAGAGGAACTAAAAACGGTACATTAACATTGCATTGGTCTAAGATTATACTCAGGATTTACTGGTTCGTAAATAAGGATTTTACTGTTTCTAACATTTTTCAAAAATATACAGTTTTTATCCTGAACAATTAGCACATGTTCCTCAAGGGCCTAACTCATACATCAGGAATCACATTTTTTCCCCGGCCTGTGGGCAGATTTGCAAGCTGAAGGAACTGTCATGGGCACCAAACACCCACTGCATTGAAGAAGACTGCAAAGTATTCTATTGGCTACAAAGAATCTTCCTTTCCAAACTAATTCCAGTGGGGGGAAGTGAAACTGAGTGCGAGGTAAATCCAACTGTGCATCTATGGGGCTCAAAGCATTTATTTCCCCAGTGAGCTCCAATTATATTGATTTGTGGGAAGGATTACAATCCCATAATTTTTCATGTCTATTCATGGTGTGTGAAATATGTCCCTCTGTAGCATGGACACCATTAATGCCAGGTTTGTTAGTGGGGGTTGGTTTCTCCCATGTCACAGATTTTATGGCTTGCATATGGCTTGGTGGTAGGGTGGGGGAAAGTCCATGGACCCCCCAGGATAAATTGGGGTGGGGAAAATGTCACTTGATAGTAATGACCTAGTTACACAAAGAGTTGTGATGTGTGCAGTGCTATTTTTCTAGAAAAGAGGTGCCAGAATTCACCATGAATGCCTCCCTTGCTTTCTTATAACAGCAATGGTGCCCACCTGAAAGGTACCATAACTGATGTCAGATGTCCAGGTTCCCAGCTCCAGACGGCTTAAACAAAGCCTCTGGCATCATTACTCAAGATGACCCTTCTAAAGACTTCTGGTTTCCTGGCTGATGGAAATGGCTGTTTTCCCATTACATCGGACCCTAGTCATGCAGGTTATCAGGAATGATAGGGAGTAGTTATCCCTGCCGACCCCCCCCCCCAGCTGGGGGGGGGGACTGGCCGATGTCAGCATCGCCCCTTGAGCCAGTGTCACCAACTGGACTCATCCACTCAGCCCCAACTGGGATAGGCGAGCTGGGTAGCACTTCCAGAGACCACTTTCTGTACAGGAACAGGTCAAAGTGCTGTGGACTCACAGCTTAGAGTTGTGAGCACCGGATTCACTTCCACAAGAAGACAGTCGTCGCACAGCAGAGTATAGCAGAGTACAGCAGAGCATAAACGACTCGGAGATATTCTATCTACAACTATAATACACAACTATATACAGAGCTAAATGAGGTCTAAACTAAAAAATTGAACTGCACTGAGTATCTGCAGCTGCTCTTAGCAGCAACCTTATCTATACACACGATCTCTCTCTAGCACTCAGTCTCTCTCTCTCCGACACACTGACTGACTGACTGACTGACTGACTGACTGACTGGAGCGGAATAAGTAGAGAGCAGAACACCGCCCCTCCTCTCTGGAAAATCACCAGACTCATCAGCAGATTCTTGGATATGGGAGGGGTGAAATCTCCTCAGCCATCACCCAGAGATTATCCATTATCTGTTGCTCGCTGCATAATGCAAGGGTGGGGACGCTGGGTCCTGAGCACTGTACGAATTGGGCACTCTCGAGAGCCATTCCAGTGAGCCAGGAGTTTCCTGTTCTTTAAAATTTACCAAAATTCAGACTAAAAAACAGGTGTGTTCTGGATGGAAGGAGATGAAAAAGATCTGCTAAACTTCCCAGTCACTGGATGCCAAAGCTTGGACTTGAAAGAGACTCTTCTCTTTATTGATGGATTTATGATGTGAGAGGCTGCTGTTCTTTTCTACTCATTATACTTGCTATCTTATGATTTGGCGAACCTCACCAAGAAAGAATCAATTATCTAAAGGGAATGCAGGAGGTGTAAAAACTAATTGGATTTTTGGCTGCACAGTCTTCGGCGGAGAGCCCCAATTAGAAACTGGCAAAACAAGATCAGACATGAAAGCGGCTCGGGCTGAGGAGGAAAAAAGATGGCGGCTGTTGCGCAGGAAGAAAATGAAGCGGTCTCCCCCACTTGGGAGGGGACTAGAGATATTTGATGGACCAGTCGCTCCCTTGGCAACCAACATTCCAATACCCATGGGAGTTGCACTGGACACTGGCTGCTGTTCAGCCTGCTGCAGATCTAACTCTTTCCGTTCTGCAGCTGGCTGTAGAGTGTCACTAGCAGCTGGCTCATTCCTGACAACTGAGTCATGGTCAGTTCCAGCAGAAACAAAGCCCTGGATGTGGGTGGGTGTGAGTGTGAAGGCACTGGGTACTTAGTAGCTATTTATTGCTTTATTCTTGATGAAGTTGGCGAAGGGTTCCTCCACACTTCCGCTTGTACAATGCCTGGAGAGCACGTGCCCAAGCAGTTCCCCACTTGATCTGCACTTTCTAGCCATGGATCTGAGCCATTTCTCCCTTGCCCTGCTCCTTTCTCAGGGGGTGGGAAAATGCTCTGTAGTGCTAAATCATAGCAGACACCAATCCAGAGAAAAACTGAATTGCCGTTTGTTTCAAATGAATGCTGAAGAGCGATTTCCCCCAGGAGAAGAGGAAAAGCAGATTCACCCTAAAGTTCAGACATGATTTCTGATTGCTTTCTCTCAGAGTTTGCTCTTTCTGGGACAACCTCCACGTCACTTTCTAAACCAAGTGGCTCTAGTCAGTCAGCACCCATTTTCCTTCTGATCCTGATCCTGTCACTTCATGGGCTCATGAGTATCTTTCAGCCATTGGTGTAGAAGGAGCCTAAAAATGGGTATCAGGTTGCATATTAGAACTGCAGGCTTTCATGGAAACAGCAGGCTGCATGGCAAGACACTGTGTACCCAAAATAAGTGCAGCAAGGTACATTAATTTGAAGATAAATCCAGGGTCCATTGGCTTGAAGCATGTTTTTTATTGTTTTCAAGTTTTTAATTAAAATTGTTGTTTTCTTTCCTGCTTCCGACTGCTGTTGTCCATAACTAAAGCAATTAAAGTGAACTGAACTGAAGAGTACATAGAAATTAGAACTTTGGACCTTTTTCTGCTGATGGGACGGTTTCTGTTGTTTTTAAAGGAATAGTGCAATTTTTAATGAAATGCACCATAGCTGGAATCCCAGCAAAGGCCTCCATCTGGGCAACATTTCTGATGGATGACAGCTAACGGACTGAGGTTGAATCCTGATAAGACAGAATTACTGTTTATGGGGGATAGGATGTGGGTGGGGAAGGACTCCCTGGTCCTGAATAATAATAATAATAATAATAATAATAATAATAATAATAATTATTATTATTATTATTATTATTATTATTATTATTATTATTATTTATACCCCGCCCTCCCCAGCCAAGGCCGGGCTCAGGGCGGCTAACAAGCAATAATAAAAACAAGTTGAATGATTACAACTTAAAAACAAAATTAAAAGACAACATTAAAATATTGAAATATTAAAATATTAAAATGTAGCCTCATTGCAGGAGGAGAAAGGAAAAGAAAAAAGAAAGGGAGGGAGGGAATCAAACTGGCTCCAAGCCAAAGGCCAGGTGGAACAACTCTGTCTTACAGGCCCTGCGGAAAGAAATCAGATCCTGCAGGGCCCTGGTCTCATGAGACAGAGTGTTCCACCAGGCTGTGCCCCTAAAGGACCAGATGTGCAGCCTGGGAGTCATTTTGGACTCACAGCTGTCCATGGATCAGCAGGTTAATTCTGTATCCAGGGCGGCTGTCTACCAGCTCCATCTGGTACGCAGGCTAAGACCCTACCTGCCTATGCACTGTCTAGCCAGAGTGGTACATGCTCTGGCTATCTCCCATTTTGACTACTGCAATGCACTCTATGTGGGGCTACTTTTGAGGGTGACTCGGAAGCTACAACTAATGCAGAATGCAGCATCTAGACTGGTGACTGGGAGCGGTCACTGGGACCATATAACACTGGACCTGAAATGCCTACATTGGTTCCCAGTAAGTTTCTGAGCACAATTCAAAGTGCTGGTGCTGGCCTTTAAAGCCCTAAAAGGCCTTGGCCCTGTATACCCGAAGAAACATTTCCATCCCAATCTCTATACAGTGGTATCTCGGGTTAAGAACTAAATTCGTTCTGGAGGTCTGTTCTTAACCTGAAACTGTTCTTAACCTGAGGTACCACTTTAGCTAATGGGGCCTCCCACTGCCGCCGCACAAATTCTGTTCTCATCCTGAAGCAAAGTTCTTAACCCGAGCTACTATTTCTGGGTTAGCGGAATCTGTAACCTGAAGCGTTTGTAACCTGAAGCATCTGTAACCCACGGTACCACTGTAATTAAATAATTTTAGAATTTTAGAACCTTTAGAAGACATCTGAAGGCAGACCTGTATAGGGGTATTTTTAATGTTTGAGGTTTTATTATGTTTTTGCATATGCTGGAAGCTACCCAGAGTGGCTGAGGCAACCCAGTCAGATGTCAGGAACCATGCTGAGGAGGGCTGCACTGAGGAAGAATGGTGGGAGCCACCCCCTCCCCCTGATCCTGAATATTCCCAGGAACAGAAAGACAGTGTAGATTTGGAACAGTGGTTTGTAGAGGGGCATAGTTCAGAAGGCAGAAGCTGGGAAATACTGGATGGGAAACAGCTAGAAGAAGAAACACTGGGAGAAGGAGGGTTAACAGGCCCACAGTCTCTGGACAGCATTCCTCCGCTCAGCCCAAGGTCAAGAAGAGCTCAGAAAGTCTTAGAACATAAAGCACAGAAAGCGCATAGGGTACAAACTCAGATTATAAAATGTAGGAGTGATGTAGATTAATAAGGGGGGAGGGGGAGTGAGCCTTAATTGGGAGCACCGCCATTCTAGGGAGACATTATTTTTTTTTATCTCTCGCTTATTAAAGAATCTAACTGGTAAGATGTTCCTTTTGTTTGATCTTCTTATTTACTGCCACGGGGGAGGAAGCCAATTCCTTGAAGCCTGACATCAGATGGGAAGGATACACATATAATAATAATAATAATAATAATAATAATAATAATAATAATAATAATTGGCAGCTTCCAATCGAGTGTTAAAAACAATACAGCATTAAATATTTAAAAATTCCCTAAACAGGGCTGCCTTCAGATGTCTTTTAAAGATAAGATAGCTACTTATTTCCTTCACATCTGAAGGGAGGGCATTCCACAGGGTGGGTGCCACTACTGAGAAGGCCCTCTGTCTGGTTCCCTGTAACCTCACTTCTCGCAATGAGGGAACCGCCAGAAGGCTCTCGGCACTGGACCTCAGTGTCCGGGCTGAACAATGGGGGTGGAGACGCTCCTTCAGGTATACAGGACCGAGGCTGTTTAGGGCTTTAAAGGTCAGCACCAACGCTTTGAATTGTGCTCAGAAATGTACTGGAAGCCAATGCAGATCTCTCAGGACTGGTGTTATGTGGTCCCGGCGGCCACTCCCAATCTAGCTGCCGCATTCTGCATTAATTGCAGTTTCTGGGTCACCTTCAAAGGTAGCCCCACATAGAGCGCATTGCAGTAGTCCAAGCAGGAGATAACTAGAGCATGCACCACTCTGGCAAGACAGTCCGCAGGCAGGTAAGATCTTAGCCTGCGTACCAAGTGGAGCTGGTAGACAGCTGCCCTGGACACAGAATTAACTTGTGCCTCCATGGTCCTAGCAGTGTGGTCTAAGTAAAACAAGGATGGGCTTCAATCACAGAGGAGAGGAACTAAGATGCTAAACAGCCCAGAAACCAAGCTTTATGAGGAACTGTTGAAGAAGCTAGATATGTTTGTCCTGGGGTAGAGAAGACCAAGAGATGATATGGTGGCCATCTTCAAATGGGAAATGGAGCACACATGCTTTCTGCTACTCTGGAGGGAAGGGCCTGAACCAATGAATTCTTTAAATGTTTAATTGAATGAATATTCCTTTTTTATAGTTCAAATCCTAAAAAAAAAAGATTTTGAAGGGAGTCAGTGCTTTTAAATACTGTGGGGTTTGTTTTTGTGTCAATAGAATCAGGACTCCCTTACATGCCATGGGCTTTCGGCTAAGTGCCTTTAAAAAAGCACATTAAGCACATCTGAAGTGTTCTAATGCCATCTTGAGTTATTTTTTTGGACCACATTCACAAATTATGACACGAAAACAGGAAACACAAATTTTGAAATATCCTTTTAATTGATGCTGCCATTTACTGCATCAGAGCAAAAGAAATCAAGACCTTTTACAGCAATAGAAGCCTGGACCACAGGAGCCAATATCCTTCTCCTTCCCCCGGCATGGCATCTTCTTACAATTACCCATGTTCCGTGTACAAACCTCTTGAATATCATCAATGCAAACATCACCCAGGTTGTTAACACCACCCAGGTTGTTAGTCACTGGGCCTCTTTTTTTCAGGGACCCATTGATCTCTTGGATTAATCATTTGAGAGAATCAGCAATCCCTTGGCCTTGTAAGTATGGAATGTTTGATTTGTAGCTTTTCCAGCTCCCGGAGTCCACACGCTTCTGCCTCAGCGCTCTGCTTCAAAGGACTCCTCACAGCTACTTGTAGCAGAGTGTATACGCAGCGTAGAAACAGTTGCTGTGTGTGTGCATAATAAATCAGGCTTAACGCACGGTGTCTTCCTTATCTTCCAATAGCTTTATTCGTGTAGAAAAACAGTTCATAACTCTCCTGGTGACAGAGCACACATCTTGCACGTCTTTCCTCCAGTAATGGAGCAACACACACTGAGAGACACAGGAAAAGACTCCCCTCAGTATACTAAACTACGCCTCAGAATGTGAGACGTCACTCAGAACTTCTTAACCCTGTAAGTTCTGATTCTCTCCACACCCCCTCTCGTATTGCATTCTGAGAGGAGTTGTGAACACACATTTCCAGACCTCTGAGAGTTCAACACCTTCCCCACTGCCTTTCGCTCCTTCCTGGCATCATTGTCAGGCAACTGTTGAACCTCTTCACAAAACTCAGGTTCGCACTGTGCGAAACCAACCCACGCATTTGTGACCTGAAACCTCTTAGGTGGAATTCCCTTTGTTGCCCGAGATGATCGCCTGGGCACAAACTGGGGTGCTTCTTCTGACCCACTGGGGCCAGCAAGTGCGTCTTCTTCATCAGACGACTCCCCCTCTGACTTGACCCGTCTGTGAGCTTTCTCCATTATGCTAACAGGAGATGAAGGCTCACTCTTGGACACTCCTGTAACAACCTGTGGAGACGTCCAACCCTGTTCCTGACCCTGATCATGGACCTGGTCCCCATCAACAGGTTCAGCCTCTGGCTCTCCCTCCTCCTCAGATTCAGACAGACAATCTGAGTGAACGTCAGGGCTCGCTTTGCGCCTTGCCCAACCATCCTGCTCACAGAACTCAGCATGTTTACTGATCAGAAGCTTGGTCTGATCACCTTCTGGATATGCAAACCTCCACCCCTTTGTCGCAGGTTCATACCCACAGAAGATCATTTCCTGGCACCTTGGGCCACCCTCCTTCTGCTGAAACTTTGGTACAGGCACCCAGGCTCTGCAACCAAATGCACGGAAGAAATGCAGCTGCGGTTTCTGTCCGTGGAGCAAGAAATACGGGGTGTCACCTACCACTGAATTGTAGCACCTTTTCATCGTGAAATTGGCTGTCTTTATTGCCTCCCCCCAAAAACTTTGAGGCAAACCAGAGTCACACAGTAGAATCTCTGATGCTTGAACCAGAGCTTTACTCCTAAGCTCTGCCACACCCTTCTCCTGAGAAGAAGTCACCTTGTGACGTATCCCTCTCTGGCGAAAGAAACTCTTTAGAGCAGACCCAGTGACCTCTGAACCTCGGTCACTCTGGAACCCCTGCACCTTGGTGGAGAACCGTAGTTCCACCTCTGCAACCCAATCTTTGATCAGTTGCGTTGCGTCCTCCTTCGTTCTCAGCGTGAACGCCCATGAGTTCTGAGAAAAATCATCTGACAGCGTCAGCAGAAACTTGGCCCCTCCCAGACTTTCTGGCATGGGCCCAAAAAGGTCTGCGTGCACAAGCTCAAAAGGTTTTGTGGTTACTCTCTCCACCCTGGGATAACTGTATCCCTTGATCTTGGCTTTCCTGCAAGCCCTGCAACTTAGAGGTTTACCACATTCTTTTACCTTGCACCCTTTAGTGCACTCTGATAACATCTGGATGTCTTCACAAGAACCATGTGACATTCTCTTGTGCCACACGCAAGCACATGAAACATGAGTGTGAATGGTGGCTTTCCCAGCATTCCCCTCACCCTCCAGAGGTGTTTCCAGAACAAAGAGGTTGTTCTGATTTCTCTTAACACGTACTAGTTGTTTCCCCCCTCTGGAAATTGTACAGACATCCTTTTCAAAACAAACCTTATACCCCTCCTGTAAGAGACAAGGTACAGATAAAAGACAATGTTTTATCCCTGGCGACACGTAGACTTCCAGCTGCGCCTGTAAAACAGAAACAGAAACATTTCCAACATCAGACAAAGGCTTTTGTACACCATCTGCAAAACACACTGATTTCCCAGCTGAAACAGGTTTGCAGTTCCACATCTTGACACCAGGTGTCTCAGTCACGAGATGCCTATTGGCAGCAGAGTTCACAACCCAACGCAGCACTCTCTCCTCACTGGAGTTGTCCTTCATTGTTGCCTTAGCAACAGACTTCCCGCTGCCCCCGTCCTTGGGGCCTTGGCATGTGTTCTCTAAAACCGCCATCGATGCAGATAGCTGATAAGCGCCGTCTTCTCCCTCTGAGTCACGTCCTCTCTGCGTCTTCCCACGCCTGCCTCCTTTGCTGGACTGGTTGCCGTGGAAACCCGGCTGGTTCCCATGGGAAGCGACCTTGAAAACATCCTGCCCTGTCTCCCTTGCTCTCTGGGGGCAGTGGCGACGCAGATGGTCAGGGGAATTGCAAACAAAGCAACGACGAGTGGAAAACTTTGCAAACTTGCCTTTGGTCTTCTCTGCCCCCCCAACCTTGCCAGCAGCTCTCCTTGAGGCTGTACTGCATCTGGGGACGTGGCTTTTGGCTTCCGCTGTGGTTTCTCTGCAAACCCTCTCCAGCTCCTGCCAAACAGCCTGGGCACTCTCAAGACCCTTGGAATGGCCTGCCTGGCCTGCACCCCCACTCCTGGGTGCACAGCTTCCAGAGGAACAGCTTGCCACTGCTTTCCTCTTCTCCGCTCTCAGCCGCTCTCCAGCACACAGCCCATCACACAGACGTGTTGAAGTATTGCAACAGCTTCCCAACACAGTCCTAGCCCCCACTGGGCTTTCTGGGCATCCCTCAGCCCCTTCTGGGCTTGGTGCTCCCTCTGGGCAGCTTCTAGCCCCCTCTGTTGGTCTAAGTATGGGAAATGTAACCGATATGCTTTTTTAAAAAAAATAATATTTTATTAAGTTTAACAATAGAAAAGTAAAACAATAAAAACACAAAGAAAATATAAAACACAACAATACAAACTTTCACGATACAAAAATACAAACATTTAACAAGAAAACAAAAAAAGACAATCAACACTCAAAAAGTAGAATAGGAAAAACACAAATCACTCTTTTCCAATTATTCATCTTCAATTAACTTATTTTCCTGACTTCCTCACGCCTCCCTTTTTTATATCCCTTTATAACAATTAGTTCAGCAAATTCGTATCCTACTACTTTATCCTTATTTATTTTACCTCCTAAATTTCAAATTTTTATCTCTTATTACTAGAACCCCTTCATTTTAACTCAATGTCATCAGCATTCATACATTTTACAATACTTCTGTAAATAAGTTTTAAATTTCCTCCAATCTTCTTCCACCAACTCTTCTCCCTGGTCTCAGATTCTGCCAGTCATCTCAGCCATTTCCATATAGTTGATTACTTGCATCTGCCATTCTTCCAAGGTGGGTAATTCTTGTGTCTTCCAATACTTTGCAATGAGTATTCTTGCTGCTGCTGTAGCGTACATAAAAAAAGTTCTATCCTTCTTTGGCACCAATTGGCCGACTATGCCCAGGAGAAAGGCCTCTGGTTTCTTCACGAAAGTATACTTACCGTATTTTTTGCTCGATAACACGCACCTGACCATAACACGCACATAGTTTTTAGAGGAGGAAAACAAGGAAAAAAATTCCGAATGAAGCAGTGGATGTATCATTTTTGTGCTTCATGCTGTGGCCACAGACATGTGATTTGACGGTGAGTTTGGGGTAGCCCAATGCAAAAATCCTGAGAATCCATGTGGATCTGTGCTTTGTAACCACGTTTTTGCACCATTGCAGCCCCAGGCAACAGTGGGTGCGTGATTCTTTTGGTGCAGGCTGTAGCCATGGATATGCTATGTGATCTGATGGTGAATTTGGGGTGACCCAATGCAAAGATCCTGAGGATCCATGTGGATCTGTGCTTTGTAACCACGTTTTTGCACCATTGCAGCCCCAGGCAACAGTGGGTGCGTGATTTTTTTGGTGCAGGCTGTAGCCATGGATATGCTATGTGATCTGATGGTGAATTTGGGGTGACCCTATGCAAAGATCCTGAGGATCCATGTGGATCCGTGCTTTGTAACCACGTTTTAAGTGGGGAGGGAAGGAAAAACATAGAATGGACAAGGAGCACCGAGAGGGGTGTGCGGAGAAGCAGCTGGCTAAGAATGCAGGAGAGGGGTTTTACTGGAGGGAGGAAAGGAAGGCAAAAGTTCCCCCACCCACCCACCCACCCAAGCCAGCCAGCCAGCCAGCCAGCTCTCTCTCTCTTTCTCTCCCCCCACCTGCGTGTTGCCTGCGAGTCCCTAGACGCAGCAGCACTGGAGCACGGAGAGGAATTACGGTAGAAGGAAGGACTCGCTGCTTTCCCCTCTGCTTGCCTGGAGGGGAGGGGTTTTCTCTGCTCTTTGTTCCGTTTGAGCAAACACAGTAATGAAACAGAAGCGGGTGGGCAGTAAGACCCTGAGGCAGAATGCAGGAAAGCAACAGCTTTCTCTCTCGGGAGGCTCGAACGCAGAGAATGAAGATAAACTGGTAAAATAAGGGGGCTGGGTTAAAGCTAAAGGGAAAACCTCAAAGATCCCCCAAGAACAAGGCAGGGGTTCAGGGCTCCCAAAGCCGAGCTGCAGCCTTAGAAGGGAAAAATGGGGCTTTCGGAGGTGGTTTTTACTGCCCCGCTGCTTCCAATTTTTTAAAAGGCAAATTGCAGGAGAAGATGCAGCAGTCAGTCACTCTCTCACTCCCTCCAAGCACCCACGCTAGTGAACAAACACACAGGCAACCACACACTCACAAAGCACACACACTAGCAAACACACAGTCGCGCTGCAGAGTGGCCAAACCTCCTAGCAAGCACTTCCCTGGCTTCTGCTGACCGCAACGAAGACGTCCCTCGAAGAAAATGTGTGATGCACTTGGGCCAGTCGGCTCCAGGGACCACACATTCGCTCAATAACACGCATAGACATTTCCCCTTACTTTTTAGGAGAAAAAATCTGCGTGTTATAGAGGGAAAAATACGGTAAATACCTTTTTCATTTCATTATAAATCATCTCCCAGAAAGCCTTAATCCTCGGGCACGTCCACCAAAGGTGAAAGAATGTACCTTCAATCTCCTTACATTTCCAACATTTATTATCAGGCAAATGGTATATTTTTGCAAGCTTGACTGGGGTCATGTACCACCTATACATCATTTTCATAATATTCTCTCTTAAGGCATTACATGCCGTAAATTTAATCCCAGTGGTCCACAACTGCTCCCAGTCGGCAAACAAAATATTATGACCAATATCTTGTGCCCATTTAATCATAGCAGATTTTACCGTTTCTTCCTCAGTACTCCATTTCAACAGCAAATTATACATTCTTGACAATATCTTAGCATTGGGTTCCAACAATTCTGTTTCCAGCTTTGATTTTTCCACCTGGAAACCAATTTTTTTATCTTGATTATAAACCTCTCTTACTTGAAAATAATGTAACCAGTCTCGCACCTTCCCTTTGAGCTTCTCATAACTCTGCAATTTCAGCTTGTCACCTTCCTGTTCCAAAATTTCACAATACTTTGGCCATTTTGCCTCCATGTTAAGTTTTTTCATAGCTTTCGCTTCCATAGGTGATAACCACCTTGGGGTTTTGTTCTCCAAAAAAATCTTTATATCTTGTCCAGACATTAAATAGTGCTTTCCTGACAATATGATTTTTGAATGCTTTATGCGCTTTAACCTTGCCATACCACAGATATGCATGCCACCCAAATACATTATCATAACCTTCAAGATCTAAGATGTCAGTGTTCTCAAGAAGTAGCCATTCCTTCAACCAGCAAAAAGCTGCTGATTCATAATAAAGTTTTAAGTCCAGCAGGGCAAACCCCCCTCTGTCTTTAGTATCAGTAAGTATCTTAAATTTTATTCTGGGCTTTTTGCCCTGCCAGACAAATCTAGAAATATCTCTTTGCCACCTCTTGAAACAATCCATCTTGTCAATGATTTGTAATGATTGAAACAAAAACAACATTCTCGGCAATACATTCATCTTAATAACAGCAATCCGACCCAGCAAGGAAAGCTTCAAATTCGACCAAATCTCTAAATCCTTCTTCACTTCTGACCAGCATTTCTCATAATTATCTTTAAATAAATTTGCATTTTTAGCAGTCATATTCACCCCCAAGTATTTTACCTTTTTTACTAATGTCAGATCTGTCTCTTTCTGAAACCTCTCTCTCTCCATTGGTGTCAAGTTTTTCTCCAAAACCTTAGTTTTTAACTTGTTTAACTTAAAACCTGCTACATGACCAAACTTCTGGATTAATTCTAAAGCCCTTTTAGTACTAGGTACTGGCTCTTGTAATGTCAATACAAGATAATCTGCAAAGGCTTTAAGTTTATATTGTTTTGCTCCGACCTGGACACCATGAATCAGCTGGTCCCTTCTTATCATATTTAGCAAAACCTCCAGGACCGAAATAAAGAGCAGTGGGGAAATTGGGCAGCCTTGTCGTGTCCCCTTCTCAATTTTAAATTCTTCTGTCACTATGTTATTAACTATCAGTTTAGCCTTTTGTTCAGAGTACCCAATATGCTTTTGTGCCTAATTGAACCATTACGTGTAGTGCTGTATATAAGGAAACCATTACGATTGTAACTAACGCCTTATCTCGGTGGGGAGGGGTGTTATGTAGTGAAGTTTCACCCTGGGCCAGCAGGGGGATACTGTAGATAGTTTTCACTCAGGTCCACGTCAGTTATTTTAGGCGGGAAACCCTGGGTTGTTGTTGCTACAATGTTGACAGCCGGCTGCCTATAAAAGCAGGCCGGCTGAGCTGTTTGCTGTTTAGTTCTGTCCAGCTTACAAGTAAAGAGCTGCTCTGGAGAAATCGCTGTGTCGTCTGCTATGTTCGCCCACAACTTAACACACCCCACTAGTCACTCTTCTCCAGGATGAAGAGGAGCCATTGATGAGCACCCTTTGGGTTCGGTCAGCCAGCCAGTTACAAATCCACTGAGTGGTAGCATAGTCAAGTCTGCATTTTACCAGCTTCTTTACAAGAATATCATGGGGCACCTTGTCAAATGCCTTGCTGAAATCAAGGTAGGCTACATCCACTGCGTTCCCTTCATCTACCAGGCTTGTAATTCTGTCAAAAAACAAGATCAGGTTAGTCTGACATGACTTATTTTTCAGAAATCCATGCTGACTATTGGTGATCACAGCATTCCTTTCTAGGTGCTCACAGACTGTTTGCTTAATGATCTGCTCCAGAATCTTCCCTGGTATTGATGTCAGACTGACTGGGCGGTAATTATTTGGGTCCTCTCTTTTCCCCTTTTTGAAAATAGGGACAACATTTGCCCTCCTCCAGTCTGCCGGGACTTCGCCTGTTCTCCAGGAATTCTCAAAGATGACTGCCAGTGGTTCTGAGATCACATCTGCCAGTTCTTTTACTACTCTGGGCTGTGTTTCCTCTGCTGAATCATTTACTCCAAATTCTTCAGGTCGGGCATTGTTTTCTTTATCGGAGAAGACTGAGGCAAAGAAGGCATTGAGGAGTTCAGCCCTTTCTGTGTCCCCTGTTTGCATTTCACCATCTTCTCCTCTGAGTGACCCCACTGTTTCTTTGTTCTTCCTTTTGCTACGAACATACCCATAAAAGCCTTTTTTGTTGCTTTTAACCTATCTAGCAAGCCTGAGTTCATTCTGTGCTTTAGCTTTTCTGACTTTGTGTCTACACGTGCTGGCTATTTGTTTGAATTCCTCTTTAGTGGTTTCCCCCCTTTTCCATTTTTTGTACACATCCTTTTTTAATCTTAACTCAGTTAAGAGTTCTTTAGATAGCCACCCTGGCTTCTTTAGGCACCTTCCATGTTTCCATCTCATTGGTATTGCCTGAAGTTGTGCTTTTACTATCTCCCTCTTAACAAACTCCCAGCCATCATGAACTCCCTTTCCTTTTAGTATTACTGTCCATGGGATCTCACCCAGCACTTCCCTAAGTTTTATGAAGTCGGCTTTCTTAAAGTCAAGAAATTGAGTCCTAGTATGCTTGGCTGCTCCTTTCCGCTGTATAGTAAACTTCAGAAGAGCATGATCACTCGCGCCTAATGATCCTTCCACTTCTACCCCACTAACCAGGTCATCAACATTGGTTAGGACCAGATCTAAAATGGCTGTTCCTCTTGTTGCTTCTTCCACTTTCTGGACAATGAAGTTGTCTGCAAGGCCAGTGAGGAATCTGTTTGACCTTATGCTCTTGGCTGAGTTTGACATCCAACAAATATCCGGGTAATTGAAGTCCCCCATTACTACTATCTTCATTCCTTTTGCATGCTTGGCCATCTGTTCCAGGAAGGCACCATCTATGTCCTCCGTTTGGCTTGGGGATCTATAGTAAACTCCCACAATGAGGTCACTGTTATTCTTCTCTCCCTTAATTTTGACCCAAATGCTCTCACTTTGGCTTTGAGGTTCTAAATCTTGGATCTCTTCACAGGTATACACATCCCTGACATATAATGCCGCTCCTCCTCCTTTCTTGTTTGGTCTGTTTCTCTGAAATAGATTGTATCCCTCCATTATTACATTCCAATCGTGGGACTTATCCCACCAGGTTTCAGTGATGCCTATTATGTCATATTTAGTTTGCTGTACCAAGAGCTCAAGGTCATCTTGTTTATTTCCCATGCTTTGTGCATTAGTGTACAGACATTGAAGTCCATTAATCATTCCCCCGTGTCTCTTATTTAAGGATTTTTTCCTCCCACCACTAGGTCTGTGTGCTGTTTGCTCCATTTGGTCTATGACATTTGGATGATCATCTTCATCAATTGATAGACTCCTACCTTCAGGAGCACTGTCTCCCTCCCCCACATTATTCAGTTTAAAGCCCTCCTGATGAGGTTTATGAGATTTTTGGCAAAAACATTCCTCCCAACCGTTGTGAGGTGCAGCCCATCGCTTGCCAGAAGTCCATCTTTAAGAAACTGCAGTCCGTGATCTAAGAATACAAACCGTTCCTGTTTACACCATTTCTGAAGCCAGTGTTCACTTCCACTATTTTTCCCTCTCTCCCTGGGCCACATCATTCAACTGGGAGGACAGATGAGATGACAATTTGTGCATTTAATTGCTTCAATTTCCTGCCCAGAGCCTCGTAGTCTCTTTTGATCTTCTGGAGGCTATTGCTTGCAGTGTCATTTGTTCCCACATGAACCAAGAGGAAGGGGTATTTGTCAGTGGGTTTTATGATTCCTTGCAGTCGTTCAGTTACATCTTGGATCTTAGCCCCGGGGAGACAGCACACTTCCCGAGACATCTTGTCAGGCCCACAGATCACTGCTTCTGTTCCCCTCAGTAGGGAACCCCCTATCACCACTACACGCCTCCTCTTAGGTCTGGTCGGGGTTCTTCTGTGAGCTGTCCATTCCAAGGTCGCCTGCACATTCCCTGAGGACTGACTTTGCTGCTCATCTTCATATACCTGATCAACTGTAATGAGGGAGAGATCCTCAAATGGAGTCTGCTCTTCGTCTTCCATGCTAGGGGAGAGGACCTTAAAGCGATTGTGTATTTCTAAACAATCAGAGCGAACCCTGGGCCTCCTACTTCTTTGAGTCACGTTTCTCCATATATCTGGCTCCTGTGTTGGTGAACTAGCCTCCTTCTCAGGGGAGTCCCCTGTCTCCTCCTTGGTGGAGACGGTGTGCTCTGTTGCTTCCAAGAAGAGCTCCAGCTCTCTAATTCTTTGGAGCGTAGCTACACGTTCCTCCAGTTGCTGGACTTTGTCTTGTAAGAGGGCAATCAACATGCAATTGCTGCAGGTAAAGCTGCCTGCAACCTTTGGCAAGATGGCAAACATTGCGCAGGAACCGCAGGCGACTGCAGCTGTTCCCTCACCCTCCATCTTGAGAACGTGTCGTTGGGGGTGACTAAAGCGGTCCTCCATCATAAAAAGCGTGAAGACAGGACAAATAACTCCCCCCCCCCAAGAAAAGAGGTGCAGAGGCAAGAACTGATCCATGGTCTTCTCTGCTACTTCTTTGCTCTCTAAGCTACATTGGCAGCTGATGTGTCTTAGTCCACTCTTTTTTTTTTGGTCAACATATATTCTAGGAGCCTAGCATTATCTAAATTGGTATTCAATATATTTTGATCAGGCTCTATACTTAATTTGCCACCACCCAGCAAAATGCGCTTGACTGTTATGATGAACATTTGCCAGGCATGCAATGGGCATAGCATTCTGATACTCCAAGAGGGATGGATCCCCGCTGCAAGTACCCTTATGTGAAATACACATTTAGAATATTTTAAAGCAAACCTCCTGTGTTGGGTGACACATAAAACATGTTGACTTTGATGTTCAGGAAAGACTCAGTTATTTGGCCTTCTCTTCCTATCAAAGCCACGATCTCTTGGGCTGCTCTGTTGAGAAAAGCAGGAAACCCCCGGATTTTCAGCGTCAGAGTAAAATGGTCCCCGTGGTTTTCTTTATTCAGGGAAGAATCTCTTATATGCCCTTCTCTGTTAAGTAGAGCATTGATTGCTTGGACTAATCTATTGACAGAGTCATCAGTCCCTTGGCCTTGTATTTTCATGGTAAACTGTTCTTGGTGGGATGAACTAACATTCGCCCCATGTTCTATGTTCACGGAAGAGCCAGTTAGTTGGCCTTCTTTCTCCAAGAAAGCATGGTCTCCTTGGTCAGGTGAATCAGCATTGGCCTCATGTCCTGTATCCCAGGAAGAACTAGACAATTGGCCTTGATCTGACTTGTTGGGTGAATCATCCATAATTTCTTGATTTGTCCTCAAGGAAACATTGATCTCTTTGATTAATCTTTTGATAGAAGCATCAATCTCTTGACCTTGTATGCTCAGGGTAATATCAGTTATTTGGTATTCTCTGCTAAGAAGATCACGGATCTCATTGATTAATCTGTTGAGACCAGCATCCGTTCCTTGGCCTCGTATGCTCAATATAAGATAGATGTTTCCTCTTGTAGGGTTGAGTGAAGCATCCATTTTTTGATTTCCTATGTCCATGGAAGAACCAATTATTTCATCTTCCCTTGTAAGGAAAGAATTGATCCCTTGGATTAAAGTGGTGAAAGAAGCCTCTGGTCCTTTGCCCTTTATGGTAAAGGTAAACTGGGCCAGACTGGGTTCAACATCAGTCCCATAAACCTCAGTCTCTGCAGGAGGACTAGATTGTGGATCTCCACTGTTAAGAGAAATAATAAAAAGTGAGCAGGTTTGTTGCTACATTTGCAATTCTAAGTCTATGCTGCAAAAAGGATGCACGTTCCAGGAAGGTGGGACTTATTTTGCCATAAATATGCATAGAACTGCCATATAAACAGGTGAAATTTATAAAACAATGATGATGATGATCTAATAGGACCTATTAGGACCAACTTGGCCAATTAGCCCTGGTGATCATTTGATGCTTACTGACTGGGGTTTTCTTTCCCCTAAATGACCCCTGAATTTTTGAATTTTATTGACATTGATGCTGCATTTATGTTGTATTTTATGCTGTTTTTAAGTCGCATTTTAATCAATGTTTTATATTTGCTGTTAGCCACCCTAAGCCCAGCTTTTAAAGTGGGAAGGGCGGGGTATAAATAAAAATTCATTATTTATTATTATTTATAATATTAAGAAATAAATTTGCAGGCAGATGCAGGGAGCCATTCATCTGAAAAAGAGTGAAGTCTTATAGAATACTGCAACAATAGATTCCTGTGCCACACATTCCAAGTTCTTGCCCGTCAGAGTTGCATAGGGATCTGCATTATGGTCTGCCGCCTGCAAAAAACCCCGACTGTGCTTGCCTTTTGCAACACAGTTGGGCAAAGAGCAGCCCACTTGCCCTCCCATTAAGCTACTTCTTTTTAATTTTCATGCTAACCTTGTTTTGCTTCCATGAGCACCTGCTGTATCGACCTTGCTGTTGTTTATAAAATGGCTGCCATATTCAGGGCCATAGCTATGGGGTGGAGAGGTGGGCTCCCACCAGGGGCACAGGTGAGAGGGAGTGCAAAATCAGCTAAAATATGTCCATAAATAAAAATATTGATTATTGCCTTATAAGAAAAGGTTTTCAATAGAGGGTGAATTGAATGGGGGGGTGCGCTGGAGGAGAGACAGAATTTGTCAGTGACTAGGGGGCGCAATCTGGACAGTTCTGCCAGGGGCGCAAGATCACCTAGCTATGGCTCTGGTCATATTCAGAGCTGGGAAGGAATTTGTCTACAGACAAATTGGATCCATTTGGAAGTTTTGCCTTCTTCATAGCAACTGTCAGAGTATTGCAAAAGATGGATGTCAATCAACATTTGATGATCTCCTTCTACCGGTCAACAATAGAAAGTGTCCTTTCATACTGCATCACAGTGTGGTATGCTGGTTTGACATCAACTAGGAAGTGCCTACAGAGGGTGGTGAATACAGCACAAGATATTATGGGCTGTCCCGTGAACCCGCTGGATGAAATAGCGGAAGAACGTTGCCTCAGGAGGGTGAGGAAATTCTCAAGGGTGATTCACACCCTGGCTGGCACTTTCTTGATCTCCTGCCCTCAGGCAGAAGATATAGACGCATGATTAGTCACACCAACAGGGTAAAGAACAGCTTCTATCCGTGGGCTGTTAGGCTGCTGAATGAAAAGCTAACAACAGTTCAACTGACTTTCGGGTTTGGTGGGTGTGCATCAGTAAACGAGGGGAATTAAGACTAAGAGAGCTGAGTGGGGGTGTGCTCGTGTAATCCCACTGTAAACAAGTTGTACAAGTGACAATAAAGTATTTCAATTCAATTTCAACTGTCACAACTTTGGGCAGATAAGGCATTGGGTAGAATCCTTAGACCAATACCAAGTTTGGGGTTAAATGGTGCGTCACCCCAACTTCAAGCAGCTGCAGTTTCAGGGTACCCTGTTTGAGGGGTCTAAGAAGTCTCTTTCCAGAAGTCAAGTGTGGGGGCAAACTGGCCATAGAGCTTCCATATGGGCTGGGGGTGGGCAGGTGCACCAGGTTGGGCAAAACATTGCGCAACATGCCCCCAGTCGGGCAAAGTCTGCCAGGACATGCAGGCACCTAACGGGACACTCTGGTGATTGCGGCAGGGGATGCAAAGGGCAAAAATTGCCCCCCAAGCCTCCTGCTCCCACCCAGTGGGCTGGTGCTCACCTGTCGGTGGCAGGGGGCATAGAGGGTGAACATTGCCCTCCTATCCTTCCTCTCCCACTTGGTGGGCTGGCGCTCACCCAGGGGCAGTGGGGGATGGCAGCCCCCTCAATATTGGGGGGCTCAGCCCCCCTATAGCCAGCACCCCTGGGGATGGGCCACCTCAGTTGACCTGTGTCATGACATGGTCCCTATCCCAGGCCTGACCCTGCTCAAGTGTCAGTCCACCATCAGGAGACTGATAATGGAGAAACACCTGGGACAAAGCCTACCTAAATCTGTAATCAATAATGTTGTGGCCAGTTTTTAATCACACATTATTGTCTTGTCGAGTTTGTTGTGCTCATCATTGCTATTGTCTTCACCCACAGGGGTGGGCATGGGGCACGGTAAGCGGATCCATAAGAAGTAAACCCTTTCCATCAACATAGGACTTACCAGTCCACAAATGGGAACAGGACAATTGCATAAGTAGGTGACCTTGATTAAATCGTATTGACAATCTGCAATAAATAATTCTAGTGGAAGTGGAGAAGTCGTTTTGGGGAGGCAACTATCTGGAAAAGATAAAAATCTTACTATATATTGCAGCAATACATTTTTTCACCACACATTCCAAGTTCTCAGTCCTTAGTTTGACATGGCGAATATGTACAAGTGCCCGAGAGCTTCCTACAGTTCTCTGGAGTATCTTCTGTATCGCAGTTATTTTTGACTCTGAAATGAGAAAATTCCCACCTCCAGCCAGTGTTTTTTTCTGCTTGTTTATGAGGGTTCTGCAGCATGGAGAAAATGCCTCATTAATTATAGTTTTATTTATTTATTTTCAATCTCTCTCTCTCTCTCTCTCTCTCTCTCTCTCACACACACACACACACACACCACCCTTCATCTGAAGATCACCCGGCATTTTACAGTATGCAAACACAAATGACACTGATGCTGGGAAAGATGGAGGGCACAAGGAGAAGGGGGCGACAGAGGATGAGATGGTTGGATAGTGTTCTCGAAGCCACAAACATGAGTCTGACCAAACTGCGGGAGGTAGTGGAGGACAGAGGTGCCTTGCGTGCTCTGGTCCATGGGGTCACGAAGAGTCGGACACGACTAAACGACTAAACAACAACAACAAACACAAATTTGTATATATAACAAACAAAACAATAATCTCACCACCACATGCATAGTTTACAAGGTCATAGGATGTTCAATAAGCCAAAGGCTCGGGAGAAGAGGAATGTTTTCACCTGATGCTCACAGATATGTAAAGAAAGTGACAGGTGAGTCTACCTGAGGAGAGCTTTCCCCCCAAAAGAGAAGCCACTGCAGAAATGGCCTGCTCTCATGTTTTCACCCTCTGGACCTCTTGTGGAGTGGGCACACAAAGAATTGCCTCAGATTATGATCATATGGAGAGAGAGAGAGAGAGACCTTGAGGTACTGTGGTTATGAACCATTGAAGGCTTTATACGTCAAAACCAGCACTTTGAATTGAGTGAGGGAAATTATTTGGCAGCCAGTGAAGTCAGGCCAGGATCAGTGCAATATGTTCAAACTGTCTTGCCCTGGTAAGCAACCTGGCCACTGAATTCTGTACCAACTGAAGTTTCCAGACTGTCTTCAGAGGCAGCCTCATCTATAACACATTGATGTAATTCCTGTTATGAGGCTGTTATTCCTCATAACAACCATCTCTTTGCTTAGAGATGGCCCGGGATGGGATAGCTATGACTGAGGGGCAGTGGTTAATGAAAGCCCTGTACATAGCTGTCAACTTACAGATTTGAAAATAAGGGACCAGCAGCCTCGAAAATAAGGGATCAGCAGCCAAAATAAGGGATCAACAATTACTTTTATAAAATACCTATTTTGTTGCGTGCAAATGGCTTTAGATAACATATATTTAGCACACAAAAAACAGCAACAATTTGTTGTTGACAAAGCAAGCTGGACATAGAAAGGGCCCCATTACCTTCAGTAGCTTATTTAAGAGACATCATCAATAAGGCACAGAAGTGGGACATGGAGCTGGAATAAGGGACTGTCCCACCAAATAAGGGACGCTTGACAGCTATGGCCCTGTAATGTATTTTCACGTTTCTGGAGAATCACCTGTCCTAGTAGACCACAAGCTTAACGTGAGTAAATAGTGTAATGCGGGAGTGAAAAAAAGCTATTGCTATTCTAGGCTTTTTCAACAAAATTCTAGTGTTCTGATCAAGGAAGTCACAGCACTACTCTATCCTGCCTTGGTCAGATCACACCTGGAATACTGTGTTCTGGGCACCACAATTTAAGAAGGATATTGACAAGCTGGAACATGTGCAGAGGAAGGCAATGAATATGATCAAGGGTCTGGAAACCAAGCCTTAGGAGGAACACCTTCAAATATCTCAAGGGCTGTCACATGAAAGATGGACCAAGCTTGTTTTCTCCAGCTCTGGAGGGTAGAACCTGAACCAATGGATTCAAGTTACAAGAAAGGAGATTCTGACTAAACATCAGGAAGATATGTCCGATGGTAAGAGCTATTCGGCAGTGGAATGGACTCTTTCAGAATGTGGTAGAATCTCCTTCTTTGGAGGTTTTAAAGCAGAGGTTGTCTGGTCATCTTTCATGGATGCTTTAGTTGAGATATCTGCATTTCAGGGAGATGGACTAGATGACCCTCAGAACCCATTCCAACTCTATAATTCTATGTCTGGCTTTCATCTGACTTAAAAGAACAGACCTATATAATTTGCATCTTTCACGTCATGTAGAGCCCTACTCTTGATTCTAGTCCTTCTGATGACAGTGTAGGAGTCATTATGGCAAGCCATTGATTTGAAAGAGAGAGAAATCTTACGGGAAACGGCAGCAATAGAGTTGTGGACCGCACATTCCAAGCTTTTGGTGGCGGTTTTGACATGGGGTCTTAGCGCAAGTTCCTGAGGCCTTGGTGCATGTTTCTGGAGAATCGGCTTTGAAGCCATCAACTGTAAAGAGAAAATGGGGTTGTTTAGCAATAGCAACTTCATCTTTCTGGCAGATATATTGGGTGTTTTTTCTCTTTCTGCCAGGGTATCATCATTTGAAGAGAAGGGTCCATTCAAAACCTTCTAATAACAACAATACTTAGCATGCATATAGTACTTATGAACAGCTGGCTGTTGTGTTTGATTGTCACCCTTCCTACTATTTCTTTCAGCTCAATCAATTTTATGCTCTACCTACTGCACATGGGAGATTAGCTCCTCTAGAACCACCTAGTAGGTTAAAAGCAGAGGCAAGTGGTAATCTACTGTCTTTCAGACTTGCTGTTTACCTTGTAAGCCACCAAGTTGGCTTCCTCTGCCCCCTCAACATTGAGGGGGCTGAAGACACCTCAGCCCTATGGAGTTGTATCTGTTCTGATATATGTAAAAGGTAAAGGGACCCCTGACCACTAGGTCCAGTCGTGGCCGACTCTGGGGTTGGGGTGCTCATCTCACTTTATTGGCCGAGGGAGCCGGTGTACAGCTTCTGGGTCATGTGGCCAGCATGACTAAGCCGCTTCTGGCGAACCAGAGCAGTGCGCAGAAACGCCGTTTACCTTCCCGCCGGAGTGGTACCTACTTGCACTTTGATGTGCTTTTGAACTGCTATGTTGGCAGGAGCAGGGACCGAGCAATGGGAGCTCACCCCATCGCAGGGATTCAAACCATGGACCTTCTGATCAGCAATTCCTCGGCTCTGTGGTTTAACCCACAGCACCCCAGGCATCCCTTCTGAAATATGACTCACCTGGATGAAAGGGCATCGATGAAAGGGCAACTATCACAAGGCAGCAGATTTGCATGGCTGAAGCCTCTCTGAGATTTCAAGGATGCCAGTGAGAGATGCACACTGAGCCAGTATTTCCAGTGCTATCTGAAAAGCTTAAAACTCATCCATTTATAGTGTTCTGCGTTACGCATTAGCATTCCTGATGCAACATGCATTATGGCCAAAATGCTTAGCGCATTGATCCTTTAAAAAGCACAGTGTACCAGAAAGAGGAACCACAATATGGTACATTAACATTGTATTACTCCAAGAATATGCTCAGGGTTCACTGGTTTGGAAATAAAGTTTTACTGTTTCTAAGATTTGTTTAAAGATACAGTTTTTATTTTGTATGGTCAGCACGCATAGTTTATAAGCCTATCTGATAGGTCAGGGATCACCAACCTCTTTTGGCCTGCGGGGACAGCTGAGAGCTGGTCAAGGGCACCAAACTGGAAGTACAGCTTGCAGACTATTCTATTAGTTGCAAAAGAATCCTTCTTTCAAACCTAACTACAGTGGAGGGAGGGAGAAAGGGGACCTCTGTGCACCCATATTGTAGCAATGGGCACTGGTCTGGGCTTTTTTTATATGGCTTATTTCTAGGGATCATGATATTAGTGAAGCTGGCATCCCTCAGGTGATCCTAGTATACCTCCTTTCTCATATAAAGCTAAAGGGACCCCTGACCATTAGGTCCAGTCGTGACCGACACTGGGGTTGCGGTGCTCATCTTGCTTTACTGGCCGAGGGAGCCGGCGTACAGCTAATAGGTCATGTGGCCAGCATGACTAAGCTGCTTCTGACGAACCAGAGCGGTGCATGGAAACGCCGTTTACCTTCCCGCCAGAGCGGTACCTATTTATCTATTTGCACTTTGATGTGCTTTTGAACTGCTAGGTTGACAGGAGCAGGGACCGAGCAATGGGAGCTCACCCCGTCACGGGGATTCGAACCGCCAACCTTCTGATCGGCAAGTCCTAGTCTCTGTGGTTTAACCCACAGCGCTACCCGTGTCCCTCCTTTCTCATATATCCTAACCCTAATGGCTGTAGAAAAAATCAGAACATGAATCCTTGTATTTGCCAGGATGACCAACACCTGTAAGTCTCGTTCCATGCCCAATAAGTGTCGGGCATCTTTACCCTGAGGCGCTGTGGCCCATAGATTTCAGCAAAATACTGGACAAGGTTTTGCCCAGTATCTTGTATGTGCAATGGGCTCAAGGGAAAACGCTGTCCCATGAGCCCTTGCAAAGGGGAAGGCAAAGTCTATATAAGGCTGCTTCCCTTGGAGTTCAGAGCCATTTTGCTTTGAGAGCTTCCCAGCCAGCTACCCTTGGGGTAGAGCCTTTGCTGAGCAATTTTGGGTAACTGGTTGACAGAGCTGGAAATCATTTTTTCTCCATCTTACATGTGACAGCCCTTGAGCTATTTGAAGGTGGCTCTCTTCTCAGCCTTTTCTTTTCCAGGCTAAACACACCCAACTCCCTCAGTCGTTCCTCATGAGGCTGGGTTCTCCACTCTGTTAAGATTGTCTTGAATCCTGATTCTGTCTTCTGTGGCATTAGCTATCCCTCCAAGTTCAGCGTCATCTGCAAATTTGATAATCATCTCCTGAATTGTTCTCCAAGAATTCTCAAAGATTATAGACAGAAGCTTAGAGAGTACCTCCATAAATTTAATAAGTACCCTTGGGTGCAGCTCATCGGGTCTGGAGATCTGAATTTATTTAAAGTAGCTAGGTGTTCCCTTACCTACTCTTTTCCTATCTTTGGCAGCAGCTCCTTGTGTTGTTGAGAGTCACCTGTACACAAAAAAGTATTAACTCCCAGAGGTGGGAGCCCTCCCTTACCTGAAATTTTTTGAATATTGAGAATCACAAGACCAAAAGCTTGTATTTGAATGGTCAAGGGCTACAAAGCCCAAACCTAGCTAGGGGAAATAGTTGTGCTAACAACATCTGTTTGTCTTTACATTTATGTAACACTTGCATCCATCCCCATTCCCTTCTGCAAATACATTGGGCATTTTACTCTTTTGGAGTCAAATACGTCCCATGAGAAGGTTTTAACAATTTAGAATCTCAAGGCCAGATATAACTTATGCATTTCACTTTCTAGCAAGGTTTGTGGAAAACCCACTAGGCAATGTTTCTCTGCTCTTAAGAGAGTTGTAATTGTTAGGAGAGGCTCAGAACTTACAGGGTTAAGAGTTCTGAGTGACGCCTCACATTCTGAGGAGGAGTTTAGAACACTGAGGGGTGTGGTTTCCTGTGTTCTCTCAGTCTGTGTGCGTGTTTGCTCCGGAGAGAGCAGCAAAATGTGCGCTCTGTCGCCAGGCAGGAGATTTATAGCTGTTGTGTTTTGCTAAGGAATAAAGACTTTAAAGATAAGGAGACTGCTGCGTCCAGCCTGAATTATTGCCCTCACACGAACGACGTTTCCTGCTTCTGTTCCGCTGTGTTTACTCTGCTGGAGCCAAAGGTCCCTGGGGAAGACCAGAGCCGCGCAGAAGAAGTGTGCCGGACGCCATTGGGCCTCCAAAGGTTATGGGTGATCAGCAATAAAGATAAGCAACGTTCGTGCGTGTGGGGGAAGCCGGCTGAGGTGAGAAGACTGCAGCCAGAGGCCAGCCGATGAGACGCTGGGAAGGAAGACTGCAGTCAGAGTCGGCTGAGGAGCATATGAGCAGCCAAAGGCCAGCTAAGGAGTAGCTGGAGCCAGCCGGGAGGAGCTGGGATCTGCCGGACCGGGAGGTGCTACTGTACCGTAAGTAGGCCGGGCCCTGGGGGAGAGATGGCAGACAGCCAGAAGTCGTCAATCCCTTTTGATAAGGTGGACGGGAGCAAGCCCTGGGCCGGGAGAAGGCAGGCACTGAAGAAAGCAGTGGGAGCCAGGCCAGAGGGGGCTGAGAATTGCTCTGAGGAAGCACCAAGCCCAGGAGGGGCTGAGAGCTACTCAAAGGAGGCACCAAGCCCAGGAGGGGCTGAGGGACGCCCAAGAAGCCCAGAGGGGGCTGGAAGTCCAAGAGGGGCTGAGGGACACCCAGAAAGCCCAGAGGGGGCTGGGACTGTGTTGGAGGGCTGCCGGAATGCCCCTACATATGAGCTGCGTGCTAGAGAGCAGCTGAGAGAAGAGAAGAGAGTTGCACCTGAGATTGGGGGTGCAGGCCATTCCAAGGGTCTTGAGAGTGCCCAGGCTGTTTGGCAGGAGCTGGAGGGGGTTTGCAGAGAAACCACAGCAGAAGCCAAAGGCCATTTTCCCAACAGCAGAAAAGCCTCGAGGAGGAGTGCTGCTGGAGAGGTTGGGGGGGCAGAGAAGACCAAAGGCAAGTTTGCAAAGTTTTCCACTCGGCGATGTTTTGTTTGTGCTTCGACTGAACACCTGCGTCGGAGCTGCCCACAGAGAGCAAGAGAGACAGGGCAGGATGTGTCCAAGGTCGCTTTCCCATGGGAACCAGCCGGGTTTCCATGGCAACAGGTCCTGCAGAGACGGCAGGCGTGGGAAACCGCAGATTGTACGTGCTTATCAGCTGTCTGCGTCTATGGCTGTTTTGGAGAACACCTGCAGCGAAGGCCCCAGGGTCGGGGGCAGCAGGAAGTCAGCAGTTGCTAAGGCAACAAAGAAGGACAACTCCAGAGGGGGGAGAGTCCTACGTTGGGTTGTTGACTCGGCTGCGAATGCCCATCTGGTCACAGCGCCACCTGATGGACAAATGTGGAACTGCAAGGCTGTTTCAACTGAGAAAACAGTTAAATTTGCTACAGGTTCACAGGGACATGTGACCCATGTTGCTAACGTGTTTGTCTCTTTCTTGCAGGATGAACTGAAGGTCTATGTTCTCCCTGAGATAAAACACTGCCTGTTATCTGTACCTTGTCTTTTACAGGAGGGATATTCAGTGAGTTTTGGAAAAAAAAATTGTACAATTTCCAGAGATGGGAAGAAGCTCATAAGTGTTGAAAAGGATCAGAACAACCTCTTTGTTCTGGAAACACCTCTGGAGGGCGAGGGGAATGCTGGGAAAGCCACTGATCACACTCATGTGTCGTGTGCTTGCGTGTGGCACAAGAGAATGTCACATGGGTCCTGTGAGGACGTTCAGATGTTATCAGAGTGCACCAAAGGGTGCAGGGTAAAAGAATGTGGTCAACCTTTGAATTGCAGAGCTTGCAGAAAAGCAAGGAACAAGGGATTTAATCATCCCAGGGTGGAGAGAGTAACCACAAAGCCTTTTGAGCTTGTGCATGCAGACCTTTTTGGTATGCCACAGCCAGGTCTGGGCAAGGCCAAGTGGCTGATGGTGCTGACAGATGATTATACGCGGAACGCATGGGCTTTCACGCTGAAAACTAAGGAGGAGGCAACGCAACTTATCAAGGATTGGGTTGCAGAGGTGGAACTAAGGTTCTCCACCAAGGTGCAGGGGTTCAAGTGTGACCGAGGTTCAGAGGTCACTGGGTCTGCTCTAAAGGGTTTCTTTCGCCAGAGGGGGATACGTCACAAGGTGACTTCTCCTCAGGAGAGTGGCGTGGCAGAGCTTAGGAGTAAAGCTCTGGTTCAAGCATCAGAGATTCTACTGGATGACTCTGGTTTGCCTCAAAGTTTCTGGGGGGAGGCGGTAAAGACAGCCAATTTCACGATGAACAGGTGCTACAATGCAGTGGTAGGTGACACCCCGTATTTCCTGCTTCATCGGCAGAAGCCGCTTGTGCATTTCTTTCGCACTTTTGGTAGCAGAGCCATGGTGCCTGTACCAAAGTTTCTGCAGCAGGAGGGTGGCCCAAGGTACCAGGAAATGATCTTCTGTGGATATGAGCCTGCGACAAAAGGGTGGAGATTCGCATACCCAGAAGGTGATCAGACCAAGCTTCTGGTCAGTAAACAGGCTGAGTTCTTTGAGCAGGATGGTTGGGCAAGGCGCAAAGTGCGCTCTGACGTTCACTCAGATTGTCTGTCTGACTCTGAGGAGGAAGGAGAGCCAGAGCCTGAACCTGCTGGTGGAGACCAGGTCCCTGAACAGAGTAGGGCGTCTCCACAGGTTGTTAAGAGAGTGTCCAAGAGTGAGCCCTCATCTCCTGTGCGCATAATGGAGAAAGCTCACAGACGTGTCAAGTCAGAGGGGGAGTCTTCTGATGAGGAAGACGCACATGCTGGCCCCAGTGGGTCAAAAGGAGCCCAGGCGGTCATCACGGGCTACAAAGGGAATTCCACCTGAGAGGTTTCAGGTCACAAATGCGTGGGTTGGTTTCGCACAGTGCGAACCTAAGGTTTGTGAGGTTCAACAGGTGCCTAACAACGATGCCAGGAAGGGGCGGAAGGCAATGGGGAAGGTGTTGAACACTCAGAAGTCCTCTCAGAACGTGATTCGAGAGGGGGTGTTAGGAGAGGCTCAGAACTTACAGGGTTAAGAGTTCTGAGTGACTCCTCACGTTCTGAGGAGGAGTTTAGAACACTGAGGGGTGTGGTTTCCTGTGTTCTCTCAGTCTGTGTGCGTGTTTGCTCCGGAGAGAGCAGCAAGATGTGCGCTCTGTCGCCAGGCAGGAGATTTATAGCTGTTGTGTTTTGCTAAGGAATAAAGACTTTAAAGATAAGGAGACTGCTGCGTCCAGCCTGAATTATTGCCCTCACACGAATGACGTTTCCTGCTTCTGTTCCGCTGTGTTTACTCTGCTGGAGCCAAAGGTCCCTGGGGAAGACCAGAGCCGTGCAGAAGAAGTGTGCCGGACGCCATTGGGCCTCCAAAGTAATGTACCTTAAGCATACCAAACATTATAAGTTTCAGTTTACAAGGTTTTGAAATTTTTTGCTATGCATCTCATGCAGTAAAACAAAATAATTACAGGGGTGTGTCTGGTATGGTTTTCTGCTATAACGGGTGTCCATTTGAATGGAAGTCCCAGAAACAAAACATTATATGTCTCTCCACAATGGAGAGTGAATTATGTGCATGCATTCAGGCTATTTGCGATGTAGAATGGTACCTACAAGTATTTGCAGATCTACAGATACAAGTAACACTACCAGTCAATGTCTACCTCGATTCCCAGAGTGGACTCACTATTCTGTGTTCAGAAACTAATATGCAACGCACTAGAGTTTTGAGATTATGTTTGCAATTTGCAAATAAGCTAATTGCTGACAAAATAATCACTTTTCAGTATGTTTCAGTTGACCACCAAATTGCTGACATTTTTACTAAGGCACTCTGAAGGTCACACATGAATGATATGTACAGAATATCCTTTACGTTTCTGTTCCACAGTTATGAACCACAGGGGAAATGTTGTTTAAACATTAGGGTTCATTTTTGTTCCACAGTGTGTGTACCCCTTTAAAAGCCAGGGTGCATATCCTGACCTAGATTTACAGCTGTGTAGCAGTGTAGTAGGTGCTGATAAGTCACTGTAATTAGCTGTGTCAGCAATTGTCAATTATATATAATGTGCAGTATGTATTTTACTTTGCCCCCTGGTGGGTGGGTGGGTGATGATTATAGACACTATGTAAGATGTATGTTAGAGGAGTTTTGTTATTAAATCATGCAAATATATTTTTGTGTCTCTTCAGTGTTTCCATCTGTGTGGTCTACTTTGCACACACTCTGGCATGTTTCAAATGTCCAGAAGATTGTCTCATCCATCCCTACAAAGCTGTGCCTGGTTATCTGTACCCTGTACATCTTGGAGTTCCTGGCTTTTCATCGCATACACAACTATGTTCTTAATGAGCAAATCACCCACTACTAGAAGCCCTACACCACTTGGAGAACTACCCATGGCACAAGAGTGTTGGCTATTTGCAGTTTAGTAGCGCTGCAGAGAGCTTGTTGGGGAGACCATGCATTAAAAAGGGACTCAAAAATAACTTGCAACAGGATAGACATTGCATAAAGAATGGTTTTAAGTGGAGGCCATTAACAATATTCTTTGCCTTAATTACATCAGCAAAATTCAGATGTCCTAGAACTCTGTGTGCCTCATGGACACACCCGGAATGTGGCGTTACATTCCTCAACCCCTGGCTTGACTGTGCTGCTCTGCAATTTATAGGCGATTGTGAGTAGGTGCAAAAATACAGTCTATATAAACCATCAGATTCCTGGGCATACAATAGACGTTTGTTCCCATCGAAAAACTCACACATTGTCTTTAAGAAACGCACAGTTATGCCTTGACGAGCAAAGCACCTTACTGACAATAAATTGTCCACTGACGGGCAGTAAATGCAGTTCGCTATTGTAATGTTTAAAGAGTCAAGTTTATCAGTACCCCTGCCAAGCGACTGCAAGACTTGTGAATTGGCTAAATGTACATTACCAATTTCCTCTTCAAAAGAAATAAACAAGCTTCGATCGTTGCAAATGTGCTGGGACGCACCTGAGTCCACAATAAAAGAATTCCACTTGGCACCTTTAATTCTTTTACGATCTGTTGTCCGAGCATGAAAAGCTTGCGGCTCATTTCTGTCTTTACGGTACGATGTCGGCTGCTGGGCTGAAGACCATGATTGATGAACAGAAACAGACTTGGGAGTACTTTGCTTTCTTTTGGCTCTGCAGTCCTTTGCAAAATGTCCTTGCTTATTGCAGAACCAATAACGCTTTGCAGCTTTAAATGCAATTGTATCACCACAAGTTTGCATATGGCATTCCTCATTACTTCTGGAAATAGGAGTGTTTATGGCACAAGCCTCCCTTCTGTCCAATTCGCCCATTAATCTTGCCGTTACCCCTTCCACAGTTAATTGTGCTGGTGGAACGGCAGATATCTGGCTATGAGAGGTTGCTGGATTAAGTCCTCATTAAGGGAACAAAGAATGATAAAAAAACATACTGAATGTCAGGTATGTCCATGTCCCTTCGAATTAATTCGCCGCGTAGCGCTTCCAGACGTCTCAAGTGTGCAGCCAAATCACCACCAGGCTGCAACTTCGTCTGGTACACCTGCTTGAAAAATGTCAATGCAGACGCTGACTCTTTTTCTAATATGCACTGCTGCAAGACTGTCCCACATTTCTTTGGCAGTTTTCTTATTCCTTATATAGACTACTTGCTGGTCACTGACTGCCAAATTAATTATTGCCCTGGCTTTCGCATCTCCTTTTGACCAAGCATTAGTTACAGGGTTAGGAGGGTCATCAGTTACATAGGTCCATACTTCTCTAGAGGTCAAAAGTGCCTCCACCCGAAAAGATGATAAACAATAGTTCTCATCTGTCAGCTGTGGGAAGACCAGAGCCTTCTCAGCTTCTGGAACCCGGTCAACCATTCTGGAACTCTTCCAGACCCACAGAATTACGCCAACAGGAGAAGGAGTTTTCAAACCTTTCTCAGAGTCCAAAAATATGCAGTCATCCACTCAGCAGCTGGGCCCATAACCAAAGATGTTGGCTATTTGCAGTTTAGTAGCGCTGCAGAGAGCTTGCTGGGGAGACCATGCATTAAAAAGGGACTCAAAAATAACTTAAACAAGGTTTTAATAACAAAAACAAAAACTCCATTTACACTAAATACATCAACAACAAAACATGACCCAACCACCAACCCATCCCCCAGGGGAATGGGAGAGCTAGGTGCTGCTCCTTATATACTACACCCAATTGCTGACACAGCTTAATCAGTACAACTCAGCAGCACCTGCTATGTTTCACAGCTGTAAAGCTGGGTCTCGTTATTTTGCTCTGGCCCTTGCTCTGGCCCCTTAAAGACATAAACATCGGGTGGAACAATGATGAACCCTTACATTTAAAGAAAAGAGAATAGCTATTCATTCCCCAAGGAATTGGCCCATCCTAAGGGAATGTTTCCCTCTTACTCAAAGTGATGCCCTCTGTCCCTGACACCCTCCTTTTCCTTACGCCAATGGAGTTATCCTTGTGGGACTGGGACACAGCCAGACTGTCCTGAAGGCTTAATCCAGCAACCTCTCATAGCCTTTCAAGTTCTGAAACCTTGACCTCAAGGAGAAAAGGTGCTACTGGAGAGCCAGGAGCTAATGGCACCTTGAACACAACCACAACATCTGTCCAACCAAGAGAAACGCTGGAAAGCACACACCCCCTGCACAATTGTTTTTGCAGTTTAAGTTACTTGATTTTTAATATTTTTTTAGGTCGAGGAAAGTGTTGGTTTCTATTTCCCTCACTGAGCAGCAACTGCAGTCACAAGACATTGTTTTGCATTCCACAGTCAGAGTTACTGTTGGATTCCCACGGGAATGGGAGACTGGATGTGACGTACACTGGTTTCCTGTTTTTCACTTTTCTCTCGGTGTTCTTTGTTTCCGAGAGGAGTTGCTTCTTGCAGAGGCAAGATGCACGTTTGTATTCTCTCAGCATAGAAGTGTAACTAAAGTTAAGAATGTGGCACATACTGCTTATCCTTCCGCTGTGTGTGACGACGCTCTGCTTGGGCTCAAGATAAGATGAGCCTGTATCAGCTTCAGCTTCAGATGGGCCGAAGATGGTCAAAATCTCACAGAAATTAGGGGCAGCATGATGTGCACTGGCCTCCCCATCTGATAAACTCACCTCAGCCCTTCTTCAGGTGTACATGTTATTATTGTGTTATGTACTCTAGTATTGCATTACTCAATATGTTCTAGATGCTTCACAGGATTCATATTAATTGGTTAATAAATGAAAGAAAAACCATTTAATGACTATGACCGGGGGAGATCTGAGTGGTCACTTTCTATGGGTAAGGCAGCAGTGCTCAGGTTCTGCTTTCTCATTTGTCCAATAGAAGGGGTACTTATTCCTTTTTCGTCTCCTCTGTTGGCTACTTCAATGACTTTCACAGGCATTGGTACCTTTTACTGTAAATGGGACACAATTGCTGAGTTATTGTGAGTTAGAATGGGGGGGTGGAGAGACCCATAGGGATAATTGTATACACATTGTGGTGGAGAGTGGAGGATGGCCTGCTAAGCCAACTGGATTGAAGAGGCATGCAATGATGACCTATGTATTATTCAATTGAGTTATTGATTATCATTTTTTCACTATTGGAGTATCTGAATGTATGAAAAAGAGATTTTATACAGCTCTCAGTCACCACCAGCATTCCTTTTTATAGACCCAAGAGAAGACAGATTCAGAATGCTTTTTCAATGTTTTATTCATTCGTAAATTTCTTAATCCAGCTTTCATATGCAGTAAACAACTTCAACACACACATCCTATTCTAGAAATGGAACTCATTAAACAAATAGTTGATAGATTACAAGCCTTATTAGACTGGTTGACTGCCACCTAGCAGGCAAGATTCTGACCAAGCCAGGAGTTATATGATATGTTCTGAATCCAAAGATGTTCATTGTCCTGTCAAGTGTGAGTCTCATGGACTTAAAATAGGCTATTTATATGATTTACTCCAGATTCCTTTTGCAATATTACCAGATGGTCTTCATCTTATCTATACCTTGTATCATGCCAGAGATTCTTCAAAAACCCATGCTTCCTTATTGCCACCATGCTTTCTTGGCATTGTCTTCTACTTCCAGGTCTACAACCTCATTCACAGCCTTAATATGATATTTTCCCACCTTAATAGGATATTTTTCAACACCTTTCTCCATATAGCTCCATAGTCTCTTAGCATTAGTCTCTTACACTATTTCCCACCTAATCAATTCTATTTCTGATATAATTTGCTTAAGACAGCAATGCTTCATTTTACCTGAAGTATATTCATTAGTTTACCCCCTATATTTATTTTCCTAGCTTAAGGTATTGAGCAGTTTTTCATGTTCCAGAACTTTCCCCTTAACTAGTATTTTTGTCTAATACATTGTCGTTTAAAGGTTCTTTCATTAAAAAATTCATGGGGGCTTTCCTTTTAAGATTATCTCCAATAGTACACAGGACCAAATGCTCCTTTGGCTTTAACAACCTTAAGGATTTTATACTTGACTCAGAAAGAGGATGATGGTTTATGCACCTCCTTGGCACATTTACACCCATAGTTATTGAAAAGGACCTTTCTGTTTTGGTAGAGTTAGTGAGATCATCTATTCAACATTACTTGCAGAAATTGTAAAGGTAAAGGGGACCACTGACCATTAGGTCCAGTTGTGGCTGACTCTGGGGTTGCGGTGCTCATCTCGCTTTATTGGCTGAGGGAACCGGCATACAGCTGGGGATTCGAACCACCGACCTTCTGATCAACAAGCCCTAGGTTCTGTGGTTTAACCCACAGTGCCAGTCGCGTCCCGCAGGAATTGTATTTTTAGTGTTAAACTTGATACAAAGTGGGCTGCTACTTATGAGGTCAATGTGGTTTTAAATAGATGACTCAAAGATGAAATTTCTAATGCAAAGGGGCTTTGACACACATTTACCATCTTCATGTCTGACACAAAAGGAACTTCATGATTAGAAGGGATCATTCCTGTGGTCAAACCCTAATGATAGCAATCTTCAAGTATGTGAAGGACTGACACATGGAATATGGAGCAAATTTGTTTTCTGCTGCTCCAGAGGGTAGGACTAGGAAAAGAGGGTAGGACTAGAGCCAATGGAATGAAATTACAAGAAAGGAGATTCTTACTAAACTTTAGGAAGATCTTCTGGCAGCAAAATGTTCTACTGTGGAATGGTACAGCTCAGAAGGTGATGGAATCTCCTCCACTGGAAGTGTTAAAGCACAGATTGGATAACCATCTGTCAGAGATTCTTTACTTGTGATTCCTGCATGGGGGCGGGAATTGGACTACAGTCAGTCCAATTCTACTACTCTGTGACTCTGTGATTCTATGGGCTTCTCCTTGTCTCTACCCCATTCCTAATGTGAGGTAGACATCTGACATAAAAAAGAACCTTTAGAATTCAGTGACTCAGGAATTCATATGGATGTGGGTCTAAAGAGAGCCGTGCACCATCAGGAATATGCCCCACAGCCAGTAGTGCTTTTTCTCACTAATGATGTTTTAGTGACAGCATCTAGGAGGAATATTTGACTCATCCAGGATTGGGCTAGGGCACAAAATTAAGCCCTGGTAGAATAACAATGAGTCACAGATGCAATAGTTTAGAAAGCAAGTTACAGTGCAGCTAAAAAGAACAGACAGCAAGGGTGAAGAGAAGCACTTTCAGCATCATTGTCTACAAATATTCTTCTTGTTGTTGTTTAGTCGTTTAGTCGTGTCCGACTCTTCGTGACCCCATGGACCCGAGCACGCCAGACAATTCTGTCTTCCACTGCCTCCTGCAGTTTAGTCAAACTCATGCTGGTAGCCTCGACAAATATACTTGACCATTAAATGAAACCATTGATGCTTAAGAGAGGAGGCCAAAGGCCCAAACTTATTTTGAAATAAAAAAACCTTTCCCATACACTTTGGGGAAAGAAAATCACAATACAATTGAAATACCATGACTCTTTCCATTATGCAAATTCATTTAAACAATCCCAAAAGCAGAAGCCTAGTGCAAGCACTTACAAGTGCAAAACAGGACTTTAGCCCATTTCCATCCAGAGCATACGCTAATAATAATAATAATAATAATAATAATAATAATAATAGCCTCTGAAACAGACAGGAGAAGCCCCAAAAGAGTGCTAAGGGGTGTAGAGGGGAGAACATTCCATAGTGGCAATCTCTGATGTGACTTTGAAAGTTTTATTCTGAAAGGAATCAGCTCACTGGGAAAACTCTGTTAAGATAAAAATAAGCTGTTAGGCCTAGAATGTATTAGTTAGGAGATTTGCTATATTTAATACTTTGCTACATTTAACCTCTCCGTTATCTAGCACTGAACACTGCCTCTGCATTTCAACACATTTAATATTGAACTAAGCAACAGACTTTTCACCTTAAACATTAAGGGAAACATTAATCTCCTGGATTAATTTATTGAGAGAAAAACTAATCTCCTGGCCACTAATGTTCAAGGAAATATCAGTGATTTCCTTTTTGCCTGAAAGGAAAAGTTTGATCATTCGAACTAATCTGGTGAGAACTGCTTCCGTCCCTTGGCCTTATATGATCAGAGTAAATCGGGTCTGCTGTTCTGCTGAGTTGGGTGCCCCATCAATTTGTAGACCTTCAGCATTCAGGGAATGACCTGTGATTTCCTTTTCCTTGGTAAGGAAAGCCTTGATGTCGGTGACTAACCTCTTCATGGAAACTTCAGGTCCTTGAGCTTATATGTTGAGCGTGAAGCTGACCTTTCTGTCTTCGTTGGATGAAACCTCAATTCCTCTGTGTTCTGTGTTCAGGAGCTCATTACTGCTTTGGATTAATTTTTTAATTGATGTACTAATTCTTTGGCCTAGTATGGTCAGGGATATATCATGGATCATCTTTTTGCCTTTTAGAAGAAACATGATCTTTTGGGTTAATCTCTTAATAGATGGTTCAGTTCCTTGTCCTCTAACGTTGAGGGTAAAGAGCTTTTTGCCTTCTATGCTGTTTCCTGATCCACCCATCCATTCAACATCAGTTTTAGTGAAATGATCTGAGATTTCCCTTTCCCTAGTAAGGAAAGCTTTGATCTGAGTGGCTAAAAGTCTCATAGAGTACTCAGCGCCGTGGGCTTGAATTTTCAGTGTGAAGCTGACCTTCTTGTCTTCTTCCTTGGGGGAAACATCGATACCCCCACGTTCTTTTTTTAGGAAAATATTGATCTCTTGAATTAAACTGTTGGTGGAAGGACTAATTCCTGGGCCTTTAATGTTCATTGAAATATTACGGAATTCCTTTTGGGCTAGGATAAGAAACCTGGTCTTTTCGAGTAATCTCTTAAGAGCTGATTCTTTCCCTTTACCTTTTATATGCAGAGTAAATCGGATCCGCTGTTCTGCTGAGTTGGGTTGCCCAGGGATTCCTTGGCCTCCTTCATTCAGAGAATATTCTGTGATTCCATTTTCCTCGGTAAAGAAGGCCTTGATGTCGCCGACTAACCTCTTCATGGAAAGTTCAGTTCCTTCAGCTTGTATGTTCAGTGTGAAGCTGACCTTCTTGTCTTCTTCCATGGGGTAAACCTTGTTCCCTCCACGTTCTTTTTTTAGGAAAACATTGATCTCTTGTATTAAGCTGTTTGTGGAAGGACTAATTGCCGGGCCTTTTATGTTCATTGAAATATTAAGGAAATCCTTTTGGGCTAGGAGAAGAAACTTGGTCTTTTCGAGTAATCTCTGAAGAGCTGATTCCATGCCTTTCCCTTTTATATGCAGAGTAAATCGGATCCGCTCTTCTGCTGAGTTGGGTTGCCCAGGGATTCCTTGGCCTCCAACATTCAGAGAATATTCTGTGATTTCCTTTTCCTCGGTAAGGAAGGCCTGGATGTCACCCACTAACATCTTCATGGAAACTTCAGTTCCTTCAGCTTGTATGTTCAGTGTGAAGCTGACCTTCTTGTCTTCATCGTTAGGGGAAACCTCCGTCCCTCCATGTTCTTTTTTTAGGAAAACATTGATCTCTTGTATTAAACTGTTGGTGGAATAACTAATTGCTGGGCCTTTTATGTTCATTGAAATATTACGGAAATCCTTTTGGGCTAGGAGGAGAAACTTGGTCTTTTCGAGTAATCTCTGAAGAGCTGATTCCATGCCTTTCCCTTTTATATGCAGAGTAAATCGGATCCGCTCTTCTGCTGAGTTGGGTTGCCCAGGGATTCCTTGGCCTCCGACATTCAGAGAATATTCTGTGACTTCCTTTTCCTCGGTAAGGATCGCCTGGATGTCGCCCACTAACCTGTTCATGGAAACTTCAGTTCCTTCAGCTTGTATGTTCAGTGTGAAGCTGACCTTCTTGTCTTCTTCCATGGGGTAAACCTCGATCCCTCCACGTTCTTTTTTTAGGAAAACATTGATCTCTTGTATTAAACTGTTGGTGGAAGGACTAATTGCTGGGCCTTTTATGTTCATTGAAATATGACGTAAATCCTTTTGGGCAAGGAGAAGAAACTTGGTCTTTTCGAGTAATCTCTGAAGAGCTGATTCCATGCCTTTCCCTTTTATATGCAGAGTAAATCGGATCCGCTCTTCTGCTGAGTTGGGTTGCCCAGGCATTCCTTGGCCTCCGACATCCAGAGAATATTCTGTGACTTCCTTTTCCTCGGTAAGGAAGGCCTTGATGTCCCGCACTAACCTCCTCATGGAAACTTCAGTTCCTTCAGCTTGTATGTTCAGTGTGAAGCTGACCTTCTTGTCTTCTTCCATGGGGTAAACCTCCGTCCCTCCACGTTCTTTTTTTAGGAAAACATTGATCTCTTGTATTAAACTGTTGGTGGAAGAACTAATTGCTGGGCCTTTTATGTTCATTGAAATATTACGGATATCCTTTTGGGCTAGGAGGAGAAACTTGGTCTTTTCGAGTAATCTCTGAAGAGCTGATTCCATGCCTTTCCCTTTTATGTGCAGAGTAAATCGGATCCGCTCTTCTGCTGAGTTGGGTTGCCCAGGGATTCCTTGGCCTCCGACATTCAGAGAATATTCTGTGACTTCCTTTTCCTCGGTAAGGATGGCCTGGATGTCGCCCACTAACCTGTTCATGGAAACTTCAGTTCCTTCAGCTTGTATGTTCAGTGTGAAGCTGACCTTCTTGTCTTCTTCCATGGGGTAAACCTCCGTCCCTCCACGTTCTTTTTTTAGGAAAACATTGATCTCTTGTATTAAACTGTTGGTGGAAGAACTAATTGCTGGGCCTTTTATGTTCATTGAAATATTACGGATATCCTTTTGGGCTAGGAGGAGAAACTTGGTCTTTTCGAGTAATCTCTGAAGAGCTGATTCCATGCCTTTCCCTTTTATGTGCAGAGTAAATCGGATCCGCTCTTCTGCTGAGTTGGGTTGCCCAGGGATTCCTTGGCCTCCGACATTCAGAGAATATTCTGTGACTTCCTTTTCCTCGGTAAGGATGGCCTGGATGTCGCCCACTAACCTGTTCATGGAAACTTCAGTTCCTTCAGCTTGTATGTTCAGTGTGAAGCTGACCTTCTTGTCTTCTTCCATGGGGTAAACCTCGATCCCTCCACGTTCTTTTTTTAGGAAAACATTGATCTCTTGTATTAAACTGTTGGTGGAAGGACTAATTGCTGGGCCTTTTATGTTCATTGAAATATGACGGAAATCCTTTTGGGCTAGGAGAAGAAACTTGGTCTTTTCGAGTAATCTCTGAAGAGCTGATTCCATGCCTTTCCCTTTTATATGCAGAGTAAATCGGATCCGCTCTTCTGCTGAGTTGGGTTGCCCAGGCATTCCTTGGCCTCCGACATTCAGAGAATATTCTGTGACTTCCTTTTCCTTGGTAAGGATGGCCTGGATGTCGCCCACTAACCTGTTCATGGAAACTTCAGTTCCTTCAGCTTGTATGTTCAGTGTGAAGCTGACCTTCTTGTCTTCTTCCATGCGGTAAACCTCTATCCCTCCACGTTCTTTTTTTAGGAAAACATTGATCTCTTGTATTAAACTGTTGGTGGAAGAACTAATTGCTGGGCCTTTTATGTTCATTGAAATATTACGGATATCCTTTTGGGCTAGGAGGAGAAACTTGGTCTTTTCGAGTAATCTCTGAAGAGCTGATTCCATGCCTTTCCCTTTTATATGCAGAGTAAATCGGATCCGCTCTTCTGCTGAGTTGGGTTGCCCAGGCATTCCTTGGCCTCCGACATTCAGAGAATATTCTGTGACTTCCTTTTCCTCGGTAAGGATGGCCTGGATGTCGCCCACTAACCTGTTCATGGAAACTTCAGTTCCTTCAGCTTGTATGTTCAGTGTGAAGCTGACCTTCTTGTCTTCTTCCATGGGGTAAACCTCCGTCCCTCCACGTTCTTTTTTTAGGAAAACATTGATCTCTTGTATTAAACTGTTGGTGGAAGAACTAATTGCTGGGCCTTTTATGTTCATTGAAATATGACGTAAATCCTTTTGGGCTAGGAGGAGGAACTTGGTCTTTTCAAGTAATCTCTGAAGAGCTGATTCCATGCCTTTCCCTTTTATATGCAGAGTAAATCGGATCCGCTGTTCTGCTGAGTTGGGTTGCCCAGGGATTCCTTGGACTCCGACATTCAGAGAATGTTCTGTGACTTCCTTTTCCTCGGTAATGATGGCCTGGATGTTGCCCACTAACCTCTTCATGGAAACTTGAGTTCCTTCAGCTTGTATGTTCAGTGTGAAGGTGACCTTCTTGTCTTCTTCCATGAAGTAAACATCGGTCCCTTCACGTTCATTTTTTAGGAAAACACTGATCTCTTGTATTAAACTGTTGGTGGAAGGACTAATTGCTGGGCCTTTTATGTTCATTGAAATTTTACGAAAATCCTTTTGGGCTAGGAGAAGAAACTTGGTCTTTTCGAGTAATCTCTGAAGAGCTGATTCCATGCCTTTCCCTTTTATATGCAGAGTAAATCGGATCCGCTCTTCTGCTGAGTTGGGTTGCCCAGCGATTCCTTGGCCTCCGACATTCACAGAATATTCTGTGATTTCCTTATCCTCGGTAAGGAAGGCCTTGATGTCGCCCACTAACCTCTTCATGGAAACTTCAGTTCCTTCAGCTTGTATGTTCAGTGTGAAGCTGACCTTCTTGTCTTCTTCCATGGGGTAAACCTCCGTCCCTCCACGTTCTTTTTTTAGGAAAACATTGATCTCTTGTATTAAACTGTTGGTGGAAGAACTAATTGCTGGGCCTTTTATGTTCATTGAAATATGACGTAAATCCTTTTGGGCTAGGAGGAGAAACTTGGTCTTTTCAAGTAATCTCTGAAGAGCTGATTCCATGCCTTTCCCTTTTATATGCAGAGTAAATCGGATCCGCTCTTCTGCTGAGTTGGGTTGCCCAGGGATTCTTTGGCCTCCGACATTCACAGAATATTCTGTGATTTCCCTTTCCTCGGTAAGGAAGGCCTTGATGTCCCCCACTAACCTCTTCATGGAAACTTCAGTTCCTTCAGCTTGTATGTTCAGTGTGAAGCTGACCTTCTTGTCTTCTTCCATGGGGTAAACCTCGGTCCCTCCACGTTCTTTTTTAAGGAAAACATTGATCTCTTGTATTAAACTGTTGGTGGAAGAACTAATTGCTGGGCCTTTTATGTTCATTGAAATATTACCGAAATCCTTTTGGGCTAGGAGGAGAAACTTGGTCTTTTCGAGTAATCTCTGAAGAGCTGATTCCATGCCTTTCCCTTTTATATGCAGAGTAAATCGGATCCGCTCTTCTGCTGAGTTTGGTTGCCCAGGGATACCTTGGCCTCCGACATTCAGAGAATATTCTGTGACTTCCTTTTCCTTGGTAAGGATGGCTTGGATGTCGCCCACTAACCTGTTCATGGAAACTTCAGTTCCTTCAGCTTGTATGTTCAGTGTGAAGCTGACCTTCTTGTCTTCTTCCATGGGGTAAACCTCGGTCCCTCCACGTTCTTTTTTTAGGAAAACATTGATCTCTTGTATTAAACTGTTGGTGGAAGAACTAATTGCTGGGCCTTTTATGTTCATTGAAATATTACGGAAATCCTTTTGGGCTAGGAGGAGAAACTTGGTCTTTTCGAGTAATCTCTGAAGAGCTGATTCCATGCCTTTCCCTTTTATATGCAGAGTAAATCGGATCCGCTCTTCTGCTGAGTTGGGTTGCCCAGGCATTCCTTGGCCTCCGACATTCAGAGAATATTCTGTGATTTCCTTTTCCTCGGTAAGGATGGCCTGGATGTCGCCCACTAACCTGTTCATGGAAACTTCAGTTCCTTCAGCTTGTATGTTCAGTGTGAAGCTGACCTTCTTGTCTTCTTCCATGGGGTAAACCTCCGTCCCTCCACGTTCTTTTTTTAGGAAAACATTGATCTCTTGTATTAAACTGTTGGTGGAAGAACTAATTGCTGGGCCTTTTATGTTCATTGAAATATTACGGAAATCCTTTTGGGCTAGGAGAAGAAACTTGGTCTTTTCGAGTAATCTCTGAAGAGCTGATTCCATGCCTTTCCCTTTTATATGCAGAGTAAATCGGATCCGCTCTTCTGCTGAGTTGGGTTGCCCAGGCATTCCTTGGCCTCCAACATCCAGAGAATATTCTGTGACTTCCTTTTCCTCGGTAAGGATGGCTTGGATGTCGCCCACTAACCTGTTCATGGAAACTTCAGTTCCTTCAGCTTGTATGTTCAGTGTGAAGCTGACCTTCTTGTCTTCTTCCATGGGGTAAACCTCGATCCCTCCACGTTCTTTTTTTAGGAAAACATTGATCTCTTGTATTAAACTGTTGGTGGAAGGACTAATTGCTGGGCCTTTTATGTTCATTGAAATATTACGGAAATCCTTTTGGGCTAGGAGGAGAAACTTGGTCTTTTCGAGTAATCTCTGAAGAGCTGATTCCATGCCTTTCCCTTTTATATGCAGAGTAAATCGGATCCGCTCTTCTGCTGAGTTGGGTTGCCCAGGCATTCCTTGGCCTCCGACATCCAGAGAATATTCTGTGACTTCCTTTTCCTCGGTAAGGATGGCTTGGATGTCGCCCACTAACCTGTTCATGGAAACTTCAGTTCCTTCAGCTTGTATGTTCAGTGTGAAGCTGACCTTCTTGTCTTCTTCCATGGGGTAAACCTCGATCCCTCCACGTTCTTTTTTTAGGAAAACCTTGATCTCTTGTATTAAACTGTTGGTGGAAGGACTAATTACTGGGCCTTTTATGTTCATTGAAATATTACGGAAATCCTTTTGGGCTAGGAGAAGAAACTTGGTCTTTTCGAGTAATCTCTGAAGAGCTGATTCCATGCCTTTCCCTTTTATATGCAGAGTAAATCGGATCCGCTCTTCTGCTGAGTTGGGTTGCCCAGGCATTCCTTGGCCTCCGACATCCAGAGAATATTCTGTGACTTCCTTTTCCTCGGTAAGGATGGCCTGGATGTCGCCCACTAACCTGTTCATGGAAACTTCAGTTCCTTCAGCTTGTATGTTCAGTGTGAAGCTGACCTTCTTGTCTTCTTCCATGGGGTAAACCTCCGTCCCTCCAAGTTCTTTTTCTAGGAAAACATTGATCTCTTGTATTAAACTGTTGGTGGAAGAACTAATTGCTGGGCCTTTTATGTTCATTGAAATATTACGGAAATCCTTTTGGGCTAGGAGGAGAAACTTGGTCTTTTCGAGTAATCTCTGAAGAGCTGATTCCATGCCTTTCCCTTTTATATGCAGAGTAAATCGGATCCGCTCTTCTGCTGAGTTGGGTTGCCCAGGCATTCCTTGGCCTCCGACATTCAGAGAATGTTCTGTGACTTCCTTTTCCTCGGTAAGGATGGCCTGGATGTCGCCCACTAACCTGTTCATGGAAACTTCAGTTCCTTCAGCTTGTATGTTCAGTGTGAAGCTGACCTTCTTGTCTTCTTCCATGGGGTAAACCTCGATCCCTCCACGTTCTTTTTTTAGGAAAACATTGATCTCTTGTATTAAACTGTTGGTGGAAGGACTAATTGCTGGGCCTTTTATGTTCATTAAAATATTACGGAAATCCTTTTGGGCTAGGAGAAGAAACTTGGTCTTTTCGAGTAATCTCTGAAGAGCTGATTCCATGCCTTTCCCTTTTATATGCAGAGTAAATCGGATCCGCTCTTCTGCTGAGTTGGGTTGCCCAGGCATTCCTTGGCCTCCGACATCCAGAGAATATTCTGTGACTTCCTTTTCCTCGGTAAGGATGGCTTGGATGTCGCCCACTAACCTGTTCATGGAAACTTCAGTTCCTTCAGCTTGTATGTTCAGTGTGAAGCTGACCTTCTTGTCTTCTTCCATGGGGTAAACCTCGATCCCTCCACGTTCTTTTTTTAGGAAAACATTGATCTCTTGTATTAAACTGTTGGTGGAAGGACTAATTGCTGGGCCTTTTATGTTCATTGAAATATTACGGAAATCCTTTTGGGCTAGGAGAAGAAACTTGGTCTTTTCGAGTAATCTCTGAAGAGCTGATTCCATGCCTTTCCCTTTTATATGCAGAGTAAATCGGATCCGCTCTTCTGCTGAGTTGGGTTGCCCAGGCATTCCTTGGCCTCCGACATCCAGAGAATATTCTGTGACTTCCTTTTCCTCGGTAAGGATGGCCTGGATGTCGCCCACTAACCTGTTCATGGAAACTTCAGTTCCTTCAGCTTGTATGTTCAGTGTGAAGCTGACCTTCTTGTCTTCTTCCATGGGGTAAACCTCGGTCCCTCCACGTTCTTTTTTTAGGAAAACATTGATCTCTTGTATTAAACTATTGGTGGAAGAACTAATTGCTGGGCCTTTTATGTTCATTGAAATATTACGGATATCCTTTTGGGCTAGGAGGAGAAACTTGGTCTTTTCAAGTAATCTCTGAAGAGCTGATTCCATGCCTTTCCCTTTTATATGCAGAGTAAATCGGATCCCCTGTTCTGCTGAGTTGGGTTGCCCAGGGATTCCTTGGACTCCGACATTTAGAGAATGTTCTGTGACTTCCTTTTCCTCGGTAATGATGGCCTGGATGTTGCCCACTAACCTCTTCATGGAAACTTGAGTTCCTTCAGCTTGTATGTTCAGTGTGAAGGTGACCTTCTTGTCTTCTTCCATGAAGTAAACATCGGTCCCTCCGCGTTCTTTTTTTAGGAAAACACTGATATCTTGTATTAAACTGTTGGTGGAAGGACTAATTGCTGGGCCTTTTATGTTCATTGAAATATTACGGAAATCCTTTTGGGCTAGAAGAAAAAACTTGGTCTTTTCGAGTAATCTCTGAAGAGCTGATTCCATGCCTTTCCCTTTTATATGCAGAGTAAATCGGATCCGCTCTTCTGCTGAGTTGGGTTGCCCAGCGATTCCTTGGCCTCCGACATTCACAGAATATTCTGTGATTTCCTTTTCCTCGGTAAGGAAGGCCTTGATGTCGCCCACTAACCTCTTCATGGAAACTTCAGTTCCTTCAGCTTGTATGTTCAGTGTGAAGCTGACCTTCTTGTCTTCTTCCATGGGGTAAACCTCCGTCCCTCCACGTTCTTTTTTTAGGAAAACATTGATCTCTTGTATTAAACTGTTGGTGGAAGAACTAATTGCTGGGCCTTTTATGTTCATTGAAATATGACGTAAATCCTTTTGGGCTAGGAGGAGAAACTTGGTCTTTTCAAGTAATCTCTGAAGAGCTGATTCCATGCCTTTCCCTTTTATATGCAGAGTAAATCGGATCCGCTGTTCTGCTGAGTTGGGTTGCCCAGGGATTCTTTGGCCTCCGACATTCACAGAATATTCTGTGATTTCCTTTTCCTCGGTAAGGAAGGCCTTGATGTCGCCCACTAACCTCTTCATGGAAACTTCAGTTCCTTCAGCTTGTATGTTCAGTGTGAAGCTGACCTTCTTGTCTTCTTCCATGGGGTAAACCTCCGTCCCTCCACGTTCTTTTTTTAGGAAAACATTGATCTCTTGTATTAAACTGTTGGTGGAAGAACTAATTGCTGGGCCTTTTATGTTCATTGAAATATGACGTAAATCCTTTTGGGCTAGGAGGAGAAACTTGGTCTTTTCAAGTAATCTCTGAAGAGCTGATTCCATGCCTTTCCCTTTTATATGCAGAGTAAATCGGATCCGCTGTTCTGCTGAGTTGGGTTGCCCAGGGATTCTTTGGCCTCCGACATTCACAGAATATTCTGTGATTTCCTTTTCCTCGGTAAGGAAGGCCTTGATGTCGCCCACTAACCTCTTCATGGAAACTTCAGTTCCTTCAGCTTGTATGTTCAGTGTGAAGCTGACCTTCTTGTCTTCTTCCATGGGGTAAACCTCCGTCCCTCCACGTTCTTTTTTTAGGAAAACATTGATCTCTTGTATTAAACTGTTGGTGGAAGAACTAATTGCTGGGCCTTTTATGTTCATTGAAATATGACGTAAATCCTTTTGGGCTAGGAGGAGAAACTTGGTCTTTTCAAGTAATCTCTGAAGAGCTGATTCCATGCCTTTCCCTTTTATATGCAGAGTAAATTTGATCCGCTGTTCTGCTGAGTTGGGTTGCCCAGGGATTCTTTGGCCTCCGACATTCACAGAATATTCTGTGATTTCCTTTTCCTCGGTAAGGAAGGCCTTGATGTCCCCCAGTAACCTCTTCATGGAAACTTCAGTTCCTTCAGCTTGTATGTTCAGTGTGAAGGTGACCTTCTTGTCTTCTTCCATGAAGTAAACATCGGTCCCTCCACGTTCTTTTTTTAGGAAAACACTGATCTCTTGTATTAAACTGTTGGTGGAAGGACTAATTGCTGGGCCTTTTATGTTCATTGAAATATTACGGAAATCCTTTTGGGCTAGGAGAAGAAACTTGGTCTTTTCGAGTAATCTCTGAAGAGCTGATTCCATGCCTTTCCCTTTTATATGCAGAGTAAATCGGATCCGCTCTTCTGCTGAGTTGGGTTGCCCAGGCATTCCTTGGCCTCCGACATCCAAAGAATATTCTGTGACTTCCTTTTCCTCGGTAAGGATGGCCTGGATGTCGCCCACTAACCTGTTCATGGAAACTTCAGTTCCTTCAGCTTGTATGTTCAGTGTGAAGCTGACCTTCTTGTCTTCTTCCATGGGGTAAACCTCGGTCCCTCCACGTTCTTTTTTTAGGAAAACATTGATCTCTTGTATTAAACTATTGGTGGAAGAACTAATTGCTGGGCCTTTTATGTTCATTGAAATATTACGGATATCCTTTTGGGCTAGGAGGAGAAACTTGGTCTTTTCAAGTAATCTCTGAAGAGCTGATTCCATGCCTTTCCCTTTTATATGCAGAGTAAATCGGATCCCCTGTTCTGCTGAGTTGGGTTGCCCAGGGATTCCTTGGACTCCGACATTTAGAGAATGTTCTGTGACTTCCTTTTCCTCGGTAATGATGGCCTGGATGTTGCCCACTAACCTCTTCATGGAAACTTGAGTTCCTTCAGCTTGTATGTTCAGTGTGAAGGTGACCTTCTTGTCTTCTTCCATGAAGTAAACATCGGTCCCTCCGCGTTCTTTTTTTAGGAAAACACTGATATCTTGTATTAAACTGTTGGTGGAAGGACTAATTGCTGGGCCTTTTATGTTCATTGAAATATTACGGAAATCCTTTTGGGCTAGAAGAAAAAACTTGGTCTTTTCGAGTAATCTCTGAAGAGCTGATTCCATGCCTTTCCCTTTTATATGCAGAGTAAATCGGATCCGCTCTTCTGCTGAGTTGGGTTGCCCAGCGATTCCTTGGCCTCCGACATTCACAGAATATTCTGTGATTTCCTTTTCCTCGGTAAGGAAGGCCTTGATGTCGCCCACTAACCTCTTCATGGAAACTTCAGTTCCTTCAGCTTGTATGTTCAGTGTGAAGCTGACCTTCTTGTCTTCTTCCATGGGGTAAACCTCCGTCCCTCCACGTTCTTTTTTTAGGAAAACATTGATCTCTTGTATTAAACTGTTGGTGGAAGAACTAATTGCTGGGCCTTTTATGTTCATTGAAATATGACGTAAATCCTTTTGGGCTAGGAGGAGAAACTTGGTCTTTTCAAGTAATCTCTGAAGAGCTGATTCCATGCCTTTCCCTTTTATATGCAGAGTAAATCGGATCCGCTGTTCTGCTGAGTTGGGTTGCCCAGGGATTCTTTGGCCTCCGACATTCACAGAATATTCTGTGATTTCCTTTTCCTCGGTAAGGAAGGCCTTGATGTTGCCCACTAACCTCTTCATGGAAACTTCAGTTCCTTCAGCTTGTATGTTCAGTGTGAAGCTGACCTTCTTGTCTTCTTCCATGGGGTAAACCTCCGTCCCTCCACGTTCTTTTTTTAGGAAAACATTGATCTCTTGTATTAAACTGTTGGTGGAAGAACTAATTGCTGGGCCTTTTATGTTCATTGAAATATGACGTAAATCCTTTTGGGCTAGGAGGAGAAACTTGGTCTTTTCAAGTAATCTCTGAAGAGCTGATTCCATGCCTTTCCCTTTTATATGCAGAGTAAATCGGATCCGCTCTTCTGCTGAGTTGGGTTGCCCAGGGATTCTTTGGCCTCCGACATTCACAGAATATTCTGTGATTTCCTTTTCCTCGGTAAGGAAGGCCTTGATGTCGCCCACTAACCTCTTCATGGAAACTTCAGTTCCTTCAGCTTGTATGTTCAGTGTGAAGCTGACCTTCTTGTCTTCTTCCATGGGGTAAACCTCCGTCCCTCCACGTTCTTTTTTTAGGAAAACATTGATCTCTTGTATTAAACTGTTGGTGGAAGAACTAATTGCTGGGCCTTTTATGTTCATTGAAATATGACGTAAATCCTTTTGGGCTAGGAGGAGAAACTTGGTCTTTTCAAGTAATCTCTGAAGAGCTGATTCCATGCCTTTCCCTTTTATATGCAGAGTAAATCGGATCCGCTGTTCTGCTGAGTTGGGTTGCCCAGGGATTCTTTGGCCTCCGACATTCACAGAATATTCTGTGATTTCCTTTTCCTCGGTAAGGAAGGCCTTGATGTCCCCCAGTAACCTCTTCATGGAAACTTCAGTTCCTTCAGCTTGTATGTTCAGTGTGAAGGTGACCTTCTTGTCTTCTTCCATGAAGTAAACATCGGTCCCTCCACGTTCTTTTTTTAGGAAAACACTGATCTCTTGTATTAAACTGTTGGTGGAAGGACTAATTGCTGGGCCTTTTATGTTCATTGAAATATTACGGAAATCCTTTTGGGCTAGAAGAAAAAACTTGGTCTTTTCGAGTAATCTCTGAAGAGCTGATTCCACGCCTTTCCCTTTTATATGCAGAGTAAATTGGATCCGCTCTACTGCTGAGTTGGGTTGCCCAGGGATTCCTTGGCCTCCGACATTCAGAGAATATTCTGTGATTTCCTTTTCCTCGGTAAGGAAGGCCTTGATGTCCCCCACTAACCTCCTCATGGAAACTTCAGTTCCTTCAGCTTGTATGTTCAGTGTGAAGCTGACCTTCTTGTCTTCTTCCATGGGGTAAACCTCGATCCCTCCACGTTCTTTTTTAAGGAAAACATTGATCTCTTGTATTAAACTGTTGGTGGAAGAACTAATTGCTGGGCCTTCTATGTTCATTGAAATATTACGGAAATCCTTTTGGGCTAGGAGGAGAAACTTGGTCTTTTCGAGTAATCTCTGAAGAGCTGATTCCATGCCTTTCCCTTTTATATGCAGAGTAAATCGGATCCGCTCTTCTGCTGAGTTGGGTTGCCCAGGGATACCTTGGCCTCCGACATTCAGAGAATATTCTGTGACTTCCTTTTCCTTGGTAAGGATGGCTTGGATGTCACCCACTAACCTGTTCATGGAAACTTCAGTTCCTTCAGCTTGTATGTTCAGTGTGAAGCTGACCTTCTTGTCTTCTTCCATGGGGTAAACCTCGGTCCCTCCACGTTCTTTTTTTAGGAAAACATTGATCTCTTGTATTAAACTGTTGGTGGAAGAACTAATTGCTGGGCCTTTTATGTTCATTGAAATGTTACGGAAATCCTTTTGGGCTAGGAGGAGAAACTTGGTCTTTTCGAGTAATCTCTGAAGAGCTGATTCCATGCCTTTCCCTTTTATATGCAGAGTAAATCGGATCCGCTCTTCTGCTGAGTTGGGTTGCCCAGGCATTCCTTGGCCTCCGACATTCAGAGAATATTCTGTGACTTCCTTTTCCTCGGTAAGGATGGCCTGGATGTCGCCCACTAACCTGTTCATGGAAACTTCAGTTCCTTCAGCTTGTATGTTCAGTGTGAAGCTGACCTTCTTGTCTTCTTCCATGGGGTAAACCTCGATCCCTCCACGTTCTTTTTTTAGGAAAACATTGATCTCTTGTATTAAACTGTTGGTGGAAGGACTAATTGCTGGGCCTTTTATGTTCATTAAAATATTACGGAAATCCTTTTGGGCTAGGAGAAGAAACTTGGTCTTTTCGAGTAATCTCTGAAGAGCTGATTCCATGCCTTTCCCTTTTATATGCAGAGTAAATCGGATCCGCTCTTCTGCTGAGTTGGGTTGCCCAGGCATTCCTTGGCCTCCGACATCCAGAGAATATTCTGTGACTTCCTTTTCCTCGGTAAGGATGGCTTGGATGTCGCCCACTAACCTGTTCATGGAAACTTCAGTTCCTTCAGCTTGTATGTTCAGTGTGAAGCTGACCTTCTTGTCTTCTTCCATGGGGTAAACCTCAATCCCTCCACGTTCTTTTTTTAGGAAAACATTGATCTCTTGTATTAAACTGTTGGTGGAAGGACTAATTGCTGGGCCTTTTATGTTCATTGAAATATTACGGAAATCCTTTTGGGCTAGGAGAAGAAACTTGGTCTTTTCGAGTAATCTCTGAAGAGCTGATTCCATGCCTTTCCCTTTTATATGCAGAGTAAATCGGATCCGCTCTTCTGCTGAGTTGGGTTGCCCAGGCATTCCTTGGCCTCCGACATCCAGAGAATATTCTGTGACTTCCTTTTCCTCGGTAAGGATGGCCTGGATGTCGCCCACTAACCTGTTCATGGAAACTTCAGTTCCTTCAGCTTGTATGTTCAGTGTGAAGCTGACCTTCTTGTCTTCTTCCATGGGGTAAACCTCGGTCCCTCCACGTTCTTTTTTTAGGAAAACATTGATCTCTTGTATTAAACTGTTGGTGGAAGAACTAATTGCTGGGCCTTTTATGTTCATTGAAATATTACGGATATCCTTTTGGGCTAGGAGGAGAAACTTGGTCTTTTCAAGTAATCTCTGAAGAGCTGATTCCATGCCTTTCCCTTTTATATGCAGAGTAAATCGGATCCCCTGTTCTGCTGAGTTGGGTTGCCCAGGGATTCCTTGGACTCCGACATTCAGAGAATGTTCTGTGACTTCCTTTTCCTCGGTAATGATGGCCTGGATGTTGCCCACTAACCTCTTCATGGAAACTTCAGTTCCTTCAGCTTGTATGTTCAGTGTGAAGGTGACCTTCTTGTCTTCTTCCATGAAGTAAACATCGGTCCCTCCGCGTTCTTTTTTTAGGAAAACACTGATATCTTGTATTAAACTGTTGGTGGAAGGACTAATTGCTGGGCCTTTTATGTTCATTGAAATATTACGGAAATCCTTTTGGGCTAGAAGAAAAAACTTGGTCTTTTCGAGTAATCTCTGAAGAGCTGATTCCATGCCTTTCCCTTTTATATGCAGAGTAAATCGGATCCGCTCTTCTGCTGAGTTGGGTTGCCCAGGGATTCCTTGGCCTCCGACATTCAGAGAATATTCTGTGATTTCCTTTTCCTCAGTAAGGAAGGCCTTGATGTCCCGCACTAACCTCCTCATGGAAACTTCAGTTCCTTCAGCTTGTATGTTCAGTGTGAAGCTGACCTTCTTGTCTTCTTCCATGGGGTAAACCTCCGTCCCTCCACGTTCTTTTTTTAGGAAAACATTGATCTCTTCTATTAAACTGTTGGTGGAAGAACTAATTGCTGGGCCTTTTATGTTCATTGAAATATTACGGATATCCTTTTGGGCTAGGAGGAGAAACTTGGTCTTTTCGAGTAATCTCTGAAGAGCTGATTCCATGCCTTTCCCTTTTATATGCAGAGTAAATCGGATCCGCTCTTCTGCTGAGTTGGGTTGCCCAGGCATTCCTTGGCCTCCGACATCCAGAGAATATTCTGTGACTTCCTTTTCCTCGGTAAGGATGGCTTGGATGTCGCCCACTAACCTGTTCATGGAAACTTCAGTTCCTTCAGCTTGTATGTTCACTGTGAAGCTGACCTTCTTGTCTTCTTCCATGGGGTAAACCTCGATCCCTCCACGTTCTTTTTTTAGGAAAACATTGATCTCTTGTATTAAACTGTTGGTGGAAGGACTAATTGCTGGGCCTTTTATGTTCATTAAAATATTACGGAAATCCTTTTGGGCTAGGAGAAGAAACTTGGTCTTTTCGAGTAATCTCTGAAGAGCTGATTCCATGCCTTTCCCTTTTATATGCAGAGTAAATCGGATCCGCTCTTCTGCTGAGTTGGGTTGCCCAGGCATTCCTTGGCCTCCGACATCCAGAGAATATTCTGTGACTTCCTTTTCCTCGGTAAGGATGGCTTGGATGTCGCCCACTAACCTGTTCATGGAAACTTCAGTTCCTTCAGCTTGTATGTTCAGTGTGAAGCTGACCTTCTTGTCTTCTTCCATGGGGTAAACCTCGATCCCTCCACGTTCTTTTTTTAGGAAAACATTGATCTCTTGTATTAAACTGTTGGTGGAAGGACTAATTGCTGGGCCTTTTATGTTCATTGAAATATTACGGAAATCCTTTTGGGCTAGGAGAAGAAACTTGGTCTTTTCGAGTAATCTCTGAAGAGCTGATTCCCTGCCTTTCCCTTTTATATGCAGAGTAAATCGGATCCGCTCTTCTGCTGAGTTGGGTTGCCCAGGCATTCCTTGGCCTCCGACATTCAGAGAATATTCTGTGACTTCCTTTTCCTTGGTAAGGATGGCCTGGATGTCGCCCACTAACCTGTTCATGGAAACTTCAGTTCCTTCAGCTTGTATGTTCAGTGTGAAGCTGACCTTCTTGTCTTCTTCCATGCGGTAAACCTCTATCCCTCCACGTTCTTTTTTTAGGAAAACATTGATCTCTTGTATTAAACTGTTGGTGGAAGAACTAATTGCTGGGCCTTTTATGTTCATTGAAATATTACGGATATCCTTTTGGGCTAGGAGGAGAAACTTGGTCTTTTCGAGTAATCTCTGAAGAGCTGATTCCATGCCTTTCCCTTTTATATGCAGAGTAAATCGGATCCGCTGTTCTGCTGAGTTGGGTTGCCCAGGGATTCTTTGGCCTCCGACATTCACAGAATATTCTGTGATTTCCTTTTCCTCGGTAAGGAAGGCCTTGATGTCGCCCACTAACCTCTTCATGGAAACTTCAGTTCCTTCAGCTTGTATGTTCAGTGTGAAGCTGACCTTCTTGTCTTCTTCCATGGGGTAAACCTCCGTCCCTCCACGTTCTTTTTTTAGGAAAACATTGATCTCTTGTATTAAACTGTTGGTGGAAGAACTAATTGCTGGGCCTTTTATGTTCATTGAAATATGACGTAAATCCTTTTGGGCTAGGAGGAGAAACTTGGTCTTTTCAAGTAATCTCTGAAGAGCTGATTCCATGCCTTTCCCTTTTATATGCAGAGTAAATCGGATCCGCTGTTCTGCTGAGTTGGGTTGCCCAGGGATTCTTTGGCCTCCGACATTCACAGAATATTCTGTGATTTCCTTTTCCTCGGTAAGGAAGGCCTTGATGTCGCCCACTAACCTCTTCATGGAAACTTCAGTTCCTTCAGCTTGTATGTTCAGTGTGAAGCTGACCTTCTTGTCTTCTTCCATGGGGTAAACCTCCGTCCCTCCACGTTCTTTTTTTAGGAAAACATTGATCTCTTGTATTAAACTGTTGGTGGAAGAACTAATTGCTGGGCCTTTTATGTTCATTGAAATATGACGTAAATCCTTTTGGGCTAGGAGGAGAAACTTGGTCTTTTCAAGTAATCTCTGAAGAGCTGATTCCATGCCTTTCCCTTTTATATGCAGAGTAAATCGGATCCGCTGTTCTGCTGAGTTGGGTTGCCCAGGGATTCTTTGGCCTCCGACATTCACAGAATATTCTGTGATTTCCTTTTCCTCGGTAAGGAAGGCCTTGATGTCCCCCAGTAACCTCTTCATGGAAACTTCAGTTCCTTCAGCTTGTATGTTCAGTGTGAAGGTGACCTTCTTGTCTTCTTCCATGAAGTAAACATCGGTCCCTCCACGTTCTTTTTTTAGGAAAACACTGATCTCTTGTATTAAACTGTTGGTGGAAGGACTAATTGCTGGGCCTTTTATGTTCATTGAAATATTACGGAAATCCTTTTGGGCTAGAAGAAAAAACTTGGTCTTTTCGAGTAATCTCTGAAGAGCTGATTCCACGCCTTTCCCTTTTATATGCAGAGTAAATTGGATCCGCTCTACTGCTGAGTTGGGTTGCCCAGGGATTCCTTGGCCTCCGACATTCAGAGAATATTCTGTGATTTCCTTTTCCTCGGTAAGGAAGGCCTTGATGTCCCCCACTAACCTCCTCATGGAAACTTCAGTTCCTTCAGCTTGTATGTTCAGTGTGAAGCTGACCTTCTTGTCTTCTTCCATGGGGTAAACCTCGATCCCTCCACGTTCTTTTTTAAGGAAAACATTGATCTCTTGTATTAAACTGTTGGTGGAAGAACTAATTGCTGGGCCTTCTATGTTCATTGAAATATTACGGAAATCCTTTTGGGCTAGGAGGAGAAACTTGGTCTTTTCGAGTAATCTCTGAAGAGCTGATTCCATGCCTTTCCCTTTTATATGCAGAGTAAATCGGATCCGCTCTTCTGCTGAGTTGGGTTGCCCAGGGATACCTTGGCCTCCGACATTCAGAGAATATTCTGTGACTTCCTTTTCCTTGGTAAGGATGGCTTGGATGTCACCCACTAACCTGTTCATGGAAACTTCAGTTCCTTCAGCTTGTATGTTCAGTGTGAAGCTGACCTTCTTGTCTTCTTCCATGGGGTAAACCTCGGTCCCTCCACGTTCTTTTTTTAGGAAAACATTGATCTCTTGTATTAAACTGTTGGTGGAAGAACTAATTGCTGGGCCTTTTATGTTCATTGAAATGTTACGGAAATCCTTTTGGGCTAGGAGGAGAAACTTGGTCTTTTCGAGTAATCTCTGAAGAGCTGATTCCATGCCTTTCCCTTTTATATGCAGAGTAAATCGGATCCGCTCTTCTGCTGAGTTGGGTTGCCCAGGCATTCCTTGGCCTCCGACATTCAGAGAATATTCTGTGACTTCCTTTTCCTCGGTAAGGATGGCCTGGATGTCGCCCACTAACCTGTTCATGGAAACTTCAGTTCCTTCAGCTTGTATGTTCAGTGTGAAGCTGACCTTCTTGTCTTCTTCCATGGGGTAAACCTCGATCCCTCCACGTTCTTTTTTTAGGAAAACATTGATCTCTTGTATTAAACTGTTGGTGGAAGGACTAATTGCTGGGCCTTTTATGTTCATTAAAATATTACGGAAATCCTTTTGGGCTAGGAGAAGAAACTTGGTCTTTTCGAGTAATCTCTGAAGAGCTGATTCCATGCCTTTCCCTTTTATATGCAGAGTAAATCGGATCCGCTCTTCTGCTGAGTTGGGTTGCCCAGGCATTCCTTGGCCTCCGACATCCAGAGAATATTCTGTGACTTCCTTTTCCTCGGTAAGGATGGCTTGGATGTCGCCCACTAACCTGTTCATGGAAACTTCAGTTCCTTCAGCTTGTATGTTCAGTGTGAAGCTGACCTTCTTGTCTTCTTCCATGGGGTAAACCTCAATCCCTCCACGTTCTTTTTTTAGGAAAACATTGATCTCTTGTATTAAACTGTTGGTGGAAGGACTAATTGCTGGGCCTTTTATGTTCATTGAAATATTACGGAAATCCTTTTGGGCTAGGAGAAGAAACTTGGTCTTTTCGAGTAATCTCTGAAGAGCTGATTCCATGCCTTTCCCTTTTATATGCAGAGTAAATCGGATCCGCTCTTCTGCTGAGTTGGGTTGCCCAGGCATTCCTTGGCCTCCGACATCCAGAGAATATTCTGTGACTTCCTTTTCCTCAGTAAGGATGGCCTGGATGTCGCCCACTAACCTGTTCATGGAAACTTCAGTTCCTTCAGCTTGTATGTTCAGTGTGAAGCTGACCTTCTTGTCTTCTTCCATGGGGTAAACCTCGGTCCCTCCACGTTCTTTTTTTAGGAAAACATTGATCTCTTGTATTAAACTGTTGGTGGAAGAACTAATTGCTGGGCCTTTTATGTTCATTGAAATATTACGGATATCCTTTTGGGCTAGGAGGAGAAACTTGGTCTTTTCAAGTAATCTCTGAAGAGCTGATTCCATGCCTTTCCCTTTTATATGCAGAGTAAATCGGATCCCCTGTTCTGCTGAGTTGGGTTGCCCAGGGATTCCTTGGACTCCGACATTCAGAGAATGTTCTGTGACTTCCTTTTCCTCGGTAATGATGGCCTGGATGTTGCCCACTAACCTCTTCATGGAAACTTCAGTTCCTTCAGCTTGTATGTTCAGTGTGAAGGTGACCTTCTTGTCTTCTTCCATGAAGTAAACATCGGTCCCTCCGCGTTCTTTTTTTAGGAAAACACTGATATCTTGTATTAAACTGTTGGTGGAAGGACTAATTGCTGGGCCTTTTATGTTCATTGAAATATTACGGAAATCCTTTTGGGCTAGAAGAAAAAACTTGGTCTTTTCGAGTAATCTCTGAAGAGCTGATTCCATGCCTTTCCCTTTTATATGCAGAGTAAATCGGATCCGCTCTTCTGCTGAGTTGGGTTGCCCAGGGATTCCTTGGCCTCCGACATTCAGAGAATATTCTGTGATTTCCTTTTCCTCAGTAAGGAAGGCCTTGATGTCCCGCACTAACCTCCTCATGGAAACTTCAGTTCCTTCAGCTTGTATGTTCAGTGTGAAGCTGACCTTCTTGTCTTCTTCCATGGGGTAAACCTCCGTCCCTCCACGTTCTTTTTTTAGGAAAACATTGATCTCTTCTATTAAACTGTTGGTGGAAGAACTAATTGCTGGGCCTTTTATGTTCATTGAAATATTACGGATATCCTTTTGGGCTAGGAGGAGAAACTTGGTCTTTTCGAGTAATCTCTGAAGAGCTGATTCCATGCCTTTCCCTTTTATATGCAGAGTAAATCGGATCCGCTCTTCTGCTGAGTTGGGTTGCCCAGGCATTCCTTGGCCTCCGACATCCAGAGAATATTCTGTGACTTCCTTTTCCTCGGTAAGGATGGCTTGGATGTCGCCCACTAACCTGTTCATGGAAACTTCAGTTCCTTCAGCTTGTATGTTCAGTGTGAAGCTGACCTTCTTGTCTTCTTCCATGGGGTAAACCTCGATCCCTCCACGTTCTTTTTTTAGGAAAACATTGATCTCTTGTATTAAACTGTTGGTGGAAGGACTAATTGCTGGGCCTTTTATGTTCATTAAAATATTACGGAAATCCTTTTGGGCTAGGAGAAGAAACTTGGTCTTTTCGAGTAATCTCTGAAGAGCTGATTCCATGCCTTTCCCTTTTATATGCAGAGTAAATCGGATCCGCTCTTCTGCTGAGTTGGGTTGCCCAGGCATTCCTTGGCCTCCGACATCCAGAGAATATTCTGTGACTTCCTTTTCCTCGGTAAGGATGGCTTGGATGTCGCCCACTAACCTGTTCATGGAAACTTCAGTTCCTTCAGCTTGTATGTTCAGTGTGAAGCTGACCTTCTTGTCTTCTTCCATGGGGTAAACCTCGATCCCTCCACGTTCTTTTTTTAGGAAAACATTGATCTCTTGTATTAAACTGTTGGTGGAAGGACTAATTGCTGGGCCTTTTATGTTCATTGAAATATTACGGAAATCCTTTTGGGCTAGGAGAAGAAACTTGGTCTTTTCGAGTAATCTCTGAAGAGCTGATTCCCTGCCTTTCCCTTTTATATGCAGAGTAAATCGGATCCGCTCTTCTGCTGAGTTGGGTTGCCCAGGCATTCCTTGGCCTCCGACATTCAGAGAATATTCTGTGACTTCCTTTTCCTTGGTAAGGATGGCCTGGATGTCGCCCACTAACCTGTTCATGGAAACTTCAGTTCCTTCAGCTTGTATGTTCAGTGTGAAGCTGACCTTCTTGTCTTCTTCCATGCGGTAAACCTCTATCCCTCCACGTTCTTTTTTTAGGAAAACATTGATCTCTTGTATTAAACTGTTGGTGGAAGAACTAATTGCTGGGCCTTTTATGTTCATTGAAATATTACGGATATCCTTTTGGGCTAGGAGGAGAAACTTGGTCTTTTCGAGTAATCTCTGAAGAGCTGATTCCATGCCTTTCCCTTTTATATGCAGAGTAAATCGGATCCGCTCTTCTGCTGAGTTGGGTTGCCCAGGCATTCCTTGGCCTCCGACATTCAGAGAATATTCTGTGACTTCCTTTTCCTCGGTAAGGATGGCCTGGATGTCGCCCACTAACCTGTTCATGGAAACTTGAGTTCCTTCAGCTTGTATGTTCAGTGTGAAGCTGACCTTCTTGTCTTCTTCCATGGGGTAAACCTCGATCCCTCCACGTTCTTTTTTTAGGAAAACACTGATATCTTGTATTAAACTGTTGGTGGAAGGACTAATTGCTGGGCCTTTTATGTTCATTGAAATATTACGGAAATCCTTTTGGGCTAGAAGAAAAAACTTGGTCTTTTCGAGTAATCTCTGAAGAGCTGATTCCATGCCTTTCCCTTTTATATGCAGAGTAAATCGGATCCGCTCTTCTGCTGAGTTGGGTTGCCCAGGGATTCCTTGGCCTCCGACATTCAGAGAATATTCTGTGATTTCCTTTTCCTTGGTAAGGATGGCTTGGATGTCGCCCACTAACCTGTTCATGGAAACTTCAGTTCCTTCAGCTTGTATGTTCAGTGTGAAGCTGACCTTCTTGTTTTCTTCCATGGGGTAAACCTCCGTCCCTCCACGTTCTTTTTTTAGGAAAACATTGATCTCTTCTATTAAACTGTTGGTGGAAGAACTAATTGCTGGGCCTTTTATGTTCATTGAAATATTACGGATATCCTTTTGGGCTAGGAGGAGAAACTTGGTCTTTTCGAGTAATCTCTGAAGAGCTGATTCCATGCCTTTCCCTTTTATGTGCAGAGTAAATCGGATCCGCTCTTCTGCTGAGTTGGGTTGCCCAGGCATTCCTTGGCCTCCGACATCCAGAGAATATTCTGTGACTTCCTTTTCCTCGGTAAGGATGGCTTGGATGTCGCCCACTAACCTGTTCATGGAAACTTCAGTTCCTTCAGCTTGTATGTTCAGTGTGAAGCTGACCTTCTTGTCTTCTTCCATGGGGTAAACCTCGATCCCTCCACGTTCTTTTTTTAGGAAAACATTGATCTCTTGTATTAAACTGTTGGTGGAAGGACTAATTGCTGGGCCTTTTATGTTCATTGAAATATTACGGAAATCCTTTTGGGCTAGGAGGAGAAACTTGGTCTTTTCGAGTAATCTCTGAAGAGCTGATTCCATGCCTTTCCCTTTTATATGCAGAGTAAATCGGATCCGCTCTTCTGCTGAGTTGGGTTGCCCAGGCATTCCTTGGCCTCCGACATTCAGAGAATATTCTGTGACTTCCTTTTCCTCGGTAAGGATGGCCTGGATGTCGCCCACTAACCTGTTCATGGAAACTTCAGTTCCTTCAGCTTGTATGTTCAGTGTGAAGCTGACCTTCTTGTCTTCTTCCATGGGGTAAACCTCCGTCCCTCCACGTTCTTTTTTTAGGAAAACATTGATCTCTTGTATTAAACTGTTGGTGGAAGAACTAATTGCTGGGCCTTTTATGTTCATTGAAATATTACGGATATCCTTTTGGGCTAGGAGGAGAAACTTGGTCTTTTCGAGTAATCTCTGAAGAGCTGATTCCATGCCTTTCCCTTTTATGTGCAGAGTAAATCGGATCCGCTCTTCTGCTGAGTTGGGTTGCCCAGGCATTCCTTGGCCTCCGACATCCAGAGAATATTCTGTGACTTCCTTTTCCTCGGTAAGGATGGCTTGGATGTCGCCCACTAACCTGTTCATGGAAACTTCAGTTCCTTCAGCTTGTATGTTCAGTGTGAAGCTGACCTTCTTGTCTTCTTCCATGGGGTAAACCTCGATCCCTCCACGTTCTTTTTTTAGGAAAACATTGATCTCTTGTATTAAACTGTTGGTGGAAGGACTAATTGCTGGGCCTTTTATGTTCATTGAAATATTACGGAAATCCTTTTGGGCTAGGAGAAGAAACTTGGTCTTTTCGAGTAATCTCTGAAGAGCTGATTCCCTGCCTTTCCCTTTTATATGCAGAGTAAATCGGATCCGCTCTTCTGCTGAGTTGGGTTGCCCAGGCATTCCTTGGCCTCCGACATTCAGAGAATATTCTGTGACTTCCTTTTCCTTGGTAAGGATGGCCTGGATGTCGCCCACTAACCTGTTCATGGAAACTTCAGTTCCTTCAGCTTGTATGTTCAGTGTGAAGCTGACCTTCTTGTCTTCTTCCATGCGGTAAACCTCTATCCCTCCACGTTCTTTTTTTAGGAAAACATTGATCTCTTGTATTAAACTGTTGGTGGAAGAACTAATTGCTGGGCCTTTTATGTTCATTGAAATATTACGGATATCCTTTTGGGCTAGGAGGAGAAACTTGGTCTTTTCGAGTAATCTCTGAAGAGCTGATTCCATGCCTTTCCCTTTTATGTGCAGAGTAAATCGGATCCGCTCTTCTGCTGAGTTGGGTTGCCCAGGGATTCCTTGGCCTCCGACATTCAGAGAATATTCTGTGATTTCCTTTTCCTTGGTAAGGATGGCTTGGATGTCGCCCACTAACCTGTTCATGGAAACTTCAGTTCCTTCAGCTTGTATGTTCAGTGTGAAGCTGACCTTCTTGTTTTCTTCCATGGGGTAAACCTCCGTCCCTCCACGTTCTTTTTTTAGGAAAACATTGATCTCTTCTATTAAACTGTTGGTGGAAGAACTAATTGCTGGGCCTTTTATGTTCATTGAAATATTACGGATATCCTTTTGGGCTAGGAGGAGAAACTTGGTCTTTTCGAGTAATCTCTGAAGAGCTGATTCCATGCCTTTCCCTTTTATGTGCAGAGTAAATCGGATCCGCTCTTCTGCTGAGTTGGGTTGCCCAGGCATTCCTTGGCCTCCGACATCCAGAGAATATTCTGTGACTTCCTTTTCCTCGGTAAGGATGGCTTGGATGTCGCCCACTAACCTGTTCATGGAAACTTCAGTTCCTTCAGCTTGTATGTTCAGTGTGAAGCTGACCTTCTTGTCTTCTTCCATGGGGTAAACCTCGATCCCTCCACGTTCTTTTTTTAGGAAAACATTGATCTCTTGTATTAAACTGTTGGTGGAAGGACTAATTGCTGGGCCTTTTATGTTCATTGAAATATTACGGAAATCCTTTTGGGCTAGGAGGAGAAACTTGGTCTTTTCGAGTAATCTCTGAAGAGCTGATTCCATGCCTTTCCCTTTTATATGCAGAGTAAATCGGATCCGCTCTTCTGCTGAGTTGGGTTGCCCAGGCATTCCTTGGCCTCCGACATTCAGAGAATATTCTGTGACTTCCTTTTCCTCGGTAAGGATGGCCTGGATGTCGCCCACTAACCTGTTCATGGAAACTTCAGTTCCTTCAGCTTGTATGTTCAGTGTGAAGCTGACCTTCTTGTCTTCTTCCATGGGGTAAACCTCCGTCCCTCCACGTTCTTTTTTTAGGAAAACATTGATCTCTTGTATTAAACTGTTGGTGGAAGAACTAATTGCTGGGCCTTTTATGTTCATTGAAATATTACGGATATCCTTTTGGGCTAGGAGGAGAAACTTGGTCTTTTCGAGTAATCTCTGAAGAGCTGATTCCATGCCTTTCCCTTTTATGTGCAGAGTAAATCGGATCCGCTCTTCTGCTGAGTTGGGTTGCCCAGGCATTCCTTGGCCTCCGACATCCAGAGAATATTCTGTGACTTCCTTTTCCTCGGTAAGGATGGCTTGGATGTCGCCCACTAACCTGTTCATGGAAACTTCAGTTCCTTCAGCTTGTATGTTCAGTGTGAAGCTGACCTTCTTGTCTTCTTCCATGGGGTAAACCTCGATCCCTCCACGTTCTTTTTTTAGGAAAACATTGATCTCTTGTATTAAACTGTTGGTGGAAGGACTAATTGCTGGGCCTTTTATGTTCATTGAAATATTACGGAAATCCTTTTGGGCTAGGAGAAGAAACTTGGTCTTTTCGAGTAATCTCTGAAGAGCTGATTCCCTGCCTTTCCCTTTTATATGCAGAGTAAATCGGATCCGCTCTTCTGCTGAGTTGGGTTGCCCAGGCATTCCTTGGCCTCCGACATTCAGAGAATATTCTGTGACTTCCTTTTCCTTGGTAAGGATGGCCTGGATGTCGCCCACTAACCTGTTCATGGAAACTTCAGTTCCTTCAGCTTGTATGTTCAGTGTGAAGCTGACCTTCTTGTCTTCTTCCATGCGGTAAACCTCTATCCCTCCACGTTCTTTTTTTAGGAAAACATTGATCTCTTGTATTAAACTGTTGGTGGAAGAACTAATTGCTGGGCCTTTTATGTTCATTGAAATATTACGGATATCCTTTTGGGCTAGGAGGAGAAACTTGGTCTTTTCGAGTAATCTCTGAAGAGCTGATTCCATGCCTTTCCCTTTTATATGCAGAGTAAATCGGATCCGCTCTTCTGCTGAGTTGGGTTGCCCAGGCATTCCTTGGCCTCCGACATTCAGAGAATATTCTGTGACTTCCTTTTCCTCGGTAAGGATGGCCTGGATGTCGCCCACTAACCTGTTCATGGAAACTTGAGTTCCTTCAGCTTGTATGTTCAGTGTGAAGCTGACCTTCTTGTCTTCTTCCATGGGGTAAACCTCGATCCCTCCACGTTCTTTTTTTAGGAAAACACTGATATCTTGTATTAAACTGTTGGTGGAAGGACTAATTGCTGGGCCTTTTATGTTCATTGAAATATTACGGAAATCCTTTTGGGCTAGAAGAAAAAACTTGGTCTTTTCGAGTAATCTCTGAAGAGCTGATTCCATGCCTTTCCCTTTTATATGCAGAGTAAATCGGATCCGCTCTTCTGCTGAGTTGGGTTGCCCAGGGATTCCTTGGCCTCCGACATTCAGAGAATATTCTGTGATTTCCTTTTCCTCAGTAAGGAAGGCCTTGATGTCCCGCACTAACCTCCTCATGGAAACTTCAGTTCCTTCAGCTTGTATGTTCAGTGTGAAGCTGACCTTCTTGTCTTCTTCCATGGGGTAAACCTCCGTCCCTCCACGTTCTTTTTTTAGGAAAACATTGATCTCTTCTATTAAACTGTTGGTGGAAGAACTAATTGCTGGGCCTTTTATGTTCATTGAAATATTACGGATATCCTTTTGGGCTAGGAGGAGAAACTTGGTCTTTTCGAGTAATCTCTGAAGAGCTGATTCCATGCCTTTCCCTTTTATGTGCAGAGTAAATCGGATCCGCTCTTCTGCTGAGTTGGGTTGCCCAGGCATTCCTTGGCCTCCGACATCCAGAGAATATTCTGTGACTTCCTTTTCCTCGGTAAGGATGGCTTGGATGTCGCCCACTAACCTGTTCATGGAAACTTCAGTTCCTTCAGCTTGTATGTTCAGTGTGAAGCTGACCTTCTTGTCTTCTTCCATGGGGTAAACCTCGATCCCTCCACGTTCTTTTTTTAGGAAAACATTGATCTCTTGTATTAAACTGTTGGTGGAAGGACTAATTGCTGGGCCTTTTATGTTCATTGAAATATTACGGAAATCCTTTTGGGCTAGGAGGAGAAACTTGGTCTTTTCGAGTAATCTCTGAAGAGCTGATTCCATGCCTTTCCCTTTTATATGCAGAGTAAATCGGATCCGCTCTTCTGCTGAGTTGGGTTGCCCAGGCATTCCTTGGCCTCCGACATTCAGAGAATATTCTGTGACTTCCTTTTCCTCGGTAAGGATGGCCTGGATGTCGCCCACTAACCTGTTCATGGAAACTTCAGTTCCTTCAGCTTGTATGTTCAGTGTGAAGCTGACCTTCTTGTCTTCTTCCATGGGGTAAACCTCCGTCCCTCCACGTTCTTTTTTTAGGAAAACATTGATCTCTTGTATTAAACTGTTGGTGGAAGAACTAATTGCTGGGCCTTTTATGTTCATTGAAATATTACGGATATCCTTTTGGGCTAGGAGGAGAAACTTGGTCTTTTCGAGTAATCTCTGAAGAGCTGATTCCATGCCTTTCCCTTTTATGTGCAGAGTAAATCGGATCCGCTCTTCTGCTGAGTTGGGTTGCCCAGGCATTCCTTGGCCTCCGACATCCAGAGAATATTCTGTGACTTCCTTTTCCTCGGTAAGGATGGCTTGGATGTCGCCCACTAACCTGTTCATGGAAACTTCAGTTCCTTCAGCTTGTATGTTCAGTGTGAAGCTGACCTTCTTGTCTTCTTCCATGGGGTAAACCTCGATCCCTCCACGTTCTTTTTTTAGGAAAACATTGATCTCTTGTATTAAACTGTTGGTGGAAGGACTAATTGCTGGGCCTTTTATGTTCATTGAAATATTACGGAAATCCTTTTGGGCTAGGAGAAGAAACTTGGTCTTTTCGAGTAATCTCTGAAGAGCTGATTCCCTGCCTTTCCCTTTTATATGCAGAGTAAATCGGATCCGCTCTTCTGCTGAGTTGGGTTGCCCAGGCATTCCTTGGCCTCCGACATTCAGAGAATATTCTGTGACTTCCTTTTCCTTGGTAAGGATGGCCTGGATGTCGCCCACTAACCTGTTCATGGAAACTTCAGTTCCTTCAGCTTGTATGTTCAGTGTGAAGCTGACCTTCTTGTCTTCTTCCATGCGGTAAACCTCTATCCCTCCACGTTCTTTTTTTAGGAAAACATTGATCTCTTGTATTAAACTGTTGGTGGAAGAACTAATTGCTGGGCCTTTTATGTTCATTGAAATATTACGGATATCCTTTTGGGCTAGGAGGAGAAACTTGGTCTTTTCGAGTAATCTCTGAAGAGCTGATTCCATGCCTTTCCCTTTTATATGCAGAGTAAATCGGATCCGCTCTTCTGCTGAGTTGGGTTGCCCAGGCATTCCTTGGCCTCCGACATTCAGAGAATATTCTGTGACTTCCTTTTCCTCGGTAAGGATGGCCTGGATGTCGCCCACTAACCTGTTCATGGAAACTTGAGTTCCTTCAGCTTGTATGTTCAGTGTGAAGCTGACCTTCTTGTCTTCTTCCATGGGGTAAACCTCGATCCCTCCACGTTCTTTTTTTAGGAAAACACTGATATCTTGTATTAAACTGTTGGTGGAAGGACTAATTGCTGGGCCTTTTATGTTCATTGAAATATTACGGAAATCCTTTTGGGCTAGAAGAAAAAACTTGGTCTTTTCGAGTAATCTCTGAAGAGCTGATTCCATGCCTTTCCCTTTTATATGCAGAGTAAATCGGATCCGCTCTTCTGCTGAGTTGGGTTGCCCAGGGATTCCTTGGCCTCCGACATTCAGAGAATATTCTGTGATTTCCTTTTCCTCAGTAAGGAAGGCCTTGATGTCCCGCACTAACCTCCTCATGGAAACTTCAGTTCCTTCAGCTTGTATGTTCAGTGTGAAGCTGACCTTCTTGTCTTCTTCCATGGGGTAAACCTCCGTCCCTCCACGTTCTTTTTTTAGGAAAACATTGATCTCTTCTATTAAACTGTTGGTGGAAGAACTAATTGCTGGGCCTTTTATGTTCATTGAAATATTACGGATATCCTTTTGGGCTAGGAGGAGAAACTTGGTCTTTTCGAGTAATCTCTGAAGAGCTGATTCCATGCCTTTCCCTTTTATGTGCAGAGTAAATCGGATCCGCTCTTCTGCTGAGTTGGGTTGCCCAGGGATTCCTTGGACTCCGACATCCAGAGAATATTCTGTGACTTCCTTTTCCTCGGTAAGGATGGCTTGGATGTCGCCCACTAACCTGTTCATGGAAACTTCAGTTCCTTCAGCTTGTATGTTCAGTGTGAAGCTGACCTTCTTGTCTTCTTCCATGGGGTAAACCTCGATCCCTCCACGTTCTTTTTTAAGGAAAACATTGATCTCTTGTATTAAACTGTTGGTGGAAGGACTAATTGCTGGGCCTTTTATGTTCATTGAAATATTACGGAAATCCTTTTGGGCTAGGAGGAGAAACTTGGTCTTTTCGAGTAATCTCTGAAGAGCTGATTCCATGCCTTTCCCTTTTATATGCAGAGTAAATCGGATCCGCTCTTCTGCTGAGTTGGGTTGCCCAGGCATTCCTTGGCCTCCGACATTCAGAGAATATTCTGTGACTTCCTTTTCCTCGGTAAGGATGGCCTGGATGTCGCCCACTAACCTGTTCATGGAAACTTCAGTTCCTTCAGCTTGTATGTTCAGTGTGAAGCTGACCTTCTTGTCTTCTTCCATGGGGTAAACCTCCGTCCCTCCACGTTCTTTTTTTAGGAAAACATTGATCTCTTGTATTAAACTGTTGGTGGAAGAACTAATTGCTGGGCCTTTTATGTTCATTGAAATATTACGGATATCCTTTTGGGCTAGGAGGAGAAACTTGGTCTTTTCGAGTAATCTCTGAAGAGCTGATTCCATGCCTTTCCCTTTTATGTGCAGAGTAAATCGGATCCGCTCTTCTGCTGAGTTGGGTTGCCCAGGGATACCTTGGCCTCCGACATTCAGAGAATATTCTGTGACTTCCTTTTCCTTGGTAAGGATGGCCTGGATGTCGCCCACTAACCTGTTCATGGAAACTTCAGTTCCTTCAGCTTGTATGTTCAGTGTGAAGCTGACCTTCTTGTCTTCTTCCATGGGGTAAACCTCGGTCCCTCCACGTTCTTTTTTTAGGAAAACATTGATCTCTTGTATTAAAGTGTTGGTGGAAGGACTAATTGCTGGGCCTTTTATGTTCATTGAAATATTACGGAAATCCTTTTGGGCTAGGAGGAGAAACTTGGTCTTTTCGAGTAATCTCTGAAGAGCTGATTCCATGCCTTTCCCTTTTATATGCAGAGTAAATCGGATCCGCTCTTCTGCTGAGTTGGGTTGCCCAGGCATTCCTTGGCCTCCGACATTCAGAGAATATTCTGTGACTTCCTTTTCCTCGGTAAGGATGGCCTGGATGTCGCCCACTAACCTGTTCATGGAAACTTCAGTTCCTTCAGCTTGTATGTTCAGTGTGAAGCTGACCTTCTTGTCTTCTTCCATGGGGTAAACCTCGATCCCTCCACGTTCTTTTTTTAGGAAAACATTGATCTCTTGTATTAAACTGTTGGTGGAAGGACTAATTGCTGGGCCTTTTATGTTCATTGAAATATTACGGAAATCCTTTTGGGCTAGGAGAAGAAACTTGGTCTTTTCGAGTAATCTCTGAAGAGCTGATTCCATGCCTTTCCCTTTTATATGCAGAGTAAATCGGATCCGCTCTTCTGCTGAGTTGGGTTGCCCAGGCATTCCTTGGCCTCCGACATTCAGAGAATATTCTGTGACTTCCTTTTCCTCGGTAAGGATGGCCTGGATGTCGCCCACTAACCTGTTCATGGAAACTTCAGTTCCTTCAGCTTGTATGTTCAGTGTGAAGCTGACCTTCTTGTCTTCTTCCATGGGGTAAACCTCGATCCCTCCACGTTCTTTTTTTAGGAAAACATTGATCTCTTGTATTAAACTGTTGGTGGAAGGACTAATTGCTGGGCCTTTTATGTTCATTGAAATATTACGGAAATCCTTTTGGGCTAGGAGGAGAAACTTGGTCTTTTCGAGTAATCTCTGAAGAGCTGATTCCATGCCTTTCCCTTTTATATGCAGAGTAAATCGGATCCGCTCTTCTGCTGAGTTGGGTTGCCCAGGCATTCCTTGGCCTCCGACATTCAGAGAATATTCTGTGACTTCCTTTTCCTCGGTAAGGATGGCTTGGATGTTGCCCACTAACCTGTTCATGGAAACTTCAGTTCCTTCAGCTTGTATGTTCAGTGTGAAGGTGACCTTCTTGTCTTCTTCCATGAAGTAAACATCGGTCCCTCCACGTTCTTTTTTTAGGAAAACACTGATCTCTTGTATTAAACTATTGGTGGAAGGACTAATTGCTGGGCCTTTTATGTTCATTGAAATATTACGGAAATCCTTTTGGGCTAGAAGAAAAAACTTGGTCTTTTCGAGTAATCTCTGAAGAGCTGATTCCATGCCTTTCCCTTTTATATGCAGAGTAAATCGGATCCGCTCTTCTGCTGAGTTGGGTTGCCCAGGGATTCCTTGGCCTCCGACATTCAGAGAATATTCTGTGATTTCCTTTTCCTCGGTAAGGAAGGCCTTGATGTCCCCCACTAACCTCCTCATGGAAACTTCAGTTCCTTCAGCTTGTATGTTCAGTGTGAAGCTGACCTTCTTGTCTTCTTCCATGGGGTAAACCTCGGTCCCTCCACGTTCTTTTTTAAGGAAAACATTGATTTCTTGTATTAAACTGTTGGTGGAAGAACTAATTGCTGGGCCTTTTATGTTCATTGAAATATTACGGATATCCTTTTGGGCTAGGAGGAGAAACTTGGTCTTTTCGAGTAATCTCTGAAGAGCTGATTCCATGCCTTTCCCTTTTATGTGCAGAGTAAATCGGATCCGCTCTTCTGCTGAGTTGGGTTGCCCAGGCATACTTTGGCCTCCGACATTCAGAGAATATTCTGTGACTTCCTTTTCCTTGGTAAGGATGGCCTGGATGTCGCCCACTAACCTGTTCATGGAAACTTCAGTTCCTTCAGCTTGTATGTTCAGTGTGAAGCTGACCTTCTTGTCTTCTTCCATGGGGTAAACCTCGGTCCCTCCACGTTCTTTTTTTAGGAAAACATTGATCTCTTGTATTAAACTGTTGGTGGAAGGACTAATTGCTGGGCCTTTTATGTTCATTGAAATATTACGGAAATCCTTTTGGGCTAGGAGGAGAAACTTGGTCTTTTCGAGTAATCTCTGAAGAGCTGATTCCATGCCTTTCCCTTTTATATGCAGAGTAAATCGGATCCGCTGTTCTGCTGAGTTGGGTTGCCCAGGCATTCCTTGGCCTCCGACATTCAGAGAATATTCTGTGACTTCCTTTTCCTCGGTAAGGATGGCCTGGATGTCGCCCACTAACCTGTTCATGGAAACTTCAGTTCCTTCAGCTTGTATGTTCAGTGTGAAGCTGACCTTCTTGTCTTCTTCCATGGGGTAAACCTCGATCCCTCCACGTTCTTTTTTTAGGAAAACATTGATCTCTTGTATTAAACTGTTGGTGGAAGGACTAATTGCTGGGCCTTTTATGTTCATTGAAATATTACGGAAATCCTTTTGGGCTAGGAGAAGAAACTTGGTGTTTTTGAGTAATCTCTGAAGAGCTGATTCCATGCCTTTCCCTTTTATGTGCAGAGTAAATCGGATCCGCTGTTCTGCTGAGTTGGGTTGCCCAGGGATTCCTTGGCCTCTGACATTCAGAGAATATTCTGTGATTACCTTTTCCTCGGTAAGGAAGTCCTGGATGTCGCCGACTAACCTCTTCATGGAAACTTCAGTTCCTTCAGCGTGTATGTTCAGTGTGAAGCTGACCTTCTTGTCTTCTTCCATGGGGTAAACCTCCGTCCTTCCACGTTCTTTTTTTAGGAAAACATTGATCTCTTGTATTATCCTGTTGGTGGAAGGACTAATTGCTGGGCCTTTTATGTTCATTGAAATATTACTTAATTCCTTTTGGGCTAGGAGAAGAAACCTGGTCCTTTCGAGTAATCTCTTAAGAGCTGATTCCATGCCTTTCCCTTTTATATGCAGATTAAATCGGATCCGCTGTTCTGCTGAGTTGGGTTGCCCGGGTATTCCTTGGCCTCCTGCATTCAGGGAATATTCTTTGATTCCCGTTTCCTCGGTAAGGAAAGCTTTGATGTCGCTCACTAACCTCTTCATGGAAACCTCAGTTCCTTCACCTTGTATGTTCAGTGTGAAGCTGACCTTCTTGTCTTCTTCCACGGAGGAAAACTTTTCTGAAGAATCAGCCCTTATGCCACCATCTGGAAAGGGAAAATGGGATTACTTAGCAAAAGCCGTTTCTTAAAATCTGACACATCTAATACCAACCATCATGGCTGAACTTTCTCTTTCTTCTCGATTGCCATCACTTCTACTGAATGGATACTCTCTAATAATAACAGGACTTTGGATACTCTTTTGGATACTCTCTAATAATAACAGGACTTTGCATATTTTTAGTGCTTTTGAATTCCCGACTGCTATGTTTGAGTTTCACCATTCATACAAATCCTGTCCATTTAATTAGTGTTCTTCTCTACCTAGTGAAGACGGGAGAAAGAATCACGTGGTGGATTCAGAGCAGAGTGAAAGTCAATCCTTGTAATCTGAATTTCATGTTCACTCTCTAAGCTTCAATCTCTCATTGGCATATGATGTGTCTCATTCTATGCTTTAAGATCGGTATGTATTCTGTAGGCCTCTATTAGGGCTTTTCCACTGGGATGTGGGTGCTGCTGTGGTCTAAACAACTGAGCGTCTTGGGCTTGCCAGTTGTGAGGTTGGCAGTTTGATTCCCCTTGATGGGGTGAGCTCCCGTTGCTCTGTCCTAGCTTCTGCCAATCTAGCAGTTCGAATGCACACCATTGCAAGTAGATAAAGAGTTGTAGTCTTGGAGGTCTACATCCCAGCTCTTAGGGGACTTAAATGTTGTAGAACTGAGAGGTGAAACCATGGTGTAATAGTCTCTCCCAAATTGAGGCAAAATTATAGTCAATTGTTATGGCTTGGTCTCTCCCACAAACATGAGACGACTCTGGCTGTTATTTATTTCAGATTTATTGCTAAAACAACAAACTAGGACATAGCTCCTCTACTCCTCGTCCTCCTCAGAAGATGGAGTTTCCCAGGATGAGCTCTGTTGGGATACTGCCAGGGAGACAAAGTCCATCATAGCCCCCAAGCTGGCTGCCGGACGATCCATTGACCTCCCGTAGACAGGCAATATCAGCAATTACAGCGACACGAAGCCTCAGAAACAGATTGCCACATTCTTAGGCTGGTGCACACTCTGTCAGCAGAATTAACACAGCGAGAGATGCACAGCAGGAGAGCATATTTACAGTTTATTTAGCGTTGGTCAGAACAAAGAAACCATGACCGCCTGCATCGGTATGCTCAGGCAACAAGAAGGAAACAAAAGCTACTGACAACATAAACATCCTGTGAACAGGAAATACGCAGACTCTGTGACTCACAAAGCCTGCTCCCTTTTAAGGTGGAACGGAAATATCCTGACATCCTCCCCCTTTCCGTTTAACCTGTAGTACCTGTGGTTCAACCCAATTGCAACCTTTGTACATAAACCTTAAGTTGTTCTCTGTTAACAACCTTAGACAACAGATCAGCAGGAATTTCATTTCCTGGCATGTAGGACACCTGAATGAGTCCTTTCTGAATACACTCTCTTGCACGATGTAGCTTAATCTGCAAGTACTTGGTTCTTTGCTTGCAACTCTCCGAGTTCAGCAAAGCCAAACAAGATCTATTGTCCTGATACACTTGTATAGGAGATTTCACAGAAACCCTGATGTCCTTAAACAGTTGCATCAACCATTCACAATCCATGAGTGAAAATGACAGAGCATTGAGTTCTGCTTCACGGGAACTTAGGCTTACTGTCGTCTGCTTCTTGCACAACCAGTCAAACAGGCAGTGGTTGTACATGTAGCATACTCCAGAAGTGCTTGTACCACCCGTGGTGTCACTTCCAAAACTTGCATCTGCAAAGATTTCAAGACCTCCAGTCTTCTGACTGGTGAACCTCAGCCTGTAGTGCAAAGTCCCTTTCAAATACCGGGCTATGCGCTTCAGAGCTTTCCAATCCTGAACAGTAGGATTGTTAGCATGTCTGCTAAGCAGGTTAGTGCTTACAGCTATGTCAGGTCTTGAACATCTAGCAATGAAATTCAACTTGCCTAGAATGCATCTGTACAGCGTTGTGTCAGAAAACGCTTCAGCAGTACTATCTACCTGGTAACCTGTCATCATCGGTGTGTCTGCTGGGTTTGCATCAACCAAATTCAACCTGGTTAATACATCAGCAATTTTCTGTGTTTGGTGTACCAGAAAATTACCTGCTTGGTCCCTCTCCACCTGCAGAGAAAGATAGTTGGATACCTCACCAAGATCCTTCATGTCAAAGTGCTCCTTCAGTTGAGATAGGGTGCTTTGGTAAAAAGCCTGATTCTTCCAAAACATCAGAAGATCATCAACAACACATAAACAATACAGTTTGTTTTGCCCCTCCTCCTTGACAAACACACACGGATCAGCTTTGCCCTGGTGAAAACCTAGAGAAAGCAACGTCTCAGTGAGTTTTGTGTTCCAACACCTGGCACTCTGCTTGAGACCATATAAGGATTTCTGCAGTTTACAGACCATTCCCTTCTGTATCTGCATCCCGTCAGGTGGAAGCATGTACAGCTCCTCCCCCAAAATCCCGTACAAAAAAGCTGTATTAATGTCATGATGGGAAACATGCCGTTTCTCCTCCGCAGCGATCTTGAGCATCAGCCGAATGCTCTCATATTTGACGGTGGGCGAGTAGGTCTCGTGGTAATCCTGTCCTGGTACCTGTGAAAAACCTCTGGCAACCAATCTGGCTTTGTGTCTGACAACCTTGCCATTCTGGTCTGTCTTGGCCTTGAAGACCCATTTGCTGCCAACCAGTCTCATACCTGGGACTGCCGGTACCAGCTCCCAAGTTTGGTTCCTGTTCAAGGAATCAACTTCAGCCTTCATGGCATTTAGCCAAGGCTCAGCATCTTTAGAGGTTAACTCCTGAACCTCTTTGAAGCTTGAAGGTTCCCACACCTTCTCTGAGCTACTAAGAACAGCAGTTGCCGTCTTAGCAAACTCATCAGCAAATCTCTTTGGAGGTCTGCCTTTCGTCGCCCTTTCAGACCTGCGAACCAGACGCAAGTCTTCTGGACTCATCTCCTCTTTCTTAGGAGAAAAATGACCAATGGTGAACAGTGGTTCTTCCAGTTCATTGTCAGACGCATCAGATGGTCTGACTGAGGCCTTTGCGCTCTTGTAGTCTGCTGTGTCATCACTGTCACTGACACCAGCAGCAATGCCGCCCACTGAACTGGAATCCGAACTCTGATCATCATCATCATCATCATCCTTAGCTTCCTCAGCTTCCTCAACATTATCTGCTTTCTTCACATCACCTTCATCCTCCTCTGGGTAACTCTGGAAAATTCCCACATTTTCCCCCCACTTAGGATTGTACTCAACACTCCTTGTGAACTTAATGGACTTAGAGTTAGTCATCCATACTCTGTATGAATCTTTTTTGTACCCCATGAACAAACCATGTGCCCCACGCTTCCCAAGCTTGTTGCTCTGTGGAGTGTGTACCCACATGTCAGAACCAAAGATTCTCATGTGCTTGACGTTAGGTTTCCTCCCAAACATCTTCTCATAGGGAGTACAGCCAATAGGTGATGACAGTCTCCTGTTAAAAAAATAAACAAAATTCGACAGAGCCTCCCCCCAAAACTTCTCAGGGAGGTTGGCATCATGCAACAAGGTTTTTAGTCCTTGCAGCAACGTTTGATTTGCTCGCTCCGCAAGCCCATTCATCCATGGCGATCTAGGCGTTGACAAGTCATGCTGGATTCCCTTCTCAGTCAGGAAAGCTTCAAACTGCTGAGAAGTGAATTCCCCACCTCGATCAGTAAACAGACAGCCGATATGTTTACCGTGAGCATTCTCCAGCCAAGCACAGAATGCCTTGAACCTAGGAAACGCTTGCGATTTCTGCTCAAGCATAAACACATGAATGTACCTGGAAAAAGAATCAATTAGAACCATGAAGTACCTTGCTCCACCCAAAGAGGGCGCAAGAGGACCAACCAGGTCTGCGTGCACTAGCTGGTAGGGTTTGGAAGCCTGCCTGCTAGACTCCTTGCCTTTTGGAGCAACCTTCACCTTGTTCTCTGCACAAGATACACATTTCATGTGAAATTTACAGGGTTTGATGTTCAAACCTTCAACCAATCCAGGCATCTTGGCCAGCGCCTGCCAAGACAAGTGACAAAATCTTCGATGTGCATCGTGAATGCATCCTGCATGAAGAACTTTGTTAGTTTGTGCAACACAACAAGAATCAGCATTAGACACAGCAACAGCACTGTCATCATAAGTTATACAGAATAAGCCATCCATAAACTTTGCATGCAAAATGTCCTCTTTGCCTTTTCTGATGACACAGACGGTCATCTTGAAGGATATCTCAAAACCACGCCCAGTAAGCTGTGGGACACTAAGCAAATTGTCCGCAGCTCCTGGAACAAAAAGTACATCTCTGATGGTAGTGTGCAGACTTGCAAGTTTCACAGTCCCAACTCCTGCAGTTTGCAAAGTCCTTCCATCAGCCAGGTGGATCTCACCATCTTGAGGTGTGAAGGAGATAAACAGGTGCCAGTCCTTCGCAAGATGGCAGGTGCACCCTGAATCCACAACAAACCTGGCCTTGGCCTTTGGAGCAGGTTTTCTGGCAAGCAAAACCTTGTTTTCCACCGGCGTGGGCTTTTGCAGCTTGCCCCCCTGCTCCTGGCCATCAGACGTGCCTTTAGCCTTTGGTGAAGCTGTGCCAGCAAACAAAGCCTTGTTTTCCACTGGTGTGGGCTCTTCACCCTCCCTCTGCTTCGTGCCATCTGCAGGCATCTTGCTCTGTTTACCTCTGGCCTTC